>NC_080021.1:76840964-77153728 GCF_030020395.1 Manis pentadactyla
GGGAAAATTTCCTTGGACTATCGATCTGTTTCTGATAAGAGATTACAATTTTTCTTTTGCTTTAATCTGTCTGGAAAGCAAAGATTTTGCATTTTAACAAAATGATTTCCTATGCTCTTTAACATTAGGATTTTTATTATGTAGGAAAACTAAGTCTTCTTAACACTAAGAGCTTAGTTTTGCTCACAAGCATGTAACCTTCTATATTTGCCCTTGATACATTTACTGTCAGTTTGGTTAAATCAAGTATTGTTTCATTATAGTCTGCAGTCCTATTTAGTCAAGTGTCTAAACCTCTTGATATTTTTGGACAATCTTCCCAAAACCAAATTTTAAATGGAATGTTTTTTTACCTCAAACTAACTTTATGATATTCCAGAGGGTCTTGAACACCTCAAAATATTTGCTTTCTCACCCTATCTAAAGAGAGATGTTACACTAATTAGGCTTATTTATTGGTATGTTAAATTACATGGGAAACGTCAAATAAGTGAGCTAAACCTTCTTAGATTATGTCTGTGTGGATACACATTAATAAAAGTCTTCTAAAAATTGTAAAACTCCTAGAAATCCAGTATGTCCTGGTATGTTATCACTTGTAATTCTAGTTATTATCTTGAAGTGTTGAGTGTCACCAAAATAAGCAAATTTCCTTGTCAGTGAAATTATAATGAACTGTCATCAGATCTTTAACCATGGCCATTTTTAAGTCTTCTGTCATTTACAGTTATTATTTTACTCTGATGCTTTTCTAGAAGTGTTTTATCTTCAATCTTCAACAAGACTTATAAAAAGAGTACTGAGTACAGATTTGCAATAACTTTAAGATCGAACCACTGAATTCAGTAATATTTTCAGACCTAATGAAAAACCTAGACTCTAGCAGTATAAGAATTAATTATGTGGGACTGAATGAACTGATGAGGATGATTATAATTTTTTGACTTTTTGTTTGATATATTGCTGTTCTTTAAGGTTATATTTTTCCCAATTTAAGTATTTTCACTTTTCCCTTAAACTATCTATGACTTACACCAATTTGGTAAGATATACCTTTCTGAACAAAGATGAAATATTTATCTTTCTCTCGCTACCTGATCATTCCAGAATTTGAAAACTCTCAGTGAGTATCCTTATTTTCATGTCAATATTGTTATTTGCATAAGTTTAATAAGAATCTGTTCTCTGGTCACAGAACACAATTGGAAACTGGTTATATTACCAAGGCTTTTAAGGGAATGTCATATTAAGATAAAAGTGCATAGAATCAGACATGTCTGACAGCTTTAAAGAACCGTGGTTGACTTTATGAAGCCAAGAAAGCCCCTTGGAAAAATAGCCTGGTATCTTTCTTACAGGGTTCTCATCAGTCCTACCAGGTAAGGAAGCTCACTTCCTGGCAGGTACAGGAACCTCAAGTTATTTTGAAGACCTTGAGAACTGAGGAATTCATAAAAATATATAGGTATCGCAGGTGAGTCTGATTGCAAGTATTAGGCTTGTCTTCCTAGCCTTGAAAAGCTTTTAAAAATTCAGTCTGAGATTCCTTTTGAACAGTTCCTCATTAAAGCAGATTTGAAAGAGCTTATATGATCAATTGCTATTCTTGATGCAATTATGTAGATAGGCCACATTTATTGAGACTAGACATTGTACAAAGAAATTGATTTTACTATTACTATCTTTAGTAAAAAGGAGGGTAATTTTAGAGAAAAAAACGATGCTCTAGTAAAAACTATTATATTTGTGTGGATATCAGACTCTAGTCCTATTAATTCTAGTCATGTTAATTGTCTTTGAGCTTTTGTTCTTTACCTGTAAATCGGACTGGATCTTAAATGCTTCTATTTTCTTCATCTGGCTACAAATCGCCAAATATTTCCATTTTTTTCCCATCCTTTGACTTGGAATCACTGAGAACTGAAGTCATACTTTTACCTGAAGCCCTGTAAATTGAAGGTAGATAACTTGATAGAAACTTCAGAGAAAAAGCTGCAAGAGCTCATTGTTAGATAATCATTGTACCTGTTGCTCGTGGGTCACTCAGAAAAGTCACCAGAAACATTCAAACTACAAACCAAGAATATCTATCTATCCGATTGCTACTGCCTGCCCTCATTTCATCACTGACATCTAGAAATCTTGATAGGCTGCCCCCTGGGCTCACAAACTGGTTAAAATTTGCTCCAATCATTAACATTTGTTTTTCTTTTCTTCCCATAAAAATGCCTCTTACTTATTACCTGATTGCTTATGCAACACAGGCATAACTTTGGAAGCCCACTTGCAAGCCTGCCTCCTGAAACAAGACGCAACTGTTTAACTGTGCCAGCCGATTTTCAGGACTAAGAGATTGCTTTAATGAGATGGAGCAACACAGCTTCCTGACTGTGAAATTTCTTATTTAAAGTTTCATAGGCAGCTGTAGTTCCCTGGGGTGGGGCAGGGGAGGGGAAGGGGGTGTTCCTGGCCTGGAACAAGTTTCCTATGAATCTGTTGAAATTGAAGAAAGGCATGGGAATGGATAGGGGGGGTTAAGGGTTTTGTTTCTCACAGCTCATTCAGGCTCCCTTGCTTCATCCATCGCCCCCAGCTGCAGCCCCTGCTCTCCCTCAGTGACCCTTTTGGAAGAATTCCATGGGCAGGTCCTTGGTGACTGGCAAACATCAGACCAATTAGATACCAGGAATGGAGGGGAGGAGAGAATGGCCATTTTCTCTCCACCGGCTTGCCCCAATCAACCAGATGCTCTGCCTGTAAACATCCATTGGTATGTAAATGAACTAAGCCCAGGTGGAAGATTCTGGAAACTCTGAGTGAAAACTTCCATTTACCCCACAGCACCACTGAGAAGGGGTAGAATTTACCATTCTGGAATGTGTCTCTGCATGAGGATTATTTTAAAGTGGTTATTTTTAGGTAACAGCAGACACAGGTGAAGCTCTGAAAATTGAGTTGAAGCTACCCTCTTTTCAGAGACATTCTACATTTATAAAGGAAATCTTCATTTGTAAGGATGTCTCTCTGGCTGCCAGGAAGAGGGGGATGGCTCAATTTCTAGATACTCTTATCAATGGAAACAGTGACTTTAATCTGCATAAGAACCCTATGTCCCATTACTGTGCTTTTCCAGGTAACTTCCCATAACTGACACCCCTCCCCCCACATCATCTTTTTGTTTTTAGCTAAAATTGACATTCAAGGTGATGCCATTGTCCATTTCAGGGAGTTAACTCAGTTTTCCTGGATCTCAACTATTTATCCAGGAGGTATACATGTTAGTAAATTCTTACTTGTTTTTCTTGTGTTAATCTGTCTTGTATCAATTTAATTATCAGACTAGCCAAAGAACCTAGAAGGGAAGAAGAGAAAACTCTTCCAATCTTATAAAAACTATGAGATAATGAAAGAGTAAGCACTTATATAACACTGAATTATGTGCAAGGTACTGTTCTATATGTTTTGGGCTTACCAACTCTTTTTAAGGTGGAATAACTTATATCTCATTTTTGGAGATAGGGAAACTGAACCTCAGTGTACTCAAGTAAGTTGTCCAAATTCATATGGCTAAAATGTGCCAGTAAGTATTTGAGCCTAGGTGTACTGACCCCTGAGATCATATGTCTTGCCAATGGTTTCAGCCCCAGGCAAGTTCACTATGGATTCGATGTGACCAAAGAAATTGACAGCAAAACCTTCTTTGGGGTGAAAGGGCTTATTACCCGGCTTGTTCCCCCAGTGGTAGGTCAAGCACTAGTGTCTCTGCCTCTGCCCAGAGCACTGGGCTAAGTTCTCTCTATAGCACAATAATAGCTTATTGCCTAAAGGTGTGGAAGCGGTAGCCTAGCAACAGGCCAGTTACATCATCAGGTGGTTTAAGTTCAGTGAGGATCCTGGCCATAGGAACCCCAACTTCCCCACACTGCACCCCTCCAGGATTCTCATCTTACAATACACACGCTTACAATCTTCTGCAATGGTCCCTGTGTGAGAAAGCTGGAGCACTGTAACCAGATTCCACAATAGCAACAGAGGATAACAACAACTAAGAGATAATAAAATTAAGAAACAGCAAGATTTTGATACAGGTAACAAAAATTATAATAATCCTCAAGCCAGAGGAGGTTCCTAATAACAAAAATTATAATAATTTTTAAGCCAGAGGAGGTTCCCAGTCCACAAAGACTTTAGGGGTGATAAGACACATGTTTTAATGCCACCAACATAGGCAAATCTTGTCCATCAGGTAGGATGCATACAAGAGAGTGGTCCTGTGATAGGACTGTAGCAGGAAGGGGGTCCCTTCCAGGTCTAGTATACCATACTTTTACTCCTTTCCCCATGGGGGTTACTGAAGGGTCTACATATAGTGCTACTGGAGGTGCATGCACTGGCCATAATGATAAAACAAAACTCCCCGGTAAGATGCTCCTACCTACTGGCTGTTCAGGATATACTACTGTGACCTTTGGCGGCCATTCTGCTGTTATTCCAGGCATACACAGGAGGCCAGCTTCCAGGCATTGGCCCCAAGATTCCAGGAGAGCCAGCCATTGTTGTTCCATGTGTCGAAAGGTCCAAGGCCACGTCCACTCAATGGAGTCTCCGGGGTTCAGTGCAGCTGGTGCTGGCAGCAAGATGTTATTCTGGTGGCCGAACCTTGGCTTCATTGGTTCTTCCTTGGTTTGTACTTGCAGTTGTATAGGGGAGGCAGGCATATGTGTTAACATGTCTATGGGGCTCAAGGCTCCCTTTGGGGTCTCCCATTCAAGCACTGTAGTGTGGTCCATAAGTGGATGGACCATCCCCGCAGACTATTGGTATCTGACTTTAGTCCAGATTTTAACAAACCATTGTGCCTCTCTATCATGCCTGCTGTGGTAGGATTGTATGGCACATGAAACTTCCATTTGATTCCCAGCTGTCACATCCATTCTTGCAGTGTATGTCCAGTAAAATGGGTGCACTGATCACTCTCAATTGCCTGTGGTTGGCCATACGCAGCAAATGTGGTTGCCTGCTGGTCTGCACAATGGGTAGGAAAAGCAACCAGAAGTCCAGTAGCTGTGTCCACACAAGTCATCACATACTGATATCCTTCTGATGCAGGTGGAGGCCCAATATAGTCTATCTGCCACCTGATGAGGGGTATAGGCCCCTTAGTTATTGTCCCTTGTTGCTGTGGAACTCGGTGTAAGTCCCTTTTGCAGCACATGACACACTCCTGCCGGGCTCTACTAACTTCTTTGAAGGTCAAAGGCAAGCCCCATGGACAGGCTACAACCCACATTGTCCTTTGCCCTGCATGCAACAAATGCTGATGTAGCCATTGGGCTACATCAGAGGCAGGCTTTCCTTCTAACCAACGTATCTGGGCCATTTATCTGCCTCATCATCTCCTGGGGATGCCAGTGGCAAATGACCTATCACATGGTATACTGTAATTATTTTAGTCTGACCATAGGCCCATAAGTCTTGCCATAATTCTTGTCCGCAAAGGGTTCGGTGACCAACCAGCCAGTTGGCATGGTACCAGGTTGGTAGCCACAGGGTCAAGCCCCAATAGACAGCCCAGCTGTCAGTGCAGACAACTATAGGGGAGGGATCCTTGCTGATCACAAGCCACACAGCCCACAACTCTGCCCATTGGCTGCTCTTCCCCTCACCGTCTTCCATCCATATTGTCTCAGTCTTAGGATGGAAAGCTATGGCCCTCCATTTTAGGGGCTGCCCACAGCTGGAGCCATCTGTATGCCATGCATCTTCAGGTATAGGGGCTCTTCCCCCCCAATAGGGACTCTCTGCTACTAATGATTCAAAACAAGATCTTCCTGCTTTACACTAGTATACGTCACCAGCCCCAATAAGTGTTGGAGTTCTTCACTCAATGAGCTACTAGAGAGGGCACTACACTGCTGTAGGTAAGCACCCCACTTGGCTAGTGTGGGTGTGGGCTTTTGGGTCCAGTCTTGTACCCACCCCAAGATGGGATAGGTGATTATTACCTTTATAAGGGCCATTCCAGTGATGGGTTCTGTAGCCAGCAAGGCATGATACATGGCAGCCAGCTGTTTTACTATCAAAGTGTATTGTACCTCTTCCCCTTTCCAGAGTTGTGACCAGAATACAACAGTTTGGCGATTTCATTCAAGCCGCTGCCAGACACCAGCCATAACCATCTTCAGTTACATGAGTATCCAGCTCACAGGGCCTTGATGGTCTATCATACTCAAAGCCTGAAGAGCCTTGACTGCCTGTTTTGCTGTAGTAAAGGCAGATGCACATGTCTCATCCCAGTCCCACCTGATGCCCTTTTGTACCAACCAGTATAAGGGCTTCAGAATTTGTGCCAAGTACGGGATAAACACTCTCCAGTAGCCTAGAAGACCCAGAAACTCCTGTAGCAATGCTACGGTTGTGGACGTAGGAAAGGCCTGGGCTTTATAACTGCTTCTGGTATAACTTTGGTCTTACCGACCAGATGACCTCCAAGAATTTGACAGACAAACCAGGTCCCTGAACCTTGGTACTCTTCATAGCCCACCCTTTTTCCTCTAAATGTTGCAGCAATCTACATGCTGCACCTTCTAGATCTGAAAGAGAATCGGACGTGAGCATGACATCATCAATATAATGGTATAGCTGCACCATTGGCAGTTTCTTCCATATAGCCAAGTCCTGGGCTACAAGTCCATGACAGATGGTGGAGCTGTGGAGGTATCCCTGTGGAAGGACAGTGAAAGTCCATTGACATCCTTCCCACATGAAGGCAAACTGTTCCTGACTTTCCTGCTCAATGTGAATGGAAAAGAAGACATTAGCAAGATCTACCACATAATGGTATGTTCCTAGTTCATGGCTGAGGGTATCCATCAGGCCTACAATAGAGGGGACAGCAGCCTGCATAGGGGGTATGACTTTATTCAGTTCTCTGTAATCCACAGTCATATGCCAGGAGCCTTCTGGCTTTCTCACTGTCCACACTGGGGAATTGAAAGGACTATGGGTGGGCTTCATAATACCACCTTTTCCAGCTCCTGGAGAGTTTCTCCAATCTCTTTATGCCCTCCAGTGAGTTTGTATTGTTTGGTATTAGTCACCTGCCAAGGTACAGGCAAAGCTATGGATGGGTGCCTAGCATGTCCCCTCAGAACTGCCTTCACCACACGTACTCTTAGTCTGAACTCACCTGCAGTGGTCTGCAACCATAGACCCTGCAAGATATCAATCCCCAAAATATACTCAGGGACAGGAGATATATACACAGTACACTCTTTTGGGGGTAGATGCCCTATTCCCAAAGGGATTTGGGCTTCTTTCACTCTCATATCCTTATCCCCATATCCATCTATGATAGTGGGGGTCCTGGAGAACCACTCAGGGTTACCATGAATCAGCGAACATTCAGCCCCTGTGTCCACCAAAGCCAGGACACGTTTATGTTCACTGAGGACCAATGGATAGCTATTCCAACATGTGGCTTCCGGTACCCCCGGTCTCTCAGGGCAGATACCTCGACCTTTCCCTCAGTCAAACCGTGTTCCCCAATCACCTTCCTGTGTGGGCTCAAGTGAGGTTGGCTCGCTCTCCAGCAGGAAGTCTTGCAAACACACAGGCTGGACTCAAGGCTCTGTCTCTGACCTCTGCCTCTTTGGTCTTAATGGCTGAAACTACTGCTCTGGTTTAGACTTCCCACCTAATTTCCTTCCATCTACTGCTTCCCATATTAAATCAACCCACATCTGGGCCCTTATAACCTGCATGAGGCCCTGTAAATTCCTCTTCTGAGTAACAGGTCTTATTTCTTTCTGGGTTCTCATTGCTTCAGCCTCTCCCAAGTCTGCTACTCTACATGTCACCTCACTATGGGATGCCCTAAGTGAGGGGAAAGAAAGAATGGTCAGATATTGAAATACAATATTTCTCATCCCAGTAGTGAAAATCTCTTCATGTGGGCCATAATTCTCTGGACTATAGATGGCATTTCATATGTCTAGCTCTGATAACACCTGTTGGAACTCAGCATACATCTGCCATCTAACAAGAGAGGATGGTACCCATATTGGGTCACACAGCACAAAGTGCAGCCATAAGCCAATCAAGGAGGGAGTGACTCCCTGGGGTCTGATGTGCATTTTGTAATCACTGCCTCAAGGCAGGCTGCACTGTCAGGGAAGACACCTTTCCCATCTCTGATCCCAACAGAACAATTCCATCCACCCCTAAGTCCCACAGACGCAGGAGCCAAGCTGATATTGACTCTGAGGGCTTCTGCCTAAACCGGAGCCCAAGTCCACCAGCTCAGCCTGAGTATAGGGGTGGACCATAGAGTGCGCCACAACTTGGAGAAGGGGCTGCTCCTCTCCTTGGGGAACTTTCAACTGTTGGATCTTTATTTTCTTTACAACTACTGGGCGTGCTTTCAATACAGGAGGGGCCAGTGCCTCTGGCACCACCCCTTCATCCTTCCCCAGCTCCTCCATTTCTGGGGCTGATAGCACCTTTCTCTCCCCTCCCTCAAGTGCCTCCTCTGCTACAACCTTTACCTTTTCTACTGTGCCTCGCAGCAATGCTACCTCGGTCTTCAAAAGCTCTCTTACCTTCAGCTCAATGCTTTGCAGCTGGCGTTCTCGTACCACCTCCGCCTGTGCTTCCCTCAGGAGTTCATCTTTTTCCTTGATGGTCTCTTCCTCCTTCAGAACACGTGGCAGTGCTGCCATCTCATCTCCAATGGCTCCTTGCTGCTGGCGCTCTCATGCTGCCTCCTCTCACATCAAGGCCATCTCCTTCCTCAGGGAATCCACAGAGATTTGCAGCTCGTCTTCTCTGCCGCCATTTCTTGGGTCTATTCTTTAGACCTTTTTAATACTGTGAGAAGCAGCCAACCCACAGTCCCCACTGCCTCCCAGGAACTCTGTTTCTCAAAAGACCTACTTACTATACCAAGGCCCACCCCTACAGCCTCAGGTGTCACCTCCACCTGCCTCCAGTCCTGGGGTGGGGCCCAGTCCTCTAGGAGGCAAGCCACCTAAGATCACATGCCCATTGGGGACAATCCACTGTCTCCCCATTCACAGGGGCAGCCCACTGAAGCACCCCTCCCATAAGGGCAGCCTGTCTTTTTCCTTGGTCAACAATGAACCCTGCTGACTTTGCCAATTGTCTTGCCAAAGGGTTTCAGCCCTGGGCAAATTCGCTATGGATTCAATGTGACCGAAGAAATTGACAGCAAAACGTTCTTTGGGGTGAAAAGGCTTATTACCCGGCTTGTTCTCCCAGCAGTAGGTCAAGCAGTAGAGTCTCTGCCTCTGCCCAGAGCACTGGGCGGAGCTCTCTATATAGCACAATAGCTTATTGCCTAAAGGTATGGAAGTGGTAGCCTAGCAACAGGCCAGTTACATCATCAGGTGGTTTAAGTTCAGTGAGGATCCTGGCCATAGGAACCCCAACTTCCCCACACCATTCTCTCATCTTCAAGGATAAAATGCTTCAGGACCACACAATAACTTCAGGTTCACACATGATCATCATGATTTTACAGTGAATGTACTGATTTGTATAATTTGAGAGATACAAATATCGCTGTATGAACTCAGAAAAGAAAGTGATTATTTATTCTAGGGATGTTAAGCAAGGCTTCATGGAAGAAGTGGCATTTGATCTAAACCTGTAGAACTGTTGCTTGCTAATGCCCTGAGAAGCACAATTCTGTGTTTTTGAGATAGAGCAGGGACATGGGACAAGAGTCATGCCTTTGTAAAATCTACTTAGCCTGTGAAAACGGTGCAGCCTATTCTTTAACTTAATCCATATGTGTTCTTCCTCATCTTCTAGTCACCTTAATCAATGAAGTTAACCTTGTAACGAGAAGAGAAGATAGACCTTTGGAGTGTAAACAAAACTATGTGGAAAAAAGATGCTGGGGTCTGGATCAACACAGTCACCTAAATTACCCTATTCTTAAGACAAAACTTCAAAGGAATTATTAACCACCTGTATACATTTTGCTTTATACCAGCCCCTACCATATAGAACCCCAAACCCTAAATCCTAAAGCACACATCTTCTTTGAGGTCACCCACACACCCATCTGAGTGCGTACTGTCTCTTTAAATAAACTTTGTGCTGCTTAAGTCCACTGTGTTTTGTCTCTAAATTTTTTGCAACAAAAACAATAACACACCGGCATGCAACACTGGTGGTGTCTTTGTCACTTTTCTATTTCATTCAGCTTTCTAGTCTTAAATACAATCTTTTTCTCTCACCTCTTTTATTTTAGACCAGTAAAGAAGCAGCCAGGGAACCTCTGAGTGGGGAGGGCTACATATCTATAGCCTGGTGACCCAGATGGAACTACCACTGTTCCATCCTGGTCTTTAGTAGCCTTCCGAAAAAGTCTCTGTTCCTTTGCTTTGAGAAATTCTCAGAATGTAATCTCACTCCTTCCAGTGCTCTGAGGCTCCCCCAAATTCTGGGGTGGTAGGGGTAAAGTTCCCTTGCCAGATGCTGGATGGCAGGTGACCCTGGCTATAGGAGTTGGTGAGGGATTTGCTGAGCAAGTTCACTTTCCTTTTCTCCCTCTGTTCTTCCTTGCTTTCTGCCCCTTGTATGGCTCCACAAATAAAAGGATCACTTTTTCTAGACAAAACTTGCTACTACTCTCACTCTAATGAATTATTTTCTTGCCTGCATTTGTTTGACTTTATCACAAATTCTTTCCTGATCAGAGTCAAGAGCCCTTCGTCCCCTGTCTGGCCTGAGGCTTCACCTACTAGCAGGACAGACTTTCCCAGGAAGGACAGCCCAGCAACATCTTGGCTCATGTCTGTGTCAAGACACTACAGTTTCCAAAGCACCCGATGTCTTACAAAGTTGTTTTTCAATTAAGTTCCAGGAAAAGATGCAATTGCTACCTGTTTTAGGCCAGTTTGGTCCACATCACTGAAGCGAATCTACACAGGGGAAGCAAGAAGTGTCCGAGAGTCACCTTTGCCTCACTATCATAGTAAAATCCCCATGCAGCGGGGAGGGGGTCTGCAACCCAATACTAAGCACAATAATGTATGTAGAAACATGCTTTCAAACTGCACCTGCATGAACTTATACCCACTTATACATGTGATGACAAACCTTCCTCTTTTAATACTGATTTCCTCATCCCAGTAAAAGAGCTAGTGGAGCCTAAGGTTTGGAAGTGCTTTCCTGTGGTCTCCTCATTTGCTGCAAATAAAATTTACTTTGTGTGACAACTATTCATGGTGAAGTTTCCTTATTTCAACTCATATTGAGTGGTTAACAGAGCCCCTATAGAAAGAGAATGAAAGGATTGGGACAGTGACATGAGTAAGGCAAAAAGAAAAGAGGAAAATATGTATTACTTGCCATGGTGAACAAATCAGGCTGGCTAGAGTAGCATTTCTAAGCAGACGATTAGTGGCGAACAGGGGCAAAGAGACATTTCAGAGGACATAGTTTGCCAAATGAAAGTGTATAAACTTCATTTAATAGGTAGTGTGAAAAACGGAAGATTTCACACCAGAAGGGTCTTCTCAGTAAAGTGATAATTTATACATATTAATATGGCAGAAATAAGAGGATGCCAGAATAGAGCAAGCCCTGGCAAAAGTCTATATAAACAAAAAAAGCATTTTTATTTTCGATACATGATTTAAAATGATTATTCTTTAGAGTCTTAGGAAAAATTAACCTCAATATCCTCAAATAGGCACAGAAGAGGACATCTCAAACAGTGACAGGAGTGAAGAAATAGATTCCAGCTTAGCTTTCTAAACTGGAATGAGGGGGTAAAAGGTAAACTCTGCACCATTTCTCAAATCTTTCAACAGTGATCCAATTGTGGTAGTATGCCTAATGTCTTCTGAAATATATAAGAATTATGCTTTATTAAGCCATCTAGTCTTATGCTTTAGGGCCTTTCCTGTTCTGTAAATATCCTGCAGTTGGCAAATTTGGAAAGTAATGGACAGTTGGAAGAAGCAGATAACCGTACCAAGTAAGTCAGTGTGGTTTCCAGAATATGTGAAATGCCACATGTATAACTTTGCAGGCTGCTTTCTAAAATAAAGATGGTAATGGGATTAGAGCCACTACTTCCCCTGAAAAAATTCAATCCCTTGAAATGGTATTTTCTTGTTGTTATAATCCTTTTGAGAAATGATAGCTTTAACTGCAGTGATAAAATGCATTTTTATTTTACTTATGACTTAAATCCTATGATATTTCAAAGTTGTTACCATGGGGATGGTAATTTTTTTTTTAAAGAGCTTATCAAAAGACCACAAGATCATTACAACTGGGTAAATTTGCAACATATCTTATTCTTTACTATTTCTATTCTTTGCATTTCGTTCAGCTTGGAAAATATACAAGATGGGTTCACTTCACTTTTACATTTGGTCAGTTTCATTTTAACTACACAAGCAAATTTTTACTTCACCAAGAAGCAAGATAATAAGTTTCCCTCTTATTCACCCTTATTTCTCTTCATCTTTTCCTCTCTCTCTTTTCAATCAAACCCTCCCACCCAAAAGAAATTGCTCCAATTGAAATTTCTTAGAAAGTTCTATTACAAAAAAAAAAAAAAAAGAAAGAAAGAAAAGAAAAATCCCTCTCCTGGAAATTGCTACAAAAGAATTTCACCCTATCACCTACTCTCTTTTTGGCACTTCATTAACATCAGTATTAAATCAGTCCCCAACTGGAATCCTGTATTGTGTATGAATTATTCTGCATGAGTAGCCTGTTGTAATTCAGAAGTCTTTATTTTTTTCAATTTCATTAAAGCTATATAGTTATATTGTTATTTAACAAGGCAATTTTGCATTCATTTCCCAGTCTGGATAAGGCACTTAAAGACATCTGGAGTACACCCTAAAAGATTAAGCGAAAGATATTATTTTTATGGTACAGTCCTTTTAAAACTTAGGTAATGA
This sequence comes from Manis pentadactyla, assembly GCF_030020395.1. Lineage (NCBI taxonomy): Eukaryota > Metazoa > Chordata > Mammalia > Pholidota > Manidae > Manis > Manis pentadactyla. Next base: position 76,853,918 of record NC_080021.1, read on the forward strand.
TTTGGTCACTACTTATACATATCAATTGTCTCCACTTTGTTCTGCATGCATATTTCTTTTGTAATTGATGACACAGGTGTGTTCTCCTTTGTAAGATATATTATGGTATGCAAAATAAATTGAATAAAACTAAATTTTATTAGAAGCATCCAAGTACATTAGCAATTAAAATGTTGATTTCATAATTTAAGTTTATTAATCAGTGTATATACTGCTTAATGAGAAAAAATATGCAGTTCTGAGGATGTGAGTTTTGTCAATTAAGGTACATTTGGGTAAATGCTAAACATGTTCAATATTTGATTAGTTATATAAATGTTTTGAAATCCCCTGGATGATTTGCAGTTATCTGCACTATTTCCTTCTGACTTGGATCTGGAAGATGCCTAAGCCAGTTGCATCAGGCTAGAGCAATTAAATGGTAATTTGGAGCATTTGACTGGAAGAAGATTGGCTTGTGAGGAGGTCTCTTAGCCATGATGCTCACAAAATAGATTCGGTATGTAATCTGGCTCAACAAAATGGTTCATAAAACAGTTTCACAGCAAGACTGTATCAAAAGCCAATGAGCGCCTGTGAAAATGCTTCTTGGAGAAAAAATTTTGTCTAGCCTAAGCCAACTTTTAAAAAATTGCCAAATTAGCTAGATGCCTTTATTTTTCCATCAAGAAGCATCAATTTAATATGAAGAAACAAAGTCCAAAAGCAGATTGGGGGATATTTAAAAGCTTTATATATTTGCAAGCTACAACAGTATCCTCTTAGTCATTATAACTTTAAATATATTTCTCAAATTCCTGTTCATTTGACTTCTTGCTATGTAATGCTGAACTCTGTTATAGTCTTTCTTCATTCTCACTTTATGATTGTAAAGAGCAAGCAGTAAATTGTTTGTCAATAAACTCCAACTTCATCAAAATCTATAAGAATTACTATGCAGGATATGTATTTGAAGATACGTATTTCACTTCCTCTTCTAGAAGCTCTAAAGCCTATCATTTAAGAAAATCAGACCAACAGAAGGCCAAATTCAGTTCAGTTAATTGGAGAATGCCTTAGAAAAGAGACAGTGATGGTTACTGAACCAACAAGGGAAATCCATTAATGAGTACAAAATCCCAAAGTAAGACAATATGGTGGGGCTAGAACTCTAGCAGCTAAAGGAGAAAGGAAGAAACTAAGTGGAGCAATAAAGCACAAATTGAAGAGCCTAAAAACAGACAAACTTTATCCTCTAAAGGAAATCTTCCTTTTACCCCTTCTGAGGAATCCCATAACTTCAGGTAATTATGGAGAAATGACTCAATTATAAGAGAGGATATAGCCAAAGAGGACTGAAAGAAAAAGGAAATCTATGTTAGAACAATAGCAAATTGAGAAATAAATATTTCCATCGAAGCAAAAGTAGTTATCTATAATGCAAAATGCACTCAGCTTCTTTGATTCTGTTGAATGATTAAATGATACAATTATTCCACATAGTGTATAATTTTGGCAGCCATTAGAGGTTATTGCTAAACAATATTACTATAATCCTATTCAAATTTGAAATAGTGTGTGTTTGAATATTGTGTCCTTCCTATTTATTATATAGGAATAGTCATATGAAATCCATTATTATACTTTCTGCAAAGATGTTGTTGAGGATATTGTCTACTGTAAAACAGTATTCCCTTAAGTACAACATAAGACATTTCTTACATAATACAATGTAAAGGAAAGCTATGTGTCACTTGAAGAACACATATTTTCTCTACTCTGATAATAAAAGTTGTGCAATTGATTGTACCTCCCTTTTACCTAAAAATAAAAGCCAGTTATTTTTCTTAAGCACAAAATTTTAAATTCAACTACTATATCTAAAGCCTGGAATCTGGAAATGAATCATTCAATTTGAACCCACTAGGTACTTGTTTAATAACAGGGAAGGTGCTTATATCTCACAAACTTTCACTCTCCTTATTTATAAAATGGAAATAATACCAACCAGCAAACACTAGGATCTGAAAGGCAAAACTAAAGAATATTTATAATAATAAAAATATCAGCAAACATTTCCTAAATGTTTAGAACATAACAGTTATTGTGCTGAGCTTTTCTCATATCTTATTTAATACTTACAATGACCCCATGAAGCAGATACTATAATTATTCTTATTTGACATCTGAAATTATTGAGGTTTGAAGAGGTCAAGTTTAGAGTTAAAACCACTGTATTTACCTTGGGATGATACCAATGTTTCTGTTTTTAATTACTTTACTGCACTAAACTACCTCTCTACTAACTATGCATGAGATAAGGGGAATATAAGGAACGTACCGAGGACGTAGAACTGATAGGATTTGGTGATTTATTGGCTATGGATAAGGAGTAGAGATTTACTTAGAGTTTCTGATTTAGGCAACTAAATGAGTGATGACATTATAGATGGATTTACACAATGAGAACAGAATACAAATTCTTTTCAATTGCACATGAAACATTCACAAAGATGGACCATATTCTGGGCCACTAAACAAGTCTTAGTAACATAAAAATGGTTCAAATCATACGAAAGTGTTCTTGACCACAGTGAAGTTATATTAGAAATCAATAACCTAAACATATCTCCAAAAGGTCCAAAACCAGATAAGATAAATACCAAAAAAAACAACCCACACTAATTTCATTAGTAAATGTATGTGTAAAATCCTGAATGAAGTATTGACAAATTTAATCTGCAATATACAAAATGTATAATTTATCATGAACAATTGCTTTTTTCCCTCTTAAGAATGAAGGTTGATTGAACTTTCATAAATAAATAAATGTAATTATTAATATATTATAAATAGCTCCTAGGTACTTACCCAAATAAATAAAAATATACACTTTCACAAATAACTGTATACAAATGTATACAGCAGGTTTATTCATGATCATCAAAATTGGTTATAAACCAAACATCCATCATCTGGTGAATAGAAGAGAAAAATTATATGATTATCTCAACAGATGCATTAAAAGTTTTTAAAAAGACAACCTTTCACTTACAATTTTTAAAAAATCCTTGTAAGCTAAGAATAGAAGTAAAATTCCTCACTTGATAAAATACAGCCATGAATGACCTACACTTAATATACAAAATGGTCAATTATTAAATGTTTTCCCTTTAAAGATGGGAAACAATGCAAGCCAATCACTTTCACCTCCCCTCTTCAATACTGTATTGGAGGTCCTACCCCATTAAATGAGGCAAAAAAAAAAGGAAGAAATAAGAGATTTATAGATTTCAATAGAAGAAATAATAATGTCTTTATTTACAGAATACATGATTATAGAGATAATCCAAAGAATATACCCCAAAAGTTACAATCTGATAAGTCATTTAGCAATGTTGCAAAAAACCAGTTTAATATACATAAGTGGACTGTACTTCTATATGCTAACAATGACCAGTTTCTAAATAACATTTAAAAGGTACCATTTAAAGGTATTATTAAAAGGTACCATTTACAAGAACATCAAAGTTTGAAATGCTTGTTAGTGAATCTAACAAACTATGCAGGATTGGTATGATGAATGTCATAAAACTTCAATGACAGAAAATTTAAAAGACCTCAAAAATAACAAGATATGCTATGTTCATTGATTAGTGCCAAAGAGTCTCAAGGCAGCAGGAGCTACCAGATTTCCCTTGCTACTCTGACAAAGATTCAGCTAGTAAAAAGACAATGAGCTCAAGTAGACTGAGAAAGCCTAGTAGAGGGTGAGTGCTCTCCTGATGAGAAACCAATTCTAGACGACAGTGAAGCAAACTATAGGCTGTAGCTCTACACAAAGGGGTAGGGAGCAGAAAAGACACTGCCTTACTGCAGCTACTCTCAAGGTAGCAAGGCAATTGAAAAACAGCCTTATGATAGATCCTCACAAGACTGCCTATAACACTCTGTTTATGGGAGGGAGCATGGCCAGTAGTTCTATCAACGCTTGGGTCATCCTGAACTTGAGTCTCACATACATGGCCAAATATATATACAGTGCTCTGGCAGAACCGTTCTCCTATCAGAAGACTCATGTTATTAAGGTAATAATTCTCCCCCAATTATCTACAGATTCAATACAATCTCAATCAAAATCACCGAACTCTTTTTCAAAAAAGTTATCATGTGATTCTGAAATATATAAGAGAGATAAGCAAAAGAATTATATGACTAAAACATTTTTTTTTAATCTCACAGCTAAAGGATTCATACTACTGACTAATTAAAGTTACATTAGTTAAAACTGAGGTAAGGATAGACACAAAGATTCATTGAACAGAACCAAAAGCCCAAAATACATGTGTATATATATTGATTCTTAAATAAGTTGTCAAGGCAATTCAGTGGAGAAAGAATAGTTTTTTTTTTCAGTAAACGGCACTAGAATAGCTGTTCATTCATGTTTTAAAAAAAAGAGAGCAAAAAATTAACCTCAACTATTACTTCACACTGAACACAAAAATCAAATTGAAATGGTTCATAGAACACATAGAACACTTGTAAAATTTTCATGAGAAATCTTTCATGAGCTTGAATTAAGCAAAGATTTCTCAGAACACAAAAAAGTACAAAACGTAGAAGACAATACTGATAAACTGAAATTAAAAGGTGCAACTTTTTCTTTTCAAAAGACACAAGTAAATGAAAATACTAACCAGACTCAGAGCAAATATCAAAGCACATATCTGATAAAAGTCTTGTATTCAGAATCAATTAACTCTTATAACTCAATAATAAGAAAACTAAAAGCCCAATGAAGAAGCTGATGAAATACTTGAATCGGCACCTCACCAAAAAATAGACATGTATGGCAAATAGCACAAAAAAATGCTCAGTATCACTAATCATTGGCAAAATATGAATTAAAGTCACTATGAAGTACTATTAAACAAATGTTAAAATGGCTAAAACTTTAAAACTTGATGGTACCAACTTCTAGTGAAAATGTAGAGCAACTAGAACCCTAAAACACTGCTGGTAGGAATACAAAATGGAAAGCAACTTATCCATTTCTTATACAAATAATCACACGTGGACGATATATGTGTTTATCCTTACCCCACTACTACTATACAACCTAGCAATCCTCCTCCTAGGTATTCACCCAAATAAATAAATAATATACACTTTCACAAATAACTGTATACAAATGTATACAGCAGGTTTATTCATGATCATCAAAATTGGTTATAAACCAAACATCCATCATCTGGTGAATAGATAAACAAAATGTGCATTTATACAGTGGACTTTTTTCTTCAGCAATAAATAGAAAAAATCTACTAATAGATGCTACAATATGGATGATTCTCAAAAGTACTGTGCTAAGTGAAAAAACTCAGACACAAAAGGCTATATATATATGTAATTCCATTAAGACACTCTGGAAAATGTGGAACTGTAGGGAGAAAAATCAGATCAGTGGTTGCCAGGCGCTGAGGCGATAGGGCTGATTGCAAAGGGCCATAGGGGAGCAGGGCAGATGGAACTATTCAATAATGTGACTTTTTGGTAAAGATTATAGGACTTTGTTTGTCAAAACCATCAAACTGAACACCTGAAAGAAGCAATCTTTATGTATGTGAAATACTCCTCACTGAAGCTTACTTTAAAAATAAGGAATGGCCACAAGATAGAAGGAAAGCCAGCCAAATGTGGTGTGCTGAAAGTCAAGGAAAGGAAGTTGTTCAGAGAAAGGTTGTATCCACTGAATCATATGCAACTAAAATGTCAAATAAGAGAAAATAAGTGACCCTGAGATTTGGCAGCAGAGGGGCGGCAGGCCCCCGGACAAGGGCAGTCTGAGGGGAGCAGCAGGGCTGTACCCCCAGTTGGAGCAGACTGAGAAGAGGACAGGAGGTGAGGGAGGTTTCTTATGGAGACTGAAAGATGAGAGGTTAATGAGAGAAGGAAACGAGCTATGAAACAAGGTTGTTCTGTTTAATGCAAAATATGGTGAAGCCTAAATGTGTACTGGTGCAAAAATAATCATAAAGAAAAAAAATAATGCTGCAAAAACAGGGAGTGGAACAGTTACATCACAGAGCATGATTAATCTAGGAAGCGACTGGGATTTCCAGCATAAGAAAAGGGCTTGTCTTCATGAATTCTCTCTCTATCCATAGTAGCTAAATAGATTCACACTTGAATCTAACTATATGTAATTACATAATTGTGCCTTATCATTTATGAACATATATTTAAGGATAAACCCGAATAGATACTATCTGAAGAAAGCAGAAGGAACAGGTGTTCTCTAGGCAACTGAAGGAGCAGATTATGGCATTGGGGCAAGGCATTAAGCATTATGGTTTTTGTTAAGAAAAGTAGAAAATAAGAGATTACATACTTCTGTTCCCATAATAGAGTGCAGGTGAGTTAACCTAAGGAGACATGGTTTTTCTTCACATTAAATTCATGCAGGAACTGACCATGTGGTTAGCAACTCCTGAATGAGTTCGGCAACTGCAGTTTTTCTACAAAATCTATGAAGTTCTGCCCTCAGCTACATGAGAAGGCTGAGAGAGAGCATAAATGCATAACCCAACAAATGAATTTCTGGAAAGAATGGAGAGGAATGCACAGTTAGCAGATGGCTAGGAGGGAAATCACACAACCCTCTCCAGAACGAGGGGCAGGAAGAGTGTGGACAGCAAGATACAAATGCCACTGGAATATAGCATTCTTTCACAACTTACCCACCAGAAAACTATTTCAAATATTACACTTTTCTTATTTACCTTTTCTTCTCTATATTCTTCACTAAACTGCAATCTCCATAAAGGGTCAAGGCTTGGTTACAACTACACCCGTAGTTACACATCAACCTTCACCTTAGAAGAATTGTTTCAAATCCCTGGAAAAAAATAAAGAGAAAAACCTATATTCTGTATTAGGTTGAATTTATCTAACTATATATCATCAAGGTTGTAAGACGAATTATGCAGGATACATGTGTTATTCAACAAAGTACTCCAGATGGATTGGTTAATTGATTCCATAGGGGAGAAAAAGTGGTTCTGGCTGGACAAATGATAATGAAACCACCAGAACAAAGAGATAATACTAATTTTTATTTTCTTTTATCCCTTTAGAACCATTAAAAATATGTATTCTATACCTGATTATTTCATCTTATTCCAAAACCATATATTTTCCAAGTTGAAAATTGATTCTTTTTATCACAGTGCATATAATTCAGAATATACTTAGTGGTACAAATTTACTTTCCTCACATCTCTCTAATTTTCTGACTTGCAGTGTTAGAGAGTTTTAAGTATGTGGTCCTCTTCAAGAGACTATTGTTAGCAACTATGAGTTTTAGGTCTCTGTGGTGCCTACCCTTGGGTACATAGATGATTTTATTTCACCTCCTCTTATCACTGTAGTTCACTTTTTCCTCCTCTGTGACTTTATATCCTTCTTCACTATAGCATCTTTTGTGTCTTTTGTACTCCTAACATTTTTATGATTCAACACAATGCTTGGTTTATTCTGTCCTCTTTTTGCTCCAAGCTCTGTGTGCCTGAATTTTTGTAATAGATGGTAAATGTGGAGTTCTTTTCATTAAAGTAATCTTTTTTTTTTTCAAAGCAGTGTTTGAAAACTACTGATTTGTTATGAATGTTCAAGGAAGAATTAAACTTCTGAAAGTTGCTGCATGCTGCTCCAGCAATGGCCCATGCATTGCTAAGTGTAAGGTGTACAAAATAGGGGAGCAAATTTCTTAGTTGTTACAGAAATGTCATCCTTTGTCACAAAAAGAACCACTGCTCAGGCATACCCTCACCATGTAGGAATATAGACATTTGGAAAGCACCTGACTTCAGGAAACTACATTTGATTCAGTCTAGGGCCAAGAGCCACTATCTGCTATAATTAGTCTCCTTTTCAGAAATACAAGTATTTCCACAGATGATGTTCTTTAAACCAACAAATTCTTCGCAACCCCTAAGTTATAATTGCATCCCAATTGAAAGATGAAGATATACTCCACTCTCTTGTTAATGAGAGAGTAAACTTATTAACCTCCACCCTAATCACTAAGAACTCTGTCATATTCTGACTGCATCAGCTTCCCTGTCATTACTCAACCAAATCAATGACCATCTCCAGCAAACCCCACCAAACCTCTGGCTTTACCAATATTGCAAAAATTCCTTTGCTGAAGCCATAAGATATTTCACTTATGAAAGTCTGTATTGCAGCCAGAACCTACCCATTATTCTATGCTATGTCATCTTGCCATTTCTTCAATTCCTGCAAACTGTCTTCTTGGACAAAGCCTGAATGGAAAGTAGTGTTCCACAGAAGGACCTTAGACTATTGTCTGAAGTGTTAGCTTCTGGTTCTCATTTGACAATTTATAGAACTACTTTGGACATACCATTTAATCTCTCTGGGTCTTATTTTTTTCCCACCTATGAAATTAAGGGGTTGTACTAAATTATTTCTAAGTTTCTTTCAAAATCCAGCATTTAATTATTTCATTCCATGTTGAATACTCTCTAGAGTTTTCCATTCATCAGAATCTTCAGAAGGAATGACTTGTTGATGAAAGCTTGTTGAGAATTTTGGCCTTCTGAGTGTTCAGCATAACATTAGTCTACTTTTCCCATAAGTCTCATAAATCCTTGCAAAAAACAACTATTAAAGAGGCCCTGAGAACAGTTGGTTAGCTCAGTGAAAGATAAAAGGCAACATTCCACTTAAGAGGGCCCTTTCCCTTCAACAGAAAAACTGGCAAATTCCAACCTCTAGTAGTGAGTTAGTGTTAGAAGTTTTTGAAATATTCTGAAGAGCAGAGTCTGTAACCCCCACAAAAGCTATATGGATTCTATAGCAAGAATCATCAGGCTGGAATGGTGACATGATCCAAAAATCGATTAACCACAAGCATGAGGTTTAACACTTGGGGAAATGTCATCAACACTATGGGAAGGAAAGTGAATCATCTATGTGCCTAGGCAAAGTTTCAAAAATGAGTCTGAAAGTGAAGAACAGATGGTGAGATGACAAGCCAAAGATATCTGACATTTTCCCAACATCTCCAAGACTGCAGCTTTTGTAATGTTGTGAGTGACAAGACAAACTATTAAGTATTTATTGAAGATATTTTAGCTATTTAGCATGGTACTGAACACTGGACAATGTAAAAAGTAAACAATACATGTAAATGCATATTCTTGCCCAGCAGGAGCTTACAATCTAATTGGGGAGACAATTAAATAGTAAGGCCTTTTATTTTCTATTCAAAACAAGAAAAAGAATGGGATTGTTAGGTAAAGGTAACAAGAGAATTATTCAACAGTGTACTTTATTTCTATATTTTGTTTCAAGGAGAGAAATGTTCAATGTCAGGTCAAGAAAGCCAAGGGAACACAGGATTCTAGATTGGCAACAGCAAGATTTGACAGAGGAAGGTAGTGAGGGGCTAGGTCAGACAGACTACAGCACCCAAAGGAAAAGTTATGGGGTTTTATAGTAATCAGCCAAGTGGATATGCCCAAGGGTCTGGGCAGCACACAGGTGCAACAATTTTGTCTCTTGGTGAGCGGGACTTGAGCCCCGTAGATCTGAGCAGAATGTTTGTCCCCTCCAGGTCTGCAATTTCTCTAAGAATTGAACGCAAAATATCACAATTAGTTTTCCTGTTTCTGCCTTCTCTACATTCAACCTGGGTAAGAATGTTTAGAAATGGAATAAAACCAAGATGATTATGTAAAGAGGTTGTAAGAAATTATGTACTTTAAATGAACTCAAGTGTCTAGAAGAATTATATCCCAATATACTAAGAAAAAAAAACCGCAGATGGGATTACAAATATCACTAACAAAATTAAAGAATATATGGAGACTAGAGGAAGGATACTAAAAATAGGAAAATATTCTTTAAGTTTGATAAAACTGGTGTGAGATTGCATCCAGATATTTATCATCAAAATAAATAAAGATATCTTGAAAATTAGAACAAATTGTTAAGCAGATGATTTGTGATCACTTAGGACAGAAAGAGGCACTTAATAAAATCCATCCCAGCAGGGCTCTATTTATTTAAGAGATGTTAAGACCTCAATGAGCATGAAACCTGGAAACCTCTAAGCCAGAACTGCACGTGAGTAAAAAGAAATATTCTGTAAAGGTTGCTGTTTATCTGCTATTTTCTCACTCTTGAGTACCAGAATCTTGGTTGTAATAACTAGGTTGTGCTGCCAACAAAAAATATAATTTTGAAAGACAGGCTCTTAATGAGAACCGTATCTATTTTGCCACACACTATGCAACAAAATAAAAGGTCCCCGGAGCGGTGCGGCAGCCCTGGGAGTCCCCAGTCCCTCCTGACAGAGCCGAGGGCCCCGTGAGATTCTGTTGAGCCACATCCATATGTCACACAGGACTTTTCCCAAGCTGATCACCAGGATGTCACTTCCTAGTTTTTGAACCGTGACTACTTGATTTTAAGACTTCACAAATACATTTCTCATCCCTTAGGAAGTGCATCTTTATCAGCGGATTTCTGTCAGAGACTTCACTTACCCACAACATGCTCTGCCAAATGCTGGCTGCTGTCTTTACCAGATAATGGGAATCTGCGTCAGGAGCAGTGATTTGCCTCTTTATCTAACCTGAGTCTAGGCTTCCGGTCCTTGCCATCCTCTCTGTTGTTTTTGCCATTATCTGCTGCCTCAGAATGCTGTGGGAATGGAGAAGGTGGTTCTAAAAGCTTGCTGGCAGAAGGAATTAACTTTATGTTTGCAGTTTACAACTGAAAGTTACAACTGGAAAGTGTTTCCCCACGACATAACACCATGGCTATTCTTACATTGGTCTATTAAACCCTGTCTACGGACTGTGGCGTATCACATTTGCAAAAGATACAAAACGAGAAGAGGTAGCCATGATGTGGGATGACAGAATCAAGGTTCAAAATTATCTATCAGTTTAGAAATATGGATTAATTTTTAGATGGATTTTTAAGTAATAAATAAAAACCTCTCATATTCTGATTTGACTAAATTGACTATACAAGTAACATGGATTAACTAGTTTAGCAAGACTTTAAGAGATAAAGATATAGGGCTTTTAATTGATCCCAAGCTCAACATGAAAGTACAAGTCAGTACCAAATACTGAATGGAAACTGAGGTCTCAGTGATATATGTACAGTGTCCTTTGAGGAATAACAGCCCCACATCACCACACTTTTCAGGCTTTATTTGGTGTATTGTATTTCATTGGGCATGCCATATTTTAAGGAAAATATTGTCAATTTGGATCTTTTGCTTATTACCTAACTTGTCTCCTATTATAGGTCAAACTATAGTTAAGAGTGGGGAGACGATAACATGTATCAGCTTTCAATTTTCAGTTTCTCTGAACTTCTGAAAATCTTTTCTATCAACCAGTGCCCCTTTTTGAAGTGACCACAACATCCTTTCCCTATGTTGAAAATTTTCTTCTGGATCTCCATTCCTTTCTACTTATGTTTTAGTGCTATGAGAAGACACTATGCTTTTGCTAAAACCATTGCCCATTTCAGAGTAGTGCCCATTCAGGGGCTTGTGCGCCATACAACGAAAAGTCACCCTCATGAATCAGAGGATCACATATTCTTGTCATTCTTGATTGCATTGTCCCAGTACCAACAGATTCAGTTATTATTCACAGTTGTAAATAAGAGTTTAGATTAACCCTGTGGGGATTTATTTACAGTATTTACATGCGAAAGATTTCAGGGAAGTTGCCAATCAAGCTATAAGAAGAGTCACTTATATCACCAAGTAAGGAACACCTGTATTTCTAAATGAAGGCAACTGAGATTATGAAGTCTAGTAATCACCATCAAAGACAATAGAATAACTATGGATGTGTAGCCTGAATAAGAGTAAGGAATAAATATAGCTCTATTCATATACTTGATATATTGTCAGGAAGCAGTAGTTCCAGAAGTAGACCTGAGATCAATGAAGAAAAGAAAAGGTTAACTAGGACAGTTGTAAGCCTTCAGAATTGTTAAAACCTGCTTTATTGCCTGCTGTTCAATTTTTATAAATGTTCCATGTGTATATATTCTTCAGTTGTTACTAGTAATGTTCCACATGTATCATTTACATCAATGTTGATAGTTCTGTCATTCATATCATCTGAATTTTTTTTCCTTTTTGACTTTTTCGTCAGCCAATTCTCAGTTGCTGAAAGATGTGTTATAATCTTCCACTATTATCATAGATTGATGTATTTCTTACTTTATTCTGCCAATTTTTACTTTACATAGTTACTATTTTAAGTGCACATTTTTAATTATTATATCTTCACAATGGAAAGAGCTTCTTTTTATAATTATAAAAAGACCCTTTTTATATTTAGTTTAGCATCTTTTGGACACTGCGTATGTAGAATATCCTTATCTGTCATTTTAATTTTGACCTTTCTGAAATCTTATATTCAAGATGGGTTTCTTTTATGCAGCAAATGGAGAGAGTTTTTGTTTTTTCAGTCTGAAAATCTTTGTCCTTTAACTGAAATATTTAATTGATTTATATGTAATATAATTACTCATATTTGAGGGTTTAAATTTGCTTTTACCTTCTATTTGTCCCTACATTTCTTTGCTTCTTCTTTCTCATTAAATTATTTTTAATCAAATAAGCAATTTTATTGTTTTATTTGCTCATGACAGCTTGTTAGCTATACATTATTTTACTATTCTTGTAGTGGTTACTCTAGAAATAACATGCATTTTCAACTAGTGAATGTCTAATAGAGATTAGTGCTGTTACCATTTCCTGGGCAATTCAAATGTCAGAAAACTTCAACACTATTTTACTTCTGTGATATGTGCTACTGATATTACAACTTTTGCTATTCAATATATCGTTGGTATTGTTTCAAACATTCATATTTATTCACATTTATCTGTATATTTACCACTTTTCCTGCTTACTCCAAAAGAAATCATCTCTTCTCCCTAAAGAAAATTATTCATTATTTAGTTTAGTTTGGGTTTGCTGTTGTTAAATTCCCTTTGTCTTTATGTGTCTTAAAATGAATATTTATGCCTTTATTTTGACTATTTCTAAGTTGTTGTTTGAAGGTTAGTGGTGCTGTTGTGGTGTTTTCAACTTCCTTTTCAATATTTAGAGGTAAACTGCCATATGTAATGTGTCTATTACACATTAGATCTACAATACTATGCTCTATATTGCTGAGAGAAACGTATATGTGTAATGTTTTTACCAATCATAATATATTACTGCTGAATGTCCCCAATATTATGGCTTGGTGGGCCAACACCCATTTCATTCTGGAGAGCTGTGGCCAAAAGTCCCAAAGTCATGTCTTCAGTTTGCATTTGACTCTTACAGTAACTGTTTCTGAGAAAAAAACTGGGTTCCTGGAAAATAGACAACAACTTTATCCTAAAACCCTTCTGTTCTGTGCTGTCATTACCTAATGGTTAATTGTCAGAGGTCTCAAACAGAATTCCTACTCACCACAACAGTTGGGTTGGATTCTCTTTGTGGCCTGCACCTGTTGTAGCACCATTTTGGGCAGATTCTTGCTAAATGGATCACAGCTCAAAACCCAGATGTGGGATATGTTGTCTCTAAAATCCAAAGAGGGCCACCAGTTTTAGTAACATAGGTATAAACTTCAGCATATTTTGCATTTTAGAGCTCAAATTCCTATACGGTACAGACTACAAGAATCCATACTTTCATGGAGTTTACCATCCATCATCTAACAAACAGCTGTCTTACTAAGGCGGACAGGGCAATACTTCTCCAACTTTCTGGTCAAAGGATCTGCTTTTTTATTTTCCCCAATTCATTATGGGCTGATACCTTTATAATCTACAAAATCTCATACTTAGATGTTGCATCAACATCAAATTGCTACAAAAGTTTCCAAATCCATACTCTCCCACAATGTATTTATATCAACATGAATCGATAACACAAAGTCTGTGGACTAGTATGTGGAATACTTAATATGTGCCAGATTTTACTCTAGACACTATGGTTTAAGGGGACAAAACAGACAAGATATCTGTTCTCAGTTTATGTTCAAATGGAGGAGAAAAACAGTAAAGAAAATAGATATATAAGTAATTTAATGTCTGGTGATGATGACTATTATATGAGAAATGGTAAGGCATTATATGAGAAATAAAGAATGATGAGTGAGTGCTATATCAAATGGATTGATCAGAAAGCCTTCTCTTATCAAGCTGCATTGTTGATGAGACTAAACAGACTAAGACAATAAGCCAAACAAAGACTATAGGACTATAGAAATGAGTATTCCATATAATACACCGGCCTTGTAAAGACCTCGATTTGGTAGCACACGTAGTATGTTCTGGGAGAGGGAAGAAGCCCCATGGCCAGGGTAAAGGGAACAAGGGGAAAAGTTGTAAAAGTTGATGGTTGACCATATGGATCTAGAAGCTATGTTAAGACCTTGGATTTTTGGTTTTTTTCTCCAAGTATGATATCAAAATAACAGAGAAGTATTTATGTTTTAAAAAGATAGGCTACAGGGTGACAAATAGTTCAATTTGAGGGCCTGACACTGATGATTTCTAAAGGTCTTATAGATAGTAAATTGATTTCAACATGTTAGTGAGCAAGGATTACAAACTGTTGGATGAATAATCTAGATTTTCAAAAAGCTTTTTCTATAGTCTCACATATAGGGAACAATGAAACATATTTCTTAAATGGTCCCAGCCATTTTTTCCCTCCAGCATTCAAATGATCAGGTTGCTATATGGAGCCATTTTCCAGGGACAGGACAACTTCCTAAGGCAGTTAAGGACAAAACCTTCTATCTCAGGAATGACTTGGGGTGTGGGGAAAGGGGCTCAGCGGTCCCTCCTTGTCCCTGCTGCTGCCGTCACTCCAGGCAGACCATCTGGCTTAAGCCTTCTGGGCTATCTCATTTGTTTAAAACCCTTTTTTGTTGATTTTTTACTTCTTAGAGTTTTGTGGGGGGTTTTTTTCTTTTCCCCAACCTTGATTTCCAAATTCTATTGAAAAATGTAAAGGGGGTAAGAATATATATATATTTTTTTAATGGAGCTCTCTATTTAAAAAAAAATACCACACAACTCTATGGTATATGTATCATCCATAGAAGATGCCATTAAGAATAATTATTCTTAAATCTTGCTTATTCCCCCAGAGCACTTTATAATCATTCAGTAAAACAATACTTCTCTCCAACAGTCATACTGAAACTTATTAGAGGATCTTTTTACACTAAACCAATTTTCTGAGGAATAATTTAGCAGGAAAATTATTTCATGGAAATCAAAAGAATATATTATTTTGCATTTAGTTTTCTTTCATTTTAATAAAAAGGAAAAAAATGGGTATCTGATGTTAAAGTCAACTACCAATTTAAAAAAATAGATAATCTCTTTTTAGAAGACTAGGTTATAACTTCTAGCATCCCCAGGGAAATAGAGCAATTTGGGGGAAAAGTTATATGACTTAGTTTTCTAAAGGTATCTTAAAATATCACTGGTTCCCATGTCCCAACCTATCCATATAACCTTCTGAAAGTTCATGTGACCACAACCCACCAAAAGACAGCAGGTCACACAGTTTTGGATCCCAGACCACAGCTGATGGGAGCTGGGATGTCTCCTTGCCCCATATGGAGGAGTGGGAGGGAGGAGGTGGGTGCTGGGAATCTTGGGTGTGAGAATTGTGAATCAGGAGGGAGACTATAGTTAGTCTTTGTTGGGTGTCAAACATGAAGAGATTGTAGCCACATTTAGGGAAAATGCATAGAAAAGATAAGAAATCTTCAAAGGGAGAGAAAAATCTGAAGCAAAGATACAGAAGAGACCCTGAGGTCCCAGAGACAGAGCCCAACTTAGCTACCTGTGAGGTCCGTTTGTATGTTCTACCTACTCCTATTGCCTTCAATCCATTCACTCTTTCCTGTAAGCTGATTTGAGTCAGTTTCTGTTTCTTAAAAGCAACAGAGCATTATAAAGGCAGGCAGATTGTAAACCAAACTAGTAGAGCTAGAGTACATCAGTTAATTATTCTGGGCTTCCCAAAAAGAGATTTTAATATTTTCTCTGTATATCTCACAGAGTTGTCATAGAATCAGGTCAAAAAGTACTCATGAAAGTGCTTGGTAGACTAAATACTTTTGAAACCGAAGTCATCGATAGCTTTATCATCATCATAATTCAAAGGAGGGAGCTGTAAGGGAGACTTGGCACATCTAGGCAAACATTGTGCTGAGATAACCCCCAATCTCATTATCAGGAGAACCCTAGTTTATTTGCCACCCACAATGAGTCAGGTTGTGTGTTACTGCTTTACGTTTATTATCTCACGTAACAGCAAAGGTATGGAGGTAACTCAACAGTGATATTTTTTAATACTTGTAAGTCAATTTATAGGTATTACAGTTAAATGGTCACTTGAAGTGGTGAGGCAGGAGAATACAGCGATGTCAAGCACAATGTGATGGTATTAAAAGCATAAAATGAAAAGTTTTATGGAATAAATGAGAGGTGGCAGTTTGAGAGGACACAGGGAGAGGCTGTTAAGCATTATATTAAGATTTTCAACATTTTAATAAAAGAACACTATATAACTTTTTATCAAAAATCTGGTGACTAAACATATACACAGAGTAAAATAATTTGTTAAAATATAATTGGAAGATTCTTATTTGATAATAAATACTGTGATGGCGGTATAAGCTTTGACAGATAGCAGAGGATCTTCTTAATAAAATACATCAATTACTGGAGTAGGATGAGATGAATGATTTCAGGCTGTATGATCTCAACTGCATTATGGTGGTGGCAGTATTTTATTAATTGATTTGGAATTAACTAATTTCCACTTCGTTCTCCAAATTTCCACTTCCCTCCCATTTAGGAATGTTCCTTGTTGATGATGCAGCACAAAAAAATCATGTCTTTCCCATTTTTTACGTTATTATTCTACAAGTCTGGATAAGGAAAGGAAAATTTCAGCAAATCAAATTCCTGTTTTCCAGTTTAATAAGTAAAAAGAATAAATGCATATAATTCATTTGCAGTGGTTGATTCTAATATAATGAAGAAATAGGAAAAACACTACTGACAAAGAACTTCTCATATTGGAATGAAATGTTTTCCTCTTCAGTAATCATCAGCACCAACTGTATTAAGGCTCACCTCCTATCAGTAATAGAGAATATCTTGTTCATTATCTCAATTGAGAGATGCCAGGGAGCAAAAGATTGTAGAAAACAACAGTGGGAGGGACCCTTTAATTATTTGCTACCTCAGTTTCCAATTACATTTAATATGCCATAATTATCTAATGTGGATGGCAGGGAAGGAAACTTTAATTGATGAATCAGAAACTTGCTTCACTTCTTTCTGCTGGTTTTCTGTTAGTAATGTAGAAAACAGAAGACACAATGTGTTACCTTGTGGCAATATTCACTATTTTAGTTTATTTGTAGGTGTGGAATCATTTGATTCCTCTTTTTGGTAAATGAGTGGCCAGATAAGCATCTATTGCTTTTGTTGAACATAAGAATAGAAAATGTTAAAATTAAAGTGTCATTCTAAAAAGTACTTTCACTTATGGGAACTATAATGTTCTATATGACTTCCATTTCTTCAAAAAGTTTAAAATAATTTTTTAAATAATTTCCCATAAATATTAAACTCTATCCCCACTAGGAACAGTGTTAAAGCTCCTAAGGAATTTTCAATATTGATTTTTCTTCCCATCTATGAACAAGTAGATTCTGAATCCAGAGCAGCACCTTTTGTCCTGCCACCTAAAAACAGCAACCAATTCATATAAGCGGTATGCTTCCTCAGTGTCTCTTATTGGTTAGGAATACAAAACTAAAGGATTGCTCAGAACAGAATCAGTGCTGCCTGGGGGAGGGAAGATCATAGTGTCAAACACACACCTGCTTACCTTGCTGAATTTTCCCTGTGAAACTCAGAAATCGTTCAGGCTGCATAATCTCAACTGCATTATGGTGATGATAGTATTTCATTAATTGATTTGGAGTTAACTAAATTCCATTTAGTTCTCCAAATTTTCACTTCCTCGCCATTTAGGAATGTTCGCTGTTGATTATGCAGCACAAAAAATCATGACATTCCCATTTCTAAATTTATTATTCTACAAGTCTGGATAAGGAAAGGCCAATGTCAGAAATACAAACGCACAATCTCAAGCACATGCACGGTTTGAGATGGCATTGCCTAATCATTGGGGCAAACGCTTCTGCCAGCAACCGAGGGAACACAAAGATGGTTTTGTGCCTTTTCTGATTGATAATAAATTTGTTAGAGATGATGATATGAATGTCATAAATATAATAAATATGTCATGGGATTGCATAAACTGGTGATCCTCCAGTGGGGTATGAAGGTCATTCCTTCATGAATACAGAAATCTCCCACATCTGAATACCAACTTGCAAATGCATTATATAACATAATACTGTATGTTTATACTTTATACATTTTAATGAAATATTAAACAGGTTTATTTTGAGTTCATAATATAAATTGCAGTAGAGGTCATGACAGTAAAATAGATGGAATTGTTTCCCTGGAACTTTTCTTTTTTTAAGCCTTACACCTCTATAACCTAGGAATAATCAAAATTATACAATTATAAAAATAATTCCTATCACCATGTCTTTCCTTCCCAGTTCTCTCCCTCTGCTCCCCACCTTCAAGAAATACAAATCCCTAAATATCTGAATGTCCCTTAACATGCCTCCTCACCCATAAGGCCATAAGGCCATAGGTAAATTGGCTACAAAAATTCTCCTTTTAAGTGAAAAGATGTCCTATGGAAGAAAACAATCTGGAAGCCTATCCCCCCATTTCTTCATATTAAAGAGTTCTGCTGCACAGTAGGCATAAAATTAATAGGCGGTTTACATAACATTTGCAATAAATTGCCAGATAAAAAAGCTGTCTCAATTGTGTGATTCTGAGATTGAAGAAACAAAACTATAAACTTTATTTTTCACTTGCACTGCTGCCAGCATGTTGTCTAAAACATCTGCTTGGGTAATATGTCATATGCAATAGCCTGTGCAGGTTAGGCCAGCACGTAATAGAAGTAAATGTATTTTTAAATGCCAGGTTTTAAAAGAAGACAGGCCCGCTTGGTAGCTCATTATAAGTGAAATGACTTTTCATGTCAGCCCATGAGTAGTCATGCAGCTTTGGGGAGAGTTTCAAAGGTCAGCATCCATAACTCTTTATTCTTTACTCATTCACTATTTTCTCATGAGAGAAATGCAGGAAGACTATTTTTCTAAGTGGACTTGCATTTCATCTAACAAATGAAAAAACTGTTGCTCCAGATTTCTGTATGTGCCAACAATCCCTTCAATTTGATATATACCATTGCCAGTGGAACAAAAAATCACAAGGAAAAAATAAGTTTAAGCTCTTGTTCCTTCCTCATGTCCAAAATGCACGATCACAGAAAATATGCCTACAATAATCCAAGCGGTACCTAGAGACAGTCCTTTGAAGCAAAGGAGAAAGGTATATTCTTTTTGTAGAACTGCAAGGTATTGACTTTGGGGAAACATGTTTCACATTCTTTTAGTCAATACAATCTCATCTAATAAATTGAACTAATATTAGTTAATAGGATTGACAATGCAAAGGAGTTACATACATTAGAAGACAAAGATTCCAGCCTGTGTTCAGATATTCATTCATTCCTTCATTCAACAGTATTAATATTTATTGAAACTCTTTTTGGCTCTAGAGACACAAGAATGACCAAGGTTGTCAAAGTCCTTGCCCTCATCCAGAAGATTGAGATAAATAAGCAAAAATATTTAAGGAATAGTAGTTTTGGGTAGAAAAAAATTTTTAATTAAAAAAAATTTAAATATAAGTATATGTGGGTTGATTATTCTCAGCTCATGTTGTTACTGGTAAAATCAGAAGACAAAAAGAGAAGCTTATGTGATAAAAGTCAATATAGTGCTGATGGAATCAGGACAACCCTTGTGGAAGACTGAGCATAACAGTAACACGCATGCATTTGGGGGCTGCAATGTACTTGCAGAGGTGATAAGAACCCTCCCAGCCCATTTAAAAATATGTATTCTTTTCACCCCTCACCACCCACTCTTGACCCCCAAATTAAGTGTATTGTCTAAAACTGTCCAACCCACTGACAAAAAAAAAACTGTTAAGAAACTCTGGAAGTATCTGCCAACTAGACTATTTCATTCCTGCTTTTACAGACATCGTTCCTTTAAAACTCATGTTCTCTGCTATTTTTTCTCAAGTACCTTGCTAAATCAATAGCTATGTAATCCAATAATATGGTTCAAGATAAAATATAAATGGCAGAGTGTGGTTTTTTAAATGTTAGCCCTATCAGGGTCTTCCAATAGCTCAGCATAAATGAAAGTGAAGAATGTTGACATTCCAGAAATTGTGGCATAGACAATGGGAGTTATCTTTGGAAGACGGGACTTTTAAGTTTTTCTCAAAGTGACCAGAGCAGCCACCCATCTTTGCAAGTGATGATGACTCTACACCATCGCCTGCTAATCAAATTATTTGGTGGACAATCAGGCATTGTATACCTACTAACATAGTGCAACATAAATGTCACAGCTTCCCCACTGAGTGTTCTTGCCAAAAATGTCTAACCTGAATTTAATCAAGTCTTTACATCTCTCAGATTATGGGAGATACAGAAGAAAGAGGAACAAGTTAACCAAAACCATGAGAAAACTATCAGGCAAATCAAAAGGTGAAAATTCTAAGAGACAATTGGTCTGATCCTTCAAAGAATCAACGGATGATTTGTGTATAAAAGAAAACTTGAGAAGCTAATGAACTATTGCAGCATCCTTAAATGATTGTGATTTTAATTTTTTTAAAGAAATGAGTATCAAAAGTATTTCAGCAACAATTGCTGAAATTTAAATATGGGCTACATATTAGATGAAAATTTTAAATTACTATTAGTATTGTTAGATGTGATAACAGCATTGTTATGTAAGACGTGCTTTTTTTTGGAGGTGCTTGCTGAAGCATTCAGGGAGAAGTGATATGATGAAACGGTTTAGCAAGTATGGAAATGGTTAGCAAATATATATGTATTTTTGCTTTTTATGTGTTTAAAGATTTTAAACTAAAAATGGATTAAACTTTATTTCTCATCAATGAACAGAGGTCTTTCTATATAGCTAATGATTTTTAATCTCATGCAACTCTAGTACAATAAGTTTCAGTTTTCTAGAACTCTGGATAGAATCATTCTAGAAATACACATCTACCAAAAACCAGGTTAACCCTTTATGTGTTACATATGCAAAATATTTGTCTGAAATTACTGTGAAATTATCTGCCCTGATAAGCAGAATTTACAGAATATAATGGAATTGTTCTTCACTGAATTTGGGCCATTCTTACAAGTAATTGAAATTGTGACATTGATAATGAACAACTACAATTGAGTTAGGTGGATGCTGACATATATTCTAGAATTTATTTTCCTGAGTATCTCTCTGGTGTCAACTTGATTTGAGTCTTTTTTTCTTTAATTCCTTCAGTAGTATTCATTGTGTGTACGTTGTGCCAGTTATAGTCCTGGGATACAGGAGTCAATGTCCAAGAGGTTACATGAAAGTGTAGATAAGGAAGAGGGAAGAGCAAAGAAAGTGTATTTGGAAGAGGAATGCTGGACCTGAATTTCTTAGGACTGGTGCAGGATCACCAGGGTAACTGAAGAAGTAGCTGAGATGGACACTGATATTTGAGAACCAGGAGAAACAGGCCCATGAGAAGTTTAAGCCATAAGGGGAGCTCAGCATCCCCGGGTAGAAAGTCACAGAACAGGTAATTCTTCCACTAAATCTTGAAAGATGAAAAAGAATTTGACAAACAAGGAATGTAGGGTATCAGTAATTTTGAATATGTGTGGGGGGAAAATGAAACTTTCTGAACAGGCTTCCCACCTGGCCTTAACAGCGCCCGTGTGTATATAATACGAGTATGTTTACACATTTATGGGATGTTTACCAGTAGCAGAGCCGCTGGTCAGTCACAGGATTGCCCATCCAGAGTGGGGGTGGAAAAGATGCACCCATTCTCTCCTCCCCTCCGTTCCTGGTAGGTAATTGGTCAGGTGCCCACCAGTCACCGGAGACCCTCCCACAAAGCTCCCCCTGGTGTGGTAGCATGGCCCAGTGCCAGCAGAGAAGGAGATCAAGGGGAGACGGGGAGCAAGGAGAGACTGAGCCATTTCATTCCCAACCTTTTGCCCTTGTCTTCCTTTGGTCTCAGCAAATTCATAGAGAATGTGTCCCATGCGGGGAACCACCTCCTCCCAGAGCAACACTGTGTTACTGCAAAGATAGTGGTGTCTTCAACAGAGAGTGAAAAGAGAAAGTTAGGTTGTCAAGATTTGTTTTCAAGAAAAAAATGAATTCAGTGATGGATAAATCAATATGATCAAGACTTAAATTTTCTTACTATTGTTATCATTGACAAGACAGCAATAATCAAAGTCTTGCAAAAAAATGTGGGAGAAAGTCTAACAAGATCCAAGACTGCTTGGCTTCAAATATCTGCTCCACCACTTTCTAGTTGAATATTTTGGGCAATTTAGGTTCCATGTGCTTTTATTAAGAGTTTAAATGAGTTAACATATAAAAGGCTTAAGTAGTGTCTGGGGCAATAAATATTAGTGTACTAAATAAATATTAGCAATTATTAAATTATTAAAAATTCAACTGAGATATTTCTTTAATCATTATCTCATTGCATAACCAATACATCAACTTACAGCTGATTTTTAAATATTCTAAATAAGCACTCTAAAAATACTATTAGCAATAGTATATAGAATAGTGTAATAGAGATTCTACTATTTCTACATTATCAAAGGACACTTGAACAAACTGCCCAATGAAACAAATAATGAATAAAAAACAACAAAGGTAAAGTCTTTTTTTCAGCATTTAATTGCTACTCCTGCTATGATGGCCATGAGTAATTCACTCAGCTCTGAAATTTTCAGAGTAAGAAAGTAAAATGTGCTTGGATGCCATCCTCAGAATGCAGCTCTGGCTACCTCCGACGATGCCAGAAATATCTAGGGAGTCCACACCCAGACATGAACGACAGGAACTACATTTAGTGATCCCAACAACATATGACCAATTGCCAGGATATCTATACACAGTTCCATGTGATCTTCCTCACTAAATTGCTACTGAGAATTTTTTCCTGTATTGTATTCTAAACTTACTGTAAATTTTGTTGAAGAGTGAGAAAAATTGCAGGAGGTAAAGTTAATGTCAAAGAAAGGGTCTTGTGGATTCTGTGCTATGCAGCTCTTCAAAACTCAGCCTTTTCTGAAGGAAAGCATGTTAAGGGAGCACTGCAGAGTGCGTGTCACTGTGAAAACTACCACACAGTGTTTGAGAGAACATAAGAAACCCTGTCTGTTCTTGAGGGCTCATTAGCAATTACTCAATCCATTTGTATCTTTCCCAGATTCCTTCTTTTCTCCCTCTGTTCCATGTAAAGTCTTTCCAAAAGAGCTCTTAGACATGGGAAAGCAGGGAAAAGAAAATGCTGCATGAAAACCCATTGGATCTCTCTGTCTCTCTCTTATTTTTGATTTTTTGTCTTTTCTTTAATTTCCATCCACTCTAGACTATTTGGAAAAGGTGCATTGGATTCAAAATCCATGAGCGAAAATAAACATGCTATAAATAATCTTTTCTTTTCCTCTGAAAAGAATCCCAGTATCTTACCCACAAATGGGGCACCACCAGCTCCATGATGTTAATCACTATAAGAAATAGTATAATGTAGCTTGCTGTGCCCTTCAGAACATTAATACAAGTGGCATGAAATAATGATTTAATATTATAGAGCACTTCATTTCATCAACAAAAGTACCCATGCAGCCAGCAATGTTAACAAATGTGCACTCTCAATTCAAATCTAGCCAACCTGACATGTTTTTCATTATTATAATGTCAACTTCTCAAGAGCAGAATGGATGAAGTGAAAGTCACCTCAGATTCATGAATGTTTGAGGGCGGCCATCTTTCTTCTCACTCTGCCTATGTGAAAGGCATTAATGACCTCTACTACCCTCGGCAGCATTTGCCTTTGTTCTGATTTGTGTCTCCAGCATATGCAAAGAACAGCTGGTTCTTTTCCTTGCATTTTCTCTTTCACCTTGGAGAAGAACATCCATTAACTTTCTGATCCAAAGCCCAGGAATACATACATCCTCTTGTGAAATATACTGAGTGTCTCGAAATATGTCGTGGCCTAATTCTCTTTTCCATGTCTTTTTTCTTTTTAACATTCTAAGGACCCAAGGCACCCAAAATACACCCAGTATTATATTTTATTTAATAATCTTTTCCACATTCACAGTGCAGATCCTCAATTCAGAAAATCAGGAGAAAGTCTTTATTATAAGATGTAGTTGTGCACTACAGTGTTAACAGAGGGATTTTTGCTCCCATTTCAGAGGAGCTGGTATAACATTATGCCATGTTTCTTGGAACATTATTTACATATATAAAATACCTCACTTCATTATCAACATGAATGTCAATTTTATGTCCTAGATTGGGGATCATACATATAGTCACTAGGTTCAAAGTCGTGTGCTATCTTGATTATTTTTATGCCCCAGTGGGGTGCATTATATCCATCTACATTCATCTTCCAGTGCTATGCAGACATTGCTGCCTGAGGAGTGAAGAATGCAATTTGCTTTTGGAAAGGGAGTGATGAGAAAGCGGGGCTGAGGAAATAGATAAACAAAGTCATGATGATTTTATTTTTGGTGGAGGTGGGATTCTTTTTTAGCATATCAGCATCATTATATATGTGTATACATAATTTATTATTATATTATATCATTATATGTGTGTGTGTGTGTGTGTGTGTGTATGTATAAATTCTCAGTGCCCAAACTGTCATGGCCTTGGGAGGAAAACAGGTAAAGCAAAGAAGCTAAGGATGATTCTAACCAGAGTAGAAAACTGACAAGGACAAAAGGCGCGCCAGTCCAAGTGTGGGGTGAACACCAGCCCGCGCAGCATTGGGGCTAATATACTAGTACATGGGCAGGATGTGGCTAAAGAAAATGTGGGTGGCAGTCTTTAGACTCAAGTGGGTGCACAATCACTGACCAGTGAAGCCTGTCCAAGTGCTTCATACGTACGTACAGAACATCATATGGCAGTAATTTTCCTCTCTGCCTGGCTTATCTCACTTAGCATAATGCCCTCCAGGTTCATCTATGTTATCACACATGGCAGGATCTCCCTTTTTAAGGTTGAATAACATTGTGTTGTATGTATATACCACTTTTTCTTTATCCAGTCATCTGGATTGATAGGCATTTTGATTGCATAAAAATACTACATGATGCTGATTAAAAGATAAATCTAAAATAGTCAAACTCAGAAGCAGAGAGTGGAATGGTGGTTTCCGGGCCTGAAGGAGGAGGAAATGGGCAGGTAACAGTCAGAGGATACAAAGTTTTAGTTATACAAGATGAATTAGTCCTACAGAGCAGCAGGATGCCTGTAGTTAACTGTACTGCTTACTTAACAATTTGTTAAGAGGGGAGATCTTATGTTAAATGTTCTTATCACAAAAATAATAATAATGTAATAATAAAAAGGGATGGAGGAAATTTTTGGAGGTGTTGGATGGGTATATGACATAGACTTTGGTGATGGTTTCACAGTATATACTTATATCCAAACTCATCATGATATATATTAGTTCTGTATAGCTTTGTGCATGTCAAAAAACAAGTTTAAAATATAAATAAGTAAATAAATAAATGAAGTAGTATCCAAATGCTCAAGGAATCAGGCAGGATAATCCAGGCCCAAACCAGGAGGAGGCATTCAGTGCTGTGTTCTGATCCAGATGGAGGAGAAATTGAAAGCTAGGGATCCAGACAGTCAAGAGGTGTGAGCACACATGGGGTCCCTGGTCACCCTGGCACAGGGCCTAAGAACAGCGGTCTGCAGCAGGCATCTGCAGTAGGAGAAGGAGCTCTGCAGACTGCCGGGCCCCACTCCTGCAGGTTCTGGGGCAGCATGAGCCTGGGGGACCAGACCCAAGTCACCTGCAGTCAGCCAGCCAGCCTGGGCATGGCACTCTGAGAAGAGGAAAAGCATGTAGGACCCAAGGAAATGCAACTGAAGGTGTCAGATGTCAGGAATTGTGCTGGATATTTAGAAGCAGCACACCCAGACAAAGTCCTCCCGTTCAGATTATATCTGAGAAGGAGCATGGATCGACTTAGATTCCAGCAGTGTAAATCAGGAGACCACATCATTCCTCCAGTTGTAATTGAAGATGCTGTTGCTGGACTTCCAGGCTTTTACTCCAAGGGTTCTACCTGCTTTTCATCTAGCATGTAAATGTTAGGCAAACGATCTAGAAGGGAAATGCTTGTCGAGCCCCATCCTTGAGATAATGGAAAGAAAGGCCCATGAGGGTCTCAGTTACCATCTCAACAATGGAGGCAAAAATAAGGGGTCTATGCTATAAGAACCATGCATAGTGTTTTAGTATTTACAATGTAAGAACCATGCATAACATTTGAGTATTTACAACTTTCTCATCTTTGTTATTTTTATTTTCCTTGGTCTCTCCCCTCTGAGATTCCCAGTTAAATGTTTGTGCAAATGATTGTTCAAAGGGCAAGCAGGAAATTGCACCCTTTTCTACAGTTAATATTAATATTCTGGTATGTAAAACCCCAAGGGAAAGAGCGAGTAATAGCAAGTTTAAATAATCGGTAAATAAACAAACAAATAACAATTGTTATCTTTTTCAAGCACTTGCTATGTATCACGCAGTATTCTAAGAGTTGTATAGATAGAGATGTGGATATGGAGATGGAGGTGGACCTGGACTTGGTCATGGATATATGGGGAGTGGGATGGAGAAATACAGATGCAGATACATAAATTCAAAGACAGAGTATAAGCAGGTCTATCACCTGTGCTTGCTCCAAAGAGCAAATGCCAGCAGAGCATGGCCTGACACAGGAAAACAGCCTGAGGCATACCGGTGCAAGGGAGTTTCCTATCATTTATAAATAGAACCTTTACACTTCACTAATGTTCAGGGCAAAAGCCTGAATTGGTCACTAGCTGAGGCCAATTTCTACATACTAGATCCAAAATCAGCTTGATTCCTAAGGCTGCAAGAACATTGGGTCTTTCCGATCCCACTCGAGGAGGGGCTGAGTAACCCCAAAATGTGACATCATCATAACTTTCAGTGCAGGAGATACAGACACAGGGACTCCTAGAGCTGGACCAAGTAAGTGGAACTGTGTCTCTCAAACATGAGCCACATACATCAAAGTCACCTTTGGCCTTTTGATTTTTCTTTCCTCCTCTCTTTTGGACCTCAACTGTCCAGAACTAAGAAATGGCAGATCATCACCACTGGCTGAAGGAATGTCTTCATTTTATTACATTGCTCTGCATTGTATTTTGCTTTATTTTAGACTTTTTTTTCCCCTTGGCCTATTAGCTCATCTCCCTCCCAGCATCACACTCAACTCTAGCACACTTAATTCATGTCTTTTCAATCCACTTTATTTAGTTATATGTATCTCACACATACAGAGCATATGCAACATTAATTGTATCATAATAT
Organism: Manis pentadactyla; assembly: GCF_030020395.1. Lineage (NCBI taxonomy): Eukaryota > Metazoa > Chordata > Mammalia > Pholidota > Manidae > Manis > Manis pentadactyla. Next base: position 76,881,656 of record NC_080021.1, read on the forward strand.
ATGCATATTATTGATATTTTTAATAAATTGACTTAAATAGCATTGTGGTATATTCTGTTGTTTTTCAAGTTTATTTGACTTAACATTGTATCTTTGAGAATTTCATGCTGTTATGTCTAAAGTTAGTTAACCCTTCTAAACTCAGAAAAGCATTCCATCCCTGGTACATGCTACATTTTACCTTTCTGTTCACCATTGGCAGACACCTTGGTCACCATCAGCTTCTTGCTGCTACAAGACCTAGAAATAAAATAAAAGCTGTTCAAGTGTTACAACTTTCTTCTGGAAAATGGTGGTGAGGAGGGAGGAAAAAAGAGGGGGGCATTAAACCAACCAATTTTTATGAATTGTAGAGGCACTCTTGAAAGTAATAAGAAGGCTGTAATCATCTCCTCTGGGAAATTATCTCAGTTGTTATTGGTTGTACTTGACAAAGTGAGTTCTTCAAAAATTTGTTCTGCCAAAAGCAGAGTTAAGTAAAGTACATTTCTTTATTGTAGGATTTCTCTTTGTGTTTAATATCTAGATGGGTATGTGACTGTCTCCAAAAATATGAAGTAGTGAGATAAAGTATTGACTAAATCAGAATACCTAGTTGAATTAGTGCTCCACAGAACACAGTTCAGGGAGGACTACTGTACTCTCATTGTTACTTTACATTTTTTTCAGACCTGTAGTGATACAGTTAGAACTCGATGGGATTTTCACCGACACAAATTGAGCTTTGAAACGAAAAGATGTCCAATAGACTAAATCACAAATATCTGTATAAAACCATGTTTAGGAGAATCTGTGACCAACTGGTTATTAAACAGTGGCTTATGCCTCCCATCTTTGTGCCTGGTTAAACCACCAACATAGGCCAGGGGCTAATCAACTGAAAATGGTAAATAAATGAAGTAGACTTGGAGTTGGTTATGAGAACAAGAGCCTGTACTTGCCTGTCAGCAAGGCCCGGGCATCCCAGTCCCTCCTAGAACAGCTCTGTTGGCCACACAACTTCCATTAATCGGCACCTGCAGAGCAAGCACTTGTGTTTAACTGAGTTCAGGGTCAGGAAACTGGATTCAGTACATTCAATCTAAACATACAAGCCATTGTTAAAAGGCAGGGCATTGTTAATAAACAGTAGAACAATTGTCTGGGAACCTTTAGAAAGTAGGTTTTCAGATTTTTGGTCTACTCTAAACAAAACTTGGGAATTGAACTTTAGGAAGGAATTTGGGAGCCATTATTTACCATATTACATTCAAACATGAAATTTGCAATTTAATGAGCAAGGACCATTGTATGCATTTTGTGAAAGCAGGAGATGATTCCAAATAAAAGGCTATACAATTAATTTATTTCATCTTTATCATTTATTTTTGTAAACTGCTAGAGCTATGCTTTATTTATTGCAACTCATCCATATATAATTCTCTGTAGTTTGGAAAACTGCATCTAACATTTCTGCCCCAACTTTATAAATTGCGTTGATTTATTTCTGTCTCTTAAGCCTAAAACCATTTATTATGACAACAAAACATCCTCCTATTCTGGTGATTCAGGAACAAAGTCGACCCACTTACTGTGTAGTGAGCATTGACAGATGGCCAAATGGGGTGATAGCTTTGATTTTAATGTGTCTTAAGAGAGTAAATGAAGCAAAGGCAATCTTCATCTCATGTGAAAAGTTGGATTTTTGTGTGCCTTGTCGGCAACACTGAGGTGCAATTCTCACAGCACTTCATTGATTTTCCACTCAACCATGACCATTCAGATGGCAAAAAGCAGGGTCACAGAATTTTTTAGGTTTTTTTTTCTGTTTGTCTATAAAAAAGTACAAACAGAACTGACTATCCTTACTTCAGCGGTAGTCAGGGGTATGCTGGGACAGCCTTTATGGGTTTCACAGGTTATGAATTTTTAATTTTACATAAAATGAAGTGGTTTTGTCAGGAGAATCATTAACATCATAAAGATGGTGAGAATAAAAATTCTTCACACCTCCCCACCTGTGATTTTAGCATATATCATGGATGACAAAGCACTTTGCATTACTTGCTTTAAGCTCTGAAAGGGGACAGACTTCAACAGCAGGACATGAAATAACACCTATAATAGAGCAATAAAGTCTTGCTGCTGCAGAATGGTGCGGTATTCCATACTGGATCTCAATTTAACTTTAAATACAAAGTAGCATTAAATATAAAGATTAACTTTTTCATCCACTCTGAGCGTCTGAAAGGTGGAGAAAGCATTTGAAGAGGGGAGAGGTAACGGCTATCCTCTACTGGGACATTAGCCCCTGGATAACATTTAAACAAGTGGGAGCCTGACATTACCAACCCCGTGTATTTTAAATTTGGGTAGAATTGTACTTCTGTAATACAAATATTAGTCACAGACAATCAATACAAGCCATGAGACCACTGGTCTGACTTACTATAGTGCAGTCCTTGAATATCCATAGATGTAAATTTCTAAGGCCCTGTAATTTATATGGTGGATTCATGTTTACATCTCACTTTATAGTATGATAAAACAAAATAAGGACAGGCTTTGGAGTTGATTCAGAGAGACCTGAATTCAAGTGTTGTCTCTGCTTTGTAAAATTAGGAAGTTAACTTCGTCCTTTCGGCCTGTTTCCACATCGGTAACGGGAAGGATATTACTACCTGTTTACAGACTTCTCACACCGATTCCATTAGATTACCTTGAGAGTGACTGGTCATGTCTGGCATTTGGCACATTTTAGTTCACTTAGTACATGTGGCTAATATGATGCAAGAAGCTTTCTATTCAAAGTCTGTCTGTTGGGAACATGAAATATGCTCTCATTTGTTCAAAGGAGAATACACATCCATGCCACGCAAAGCTCCTGGGACTGTATCACACCAGTACTCCCAACAGCAAAATGACTGTCAAGTCTCTACTAGGACGTACTGTTAGGGAAGAAAGGCGACTTCCCCAGGACCCAATATTCTACAGTGTCACATTTGACTGACAGGCTAATGGCATGTGGACATCCTCCAAGTCCATGCTTCAGCTGCTAGCCTCAGCATTTCTGAGCATGTCCAAGTTCATTCAGGTGTGCTGCTGTGTGGTGGGAAGCGGAAAATGAAAACTCCAGCATGCCATCACATGGAAGGCTGCGTTTGCTCATTTGAAAGTGAACTCTGAGTGCCCAGGACTGGAGATGCAAACATTGACAATATAATGGCAAATATTTAGAAAATGAAAGAAACATTTCAGCCAGCCTAAAGGAAAAAAAATCTTCAATCCCCCTTACCAATTCTGGAAAGTCTCTGAAAACAATGGCTGTTTCTTCCCATGGCCCTAACAAGACCAAATTGCCTTGACTTCTCCCATGAAGCAGCTTTCTTTACTCCTTCAGATGGGAAGGGCTCTGGAGTTACCACTCACCAGCCAAGCATGGTCTTTGTCTCCCTTCCCCCACTAGGAAAACTAAGTTATAACAAGTAAGTAAATAAATAAGCAGTCTTGTCAAGGCACTGCTTTGCTTTTTGTCTTGAATTGACAAAGCAAGACAGAAAAGACCTCCTCTGTTGAGATGGGCACACTTTTCACCATTAGAGAGTAAGGGGAAGCCAGTAGGACAGGACCCTGAGACTACAGGCAGGAGCAGGTCACTGTCCAGACAAATCAGGATACATGGGCAACTTGCCTCTTGCTTTTCTTGAAGGCTGAAGGTTGAGCTTGAGACTCTGGAATCATACAAATGGGCTTTACTGAATATATAAAAATAAAAACATTTGACAGAAATAGAAATTTTTTATAAAAATCAGAATGCAGAAGGAACCTATCATGACAGACAGTAGTCTAAAGTTTCCCTTCTGGCATTTGGTCATGGAGCCAAGTGGACACCTCAGCTTGAACTTCCATGGAAAGATCATGCACCATAAACCCAAAACTGAACCCATGGTTGAATGACTGAACTCCTCAAACTGGCTTCTCCTCTCATTGTGCCTTATCTTTAGGAATGACAGCACTCAAGACAGAAACCCAGTAGCCTGCCAAGAAAGCTTTTCCTCCTACATCATATTTTGAAAGTTCTAGAGACCATGTTCTTTAATATTATCATGTTGGTTGGAGTATGTAAAATGGTGTCCTGGCAGATTAAGTATTATTTTCGAACAGGTAAAAGAAAACTTTGTCTGACATTCTATCCAATGCAAATGTTCCCACATGTTCTGTCTCTCTCTCTGTTTTTTTCTCTCTCTCCAGCTTGTTCTTTAATCATTGAAAACTAGCTTTCAATGACTTAGAACAGTGTTTTTCAAATTATGGTCACCAGAGCTTATGAATCTGAAAAAACTACCTGGGCACGTGATGGAAGCGAGGGTGATGTCATATGTGATGGTATCAGGCCCCTTCTTTGATTTCAATAAAGAATATTCATTTTTAATGATTTTTATAATTAGATCTACAACTTCAAAAGAGGAGTCCATGGTTTACAAAATAATAAATTAAATTCTAATGTAGATTGATAAACCATTAGTTACAGAGATTTATAAAATAATCCTTATTTTCATGAATTCGAATAGTCTCCCAAAGGCAGGAAGTCTGGTAAGCAGCTGTTGTTGGAAACCTAAGATGCTACTCCACAACCCAGTCTTTATTTCTGACATATATTGACTTATGTTTAAGTACCTGATATACAACAACTCTATATATAGATAACATATTTCTCACTGACCCCACATGAAAAGATCCTAAAGAAGTTTCAGTGCTCAAAATTAGATACTTTATGAGCATGCTAATATTGTTTATGGCTTCTGCTACATCAATGTTTCTCACCTGGTAGAATGAAGGTTTAGAAGGTCGAAAATGAATATTTTGAATAATTTTTTCCTAAATTTTTTTCCTGAGATGAAATTGGCATATAACATTATATTAGTTCCAGCTGTCCAACACAATGATTAGATATGTGTATGCAGAGGGAAATGATCAGCACAAAAAGTTGACTTAATATCCATCAGCACACATAGCTGTGATTTTGTTTTTCTTGTGATGAGAATTTTTAACATCTTCTCTCTTAGCAACTTATAAATATACAATATAGTATTATTAACTATAGTCACTATACTGTACATCACATGCCCATGACTTATTTATTTTATAACTGTAAGTTTGTACCTTTTGACACCCTTCACTCATTTCACCACCCCCTACTCCCCCCTGTTGGAAACCACCAACCCATTCTCTGCATCTATGAGTTCTCTTCTTTGTAGATTTTTTTTCCCACATATTAGCAAGATCATATCATAGTTGTCTTTCTCTGTATGACTTTTTGTTTAGCATGATGCACTCAAGGACAATCCATGTTATTGCAAATGGCAGGATTTCCTTCTTTCTTATGGTCTAATAATATTCTAGTACATGTATACCACATTTTCTTTATCCATTCATCTCTCCATGAACACTTAGGTTGTTCCCATATCTTGGCTATTGTAAACAATGGTGCAGTGAACATGGGGGAGCATATGTCTTTTCCAGCTAGTGTTATCCTTTCCTTCAGATACATACCCAGAACTGTAATTCCTGGATCACATGGTAATTCTATTTTCAGTTTTTTGAGGAGCCTTCATACTGTTTCCCATAGCAGCTATACCATTCTACATTCCCACCAAGAGTGCACAGGGTCCCCTTTCTCCACATCCTTGCTGACATGTTATTTCCTTTGATGATAGCTATTCTAACAAATGTTAGGTGACATCTCATTGCAGTTTTGATTTGCATTTCCCTGATGGTTAGTGATGTTGAGCACTTTCTCAGGTATCTGTTGGTCATCTGTAAGCCTCCTTTAGAAAAATTTCAATTTAGATCCTCTGCTCATTTTTTAATCAGATTGTTTTGTTTCTGTTTTTTATTTTTTTTGCCTATGTTTTTGGTGTCAAATCCAAAATATTGCTACCAAGACTGGTACCAAGGAGCTTACTGCCTATGTTTTCTTCCAAGGTTTTATGGTTCTTTCATTCAAATCTTTAATCCATTTTGAGTTAATTTTTATGTATGGTATCAGACAGTAGTCTAGTTTCAATCTTTTGCATATAGCTGTCCAGTTTTCCCACCACCATTTATTAAAGAGACTATTCTTGTCCCATTGTATATTCTTGGCTCCTGTCATAAATTAATTGACCATAAATGATTAGGTTTGTTTCTGGTATGTCTATTCTGTTCCATTGATCTATACATCTGTTTTTATGCCAATACCATATTGTTTTGATAACTATAGTTCCATAATATAGTTTGAAATCAGGAAAAATGATGCCTCTGGCTTTGTTTTTACACAGGTTTGCTTTGGTTATTCTGAGTCTTTGGCAGTTCCACACAAATTTTAGGATTGTTTGTTCTTCTTCTGTAAAAAGTGCCACTGAAGATTTGATAAGGATTGCATTGAGTCTGTGGATTGCTTTGGGTAGTATGAGCATTTTAGCAATACTGATTCTTCCAGTCCATGAGCATAGGATATCTTCCAGTTCATGAATGTAGAATATTTTTCCATTTATTTGTGTCTTCTCCAATTTCTTTCATCAGTGGCTCATAGTGTCCAGTGTATAGGTCTTTCACTTCATTGGTTAAATGTATTTTTAGGTATTTTATTCCTTTTAATGCATTAATGTAAATGGGATTTTCTTAATTTCCCTTTCTGATTTTTTATTATTAGTGTATAGAAATACATCAGATTTTTATATGTTGATTTTATATCCTGCAACTTTATTGAATTCATTTGTTAGTTTAACAGTTTTGGGGTGAAGTTTTTAGGGTTTTCTATATACTATCATATCATCTGCAAATAGTGACAGTTTTATTTCTTCCCTTCCAATTCAGATGACTTTTATTTATGTAAGATAAATCTTTAGTTATTCTGATATATGTTTTCTCCCCCACATAGTTTGGAAACCACTGCTTTGTATTATGAAACATTGAGAAATTACAGATTTACTTATTCATGCATTGAAAACAACCCAGATCCATGTTTTAGACAAAACTTGCTCCTGTATGTGGGACTCCATTGCATATCTCTATATGAATATGGGAGAGGTCATCTGCTCAGGTAACATGTTGGTTTGGCAACTTAATTTTTCCAACTGCATGTTAATCCAAACCTTTGTTCATGTGTTTTCAAAGAATATGAATCTGCCTTAATTAGTAGCATGGAGGTCCTGTATATTGCATCTTGTCAAAGACCATATCCTTCAACTACCCAACTTTCTACCAAAGCCAGGCTACAAGAAAAAGAGTGTAGCAAAGGATTGCACAAAGCCAACACACTTCCATTTATCCATATTGTACAAATTTTAATTGAGTTAAAACTCATATAAACATTTTAAAATGTATACCTCAGTGGCATCAAGTATATTCATAATATCATGTAGCCATCACAAATATATAGTTCCAAAACAACTTTTTGAAGAAATTCCACACCCCATACTCATTAGGCAGTCATTCGCCTTTTTCCTCCAATCCCCACAATTGGCAATCCCCACTAATCTGCTCTCTGTCTCTATAGATTTACCTATTTTGGATATTTTGCAGAAATGAAATCACACAGTATGTGGCCTTCTGTTTCTAGCTTCTTTCATTAGCATAATATTTTCAAGGTTTATGCATGTGGCAGCCTGTATCAGAACTTCATGCTTTTTTATGATTGAATAATATCCCATTGTATGGCTATAAATTTTGTTTATGCACTCATGTTGATGGAAATTTGGGTTGTTTATACTTTTTGCCTGTTATGAATAGTACTGCTACAACCATGCACATACAAGTTTTTGTCTGAAACTTGTTTTCAATTATTTGGGGTGTGTATACCTATGAGTGACATTGCTGAGTCATATATATAATGAATATCATATATTCATGATATGAATATGAATTATAATATGAATATATATGAATAGTCATATAAATACTCCATATATATATATTCTTGTTAGTCTCCCAGATTTCAATTCCTTTTTTAGAAGACACTATGAATAAATAAATCATAAGACCCTTCCCCCTGCCTCCTGGTAACCGGAGAAATACTGTAGATAATAAATAGTATTTTAATTTTAAGTTGCATTTGTCTTTCCTATCCCTGTCTCCACTTTGAATATTTTACCTCCTTTGAGAAGCAACTGCTTACTGACCATCACTGACTAATTCCCACCCTCAGTATCTCCTACCTTCACTGCACCCAGTCACGCATAGTCCCCACACTGTATCTCCTCCCCTAAAACCCCAGTGCTTTTGGTCCCTATTGACAAATGCCCCTGATACAAATGCTTAACAAATTCTCAAACCCCATGCCTTCCAGACCTAAGTAGTCAATGTAAGTGTTAATGAATTTGAAATATATGCTTGTATTTTCAATGCTTATGTTTCTTATCCCACATAGAAAGCATGTGCATTTAACAGGTATTCTCAAAGTCTTGTTAAAAAAAAATTAGCTGGGGACTATCAGACACCATGGCAGAGATTGTGAAGAAGACATTTTAAAAAATAAGTAGCTGTACCTGGCCCAACACATCTCAAAGAATGTTAGTATGCAGCCTTCTGTCCTTTCTTTATGGAAAGTTAAAACTAATTGGAATATTTGCATGCAATGAGGCTAAGAATTTCCTAACTTCTTAACAACAGCTGTGGGATTCAAGGGTGCCATAGCAATGCATTTAGGAACTGCAGATTTTAGGAACTGTATTTCAAAACAATACAGTTGAAAGTACGCACGGTTTGCAGTTATACTTCTCAGATCCATTGTTTATGCAAAGCACCAGTGAAGAGTTTTTGAACTGCACAACATCTTAATTAGTACTATCATTGCTGAGAATTTCATAAAATTTGTGTTTTTATTGTCCATGGGAATAATTAAAATCAAGAATGCTACAGTTGACTACTCATGAAGATTATCATATACAAATTTGCAGTTATGTCAAAAAGTGGAACTTGAGTTTCTAATCTATACTTTCTCCTCTTCTTCCTTCCACTATCTCTACCAGTGAAGAACATGCTTGCCCACATCCTTCCTTTGTGTAGAGGAGATCACCCACTCTGTCCCCTTTTGGGTGTGCAAAAATCTCCGTGGGCTATTCTGAGCCTTGAGTCAAGCCCCCAGGCTAACCAGAGCTAGAATAGGGAAACTCCTCCTGCCAGATGACATTCACTGCATGCTAAAGGGAGAGTAAATACTGGGATGCCAAGAGCACATCACAGCCTTATATCCTCAACAACCTTGCCTACCCCTTTAAATCAACTGTACTGGATTATACAGTGCACTCACAGCTATAGTATTGGAAACCTTAAGGTCAGCAGCAGTGCCAGATTCAAGTTCCACTGGTGTTAAGAATCCTGCTTCTACTAGCCTAGCCCAGAATAACCTCTCCTTCTTCTGACTCAAGGCACCTATTATACCAGGTATCACACCTTAGCAAATATGCTCTTGTATTCTTTATGTTTCCTTTCTCCTAACAGTTTGCTAGTATCATATCATCTAGCTTTAATTCATCCCACTTTGGCCAAAGATCTGGTGTGGTGTTGTTAAATAAAAGCTCAATAAGGATTGATTGACAGACTGATTATACATGAGTATGTATGTGTGAAATAGGAGATATGTTAATATAAGATACTATAAACATTAGCAACCTTAGTAACCCAAGGTATAATCTAATTCTGAATTCAAAATTTTAATTAATCACAAATTGCTGAGTACCATGTCAATAGTGTATATTTTGGTTTTGGAGATCCTTCATGTACATGAAATGCACAACACAGAGAAGCCATTTTAATGCAACTCAAAAGCCATGTCTTCGTACAATTTGTGAGTAACCAACCATACAATTCTGTATCACAGCTGTGGTGCTTTCTGTTCTGGTTCAATTTAAAATTGCCTTTTGGAGAAAGGGATCTGACCCTTTAAGAATGAGAATTGGGTATGGGTATAAAACCTGAATTCTGTGTGCATTAGCAAAGGATACTGCATGTTAAAGTTCAAGCTTCTATTTCAAAAGGTTGGAAGCTAACTAGGAGTGAATCATAGGCAAGATATTTTCTGAAGATAGAAAAAGGACATCATTCTCTGTGGATATGCACATGCTATGGCCTTCATAGCCACAAAATCATCTCATTTTAGTAATGAGGGAGACTAAGAGATGATCCTTCAGATGCCCTCATTATACATGATAACTAAACTTTATGTTGTCCTAAGCACTTGCCTCCCACCCTCTGCACCTCCCCAGGTGCAGCCCAGCATGAGTGGACCAATGTGTACTGGACCCCAGAACCCTAGCCTCCAGATGGGGAGATTCACCCTCTCCTGCCCCGAAGCCCCTTTGCTTCCCTTGTGCTGTCACTTCACTTTACCTCTTTTCAGCCTCTCCAGAAGGACACCTTATGATGTCAATCAACTTGTTTTCATGCATAGTTCTAGTTTGTGTGACATGCCTGACATAGCAATTAATTTGAAGACATGCTTGGTAACTCATCTGACCCTCAGCTGTGACTTGACCTTGAAAACATCCCAACTATGTCCCTCTCTCTGGTTCTAGACTGACACATACGGCAGCCACCAGCCACATGTGGCTATTGAGGCCTTGAAATGTGACTGGTCTAAACTGACAAGTGCTCAAATGTAAATGACTTCTAAGATTTGGTGTGAAAAACTTTAAAATATCTCAGTAATTTTTGTAATGACTCTAATTTCAAATAATATTTTGAAGCATAAGGCAATCAAATATTATTAAAATTAATTGACCTGTTTCTTTTTACTTTTTAAACGTGGCTACCACAAAATTTTAATGACTTATTCATAACTCATCTTGTCTTTCTATTGGGTGACATTGGTCTAGGGCTTAAGCAGTGTTTATCAAATTCTGTTCACTATACCATCTATATCAGAATCAGGGCGCTTGTTACTAAGTTAGACAACTCAGCCCCATCCCAAACTTACCAAAACTCATCTTGAAGAATAAGCCCCCGGAATCTGCATTTTAAATGGCTCCTATAATAATTCTTCTGCCCAAAAATGCCTGCAGTCAACTACCAAAGAACAAACCTCAGATATTATTTCATTTCCTCTCTGCTGGTCACAAGGGAAGGAGAATGATGAGTCCAAAAGTGGAACACTCAAAAGACAAAACAGCCTTTATCTCCTTAAGCCTATCCATCTACTGACTTCCTTATATATCACTAGATACATGAGATGACTTACAAAGGAGTTTGATGCTAAGATGTATTAAAGTCCCAAAGTAAGAGAATTAGCAAATGAAATAAATTTGTTCTGAAATGCTTCCTACTCTAAGTATGGAGAGAATATATGTATGCAGGTGGCAGGCAGGAGGGACTAGAGGCTGCATGCATAGGTTTCTGACTCAGACAGAGGTGGATTCAAATTTCTGTCCCTCCTGGAAAGCTGCTTATCCTAGAAATGACACCTCAGCCTCCATGTTTTCATTAGCAAAACAGAGAAAATATTGCCTACCTCATAACTTGTTGTGAGATTTAAATTAAATGGTGTAAACAAAATGCCAGACTCTTATAAACACTCAATAAATGGTAACACATTTTATTATAATTAATGTAGGTGTCAGGATTAATATCTTCATTTAGTCTTAAAGATAAAAATATGTTTAAAATAAACATCATTTAACTATTGATGTCATGATGAAGACTCAGATACCTACATATCTATGTTTTTTAAGTATTACTGTAAATTGGGCATTGTTTGTTTTTAAATTTGGTGATTAGAAAGTGATTGTTTTCTATGCTTTATTACTTCCATAAGATTTCTTAATTGAAAAGCATAATTGAAGGATTCTTGCATTAAGTCCCATTTTATTTATCCACTCTTACATGAACCTCACAATTGAAGCCATGGAGAAATTTCCAGTCTCACTCTTCATCTGGAATCTATTATCAAAATTTTAGGCAAGTTCCTGGGAAAGCTAGCATTTAAAAATTTAACCTTGCTAATTAAAAACAGCAGCAAACATTATTGTATATTTAAAGGACTACAAATCTGCTTGCACATTAAAAAGATGCAATGGCATTCAGAATCCAAATTGAATCTCAGTTCCCCTTGATCCATTAAAGTATTATATCCACAAATGATGCATCTTTCCTCTTTGGTCTAGATCAGCATTGTAAAGGAGGTGTCAGATTGATCAAAGTGTCAAGAGTCATGAGAGTGTAAAAAATAGACATAAGGCCAGGAGAAAAGTAGAAGCTTACTGATAAGAGTAAATGAAAAGTGAGGTTCAGGAAAAAACAGAGGTCAGACAGGCCATGAAAGAGTGATTGGAGAAGAGGAGATAGTGTGGTGAGAAGATGGGGTGGAGAGGGACCAGGCTGATGGCTTTCAGTCTGACATGTTGAATTTTGTTTGTCTTTTACAAATACTGAGAATTTTTGATCAACTGAATAAAAAAATAGTTTGACTAATTGCATATGCCCTATTTCTCTCTCTCCCACCTTTAAATTCCAGTTTCTGGTAATCAAGTTGCATGAAGCAAATCTCTCCTGGTTGTTTCATTCATTTATTCATTGAATAAAATTTAATTTGCTTTTATCTACCATTTGTCAATTCTGATTGATGTTGGGGACATCAAAATCAGTAAAACCTGATGAGCTAGTCATATAAATCCATACAGCGGAGGTATGTACCAGGACTTAAAGAAGCACAGCAGAGGAGACCTCTAACTCTGGGTAAGGAGGCCAGGCAAGTAAAGATGATATTTGAATTGAGTCCAGAGGAGTTCACAAGACAGATAAAATGGGACAAGTTATTCTAGACAATATGATACAGCAAGTTCAATGACAAGGAGATAAGAAAAATCAGGGTATTTTCAGAGAATGACAAATGGCTCCGTATGGCATCTGGGGTGTGCCATGGTGAAGGGAAAGGGAGATGGGAAGGGCAGACGCTGGGTTCCTTTCTTAGGAGGCCTTGCATGTCCTGCTAAGGCAAGGCGCTTCATCTTCTACCACTGCAAGAGTATACGTGAGAGATAAATAGGTGGAATTTGTATTTTAAAAGAATCACTTTGGTTGCAAGGTGATAGTGAATTAGAAATAAAAGCTAGAGAAAGAGAGATAAGTTAGTTAGAGGTTGTCAGAGTAATTCAGGGAAGAGCACATCACACCCTAAACAATACCCGCAGGAGGACGAAGGAGGAGGAGAAAATTCAGAGAGGTATTCAGGAGATAGCTCTGATGTGGAGTGGGTCACCGCCAGCCCCTTCTATGTCTCCCCTGAAGTACACTGCAATGGAGGGATTGTTAAATGAACTGGTCCTTCCGTATACAAAATACTCTGCGATAGTAAAAACAGTCAGAGGTGCAGGCTTTGGAGAGGAAAAGCTAGTAAGACTAAGACAGAAAGTAGGTCTAGTTATACTTTATAAAATGCAATATAATAATTCCCAAGAAGGCCTGGAGGAACCCCCACTGCTAACCACTGTACCTTCACCTGGCAGATGATGGGTTGATGGCAGAATGGGAGGTGGAGGAGAGGAAAGACTATGAGCTTATGTATTGGTTACATGTTTAAAATGTAGCACTACAATGTGTTATATATTTTAAGAGACAATAAAAAAGAAAATTGTTGTAAATTCAAATTATTCCTAAGAACAATAGTGACTGCTGAACCCCAAGGAAAACTAACAAAGGTATTTCAAAAGAAGATATATGTTTATTAAACTTTAAGGATATTTTAAGTCATGGAAATAGATCAATTCTTAAAATATTAATTCTAGAAACCTAGAAGCCCCAAGAGTTAGGTTTCAAAGGATTTTAAAATATTGCTTTCTTATAAATCACATTTTAATCATACCTTCAGTATGTGTTCTTTGTTAACAAACTGGGAATTGGAGCGCTTCTCTTCCACTGTCAGTCTACCCGTGAACTATTGTCATGATAAGTCAGCATCAGCACATGGAATTGGGGGTGGGTGAGGGGCTCATACTCACTCTTTTCCAAGTGCAACAAACAGCCCCACATTTCCCATTTCATGGAATGGCTCTTTCTGAAGTCCTTTGGAGCATTGAGCCTTTAGACTTCCAGTTTCCCTCACTCACTAAAGAGGACTCAGGAGGCCGGCAGGATAGATGGCATATGTGTCTTCTTTCTAATCCCTCTGCACATCTCAGGAGTTGAAATGTTAGAAAGATTATCACTTTCCTCATATCTGTGCTGGTGAAAATGTCTCTCACATCTCTCCAGAGAAATGCCTGGTCCCTTGGCTGGCCATGGTTAGGCTGGTAGATATGGATTAAAACCTTCAGAACTTATCATTGAGTCCAAAACTGGACCTATAATGAGAGACAGAACAACCTGCACCAAAGGGTTTTTCAAAAAGATGGCAGTAAATGGTTAGGAAAGGCAGGTAAGGAAACTTCAGGAGTCAAGGGTAACTCACAGAAGCTTGGTTTGGCCAAATGGGTGGCACATGCCAATCATTAAGAGACAACCAGGGAAAGAGAGTGTCTGGGGAGAAGTCTGAGTTTGAGGTGCTCCCAGCACATCAGAAGGAAGATGCCAGCTTGGATCCAAGGCTGGAAGCTGAGAAAAATCTTGGAAGAATATGTAAATTGGTGAATTATTGGAGAACGGTTGAACAAAAGGACATGGCTTCAAACCATCATATTTTTTTTCAAAAAGGAGAAAGGAAGAGACACTTGAATCAAATTATTTTCTTCTCTAATCCTCAAGAGTGCAACACCCATTCCAGGTGTTGAATGACAACCAGGAGCAAAATGGTGGTTCTTTCTTTTTCACTTTTCTAATGTTTTAACATGGAGATTTTGAAAGAATTCTTCAGAACAATCTAGTATGTGTTTGTTACAACCTCTGGGTGATAGGTCCTTAGGAGCAAATATTTTCATAAAATTATGTTTGGCAAGGCATACTTACTGTAGAAAAATATCTATGAAGAGGTAAGAGACAACTCTTAGTTTTAGATTATCCACTTGAGCAGAAACATGTAACAATAGCTTACAACAAAGGGACAGAAAGCCATTCACAAATATCCTGAAGTGTTTAGAGCTCCAATTAAATGTTCATATAAGAGCTGTCCTGGTATAATCTAAAAAAAACAAAAAACAAAGCACAGTCTGATCACATAGAAAAAAGGTATAGTTTGAGCTATAAGAAGCCTGCAATCCTGATGTAAACACTCCCCTGACCTACTTTACCCAACATCAGACTTCTCCCCTTAGAAATTTAAATGCCTTCATGCAAAACAACCAAAGAAGTGTCTTTTCTAACACAGTCACTATTTTGCAGAGATATTCTTTAAAATTACTTAAACACAAATAAAATAAAAATTTTTTAACTTGATAATCTCCTAAAACAAGAGATCATGAGATGAGTAAAAAGTATTTCTCTGTGCAATGCTATATGATGTATTTCCTGGGAAATGCTGTCATGTCTTGGGGTTGCTCTAAAAGCAAACAGAAGGAAAGGCCAAGATTGCACTGTTGCAGACTTCCTTATCACCAAGGGATCAAGATCCATTTATGAACCAGCCCTCAGGGGAAGATTACACAGGAGAAGTTTCTGGAGGCCTCCTTTCACTCTCACCTGACCAACCGTGGGCATAGGAGGCATGCTACAGGAAGTGCATCCATGGCTTGCTTTTGGAAAAGATCTGATGTCATATTGTTCCAATCCAAGGCCAAAAAAGAGCTAATTTCACAGAGCTTAAAAATCACACTAAAAATATCCTTTGAGACTTTTCTTTCTTGGCAGCTTGGAATTACTACAAAATATTTGGTATGGCACAACACATTTTCACAAGTAACGGTAAACATAGACATATTTTATTAACTAATAACAGACTCTAATATGTTTAAGGAGCCAACAACTGTCTTCCATTTTTCTCACATCAAAGGAAGAAACAAAGAGTTTTCCATGAGGATTTGTTCATGCTTTTTCATGACAAAAATTTATAATGATCTGTGCACTGGTTGAAAGCAATGTTGTTGGCAAGTCCCAGTTACGAAGAGAAAACCAAAAAGGGCTAGCCCATGGACCAATGCAATGAGAGGCTGTGTGTGTGCCCACGTGCATGCATGTGCGTGTGCACACAAGCCAATCAGCGCATCTTGCCCTTGCTTTGGGGGTGGAGCAGAAAAGAGCCAAAGGAAGGGAAAAGGTGTAGGGGAAGCATACGCACTGCATGTGACAGCGCTGGAGCTGGCACTCCTGTGAGGAGACGGCAGCTGTGGGTCCTTGGATCTAGAGACAGAGAGTGGTACTGGCATTTACTGGGCTCCACAGTGGTTGAAGCCACTCTCGTGAATGGTGGTGGGAGCCTGGACTTGCTAGTGAAAAGCCAGTCTTCTAATCCCCAGTCCTCTGAGTTGTAGTCCCCATCTATACATCAAGGAAATGGACACTACTTCATAGGATTGCTTTTAGGCACGTAAATATTTGGTGAAGTGCAATGAAGAGTTACTACTGTGTCCTATTGGAAATTATAAGGTTCGGGTCAAATTCACCAGGGGCTGGTGCAAACTGGGCTGTACAAAGATACACCAGCTTGGGCCCTAAAATGGGTACAAAGAATGTAGGGTTTTAAATGGACTCTCTATATACATTTTTATCCTTGAAAACAAAAAAGTGAAGGAACACAGCATGTATCACTTCTGAGAAATCATAATGGTTCAGCCATGCATACTTGTGGTCAGCAAATGTCCCTACATCTGCCACAAAAATGCCCAGTCACTGGACCTTGCAGCATCTCACAGTGTGGTGCGGCTCCTATGCAGAACACACCAGGCAATGGTGCTTTAGTCAGCACGATACAGGCCCCAAGCAAAACATGAAGTGGCAAGGGACAGAAAACTCGATTTGACTATGAAGACACCTAATTTAGCCTGGGTCTGTGGAGGGGCCAGACTGACCCAGAAGACTTCCTGAAAGCTGGGTAAAGTATGGCCATAGCTTGTCTCAGTTACTACATGTTGAGATGTGATATGATTTTGTGTTCAAGAATTTCTTAGAAAAAAAACAAGTACCCAACATGAGGTCTAGTCTATCACAGAGGATGCTTACAGTGACAGGACATCCTTCCCAAACTGATTTTAAGATTAAACAAAAAGAGAGAAGGAACTAGACACCATAACTGAAAATAAGCAGTGGGCTTCAGGGCCACATGACCCAAAACTCACTTATTGTTACCAGGTCCCAGTTCCCCTCCATGTATTGTTCCATCCATGACAGCTTCATTTCCAGCAAGCCCTCCCTTCGAAGGCGCAGGTTCACACAGCACTATCACACTTTATTTCCTCACATTCAAATTTAACGAAAAAATGCAAGGTTATCTTTCCCAGCAGAACTAGCCAAAATCACTTTGCTTCCTCTTGCGTCTGAGTCACTTGCTCAAGGCTGAACTGATCCCTGGCTGCCTTTAGGTCACTTGAGAGTGGAGACCACAGACCCTGGTCCTCAGAGAAGGTAGAAGAGATCTCCAATTTATCTACTGTAGACAAACTCAAAACCTTACACATCTACAAGAATCAGAACAATAGCAGTCCTTTACTGTGCTTTGTTCATGAACTTTGGGACTCACTCTGGTATCACTGAGGCACAACTATTTTTATATTATGATATTGGAATTTCTTATGTAGATGGCACATGGCTCAGAAGTGAAAAAAGTCATTACAAAGAGCCTTGCAAAATAGATGTAAATATTTCATTCATTTGCTTGAAAACATACATGTCAGGCTCATTTTCTTGTTTTTCTTGAATATCTGATCCTCAAAAATCTTCCCATTAAATCAGCATTAGAAGTCCACAAAATTATTAAACCTTTATCTGCTTATTGAAACAAATTTCAAAATTTAATCTCTTATTTCAAACCAAGTCTCTAGTGGTCTACTCGCTATAAACATTGATTAAATGCACACTCTGGAAGGACGTAGTAAATTGGCTAGGGTGCACACATATGAGATCAGAATGTAGGAAACATTTCCAAAACAAGTAATTACTTACAAGGCCTATTTCTTTAAATATTTATGTAATTGGTAATTGATGGATTGCTTTGTGAATTATGCTTTATGCCATATAATATTTTTAAGGTAGACAATAATCATTCTTAAGATTACCATATTTTAGATGTCTAGCTAAGCTAATTATTTTCTAACTGAATTATATAAGAAGACCTAGTTTAAACAATAAATTAGAAAATGGAGAGAGAGGTGTTTCAGATTCTACAAAATTCTAGCCTCAACCCTTTTTTTTTCACTCTTCAAAGTTACCAATCTACATAAGGGGGTCACAGCTTTCTATTTCTATTTAACTTGAACGTTACTCCATTTCCAACTGACTTCTAGACTCTACCACCTAGATGTCTTATTTGAGCCTCAAACTCAAAGTACATGTACAAAACTTAACTCATCACAGTTTATCCAAGGTTATTTCTCCTATTGTTGTACTCTCTATTCTTGCTACTTCATTCTTCCAGACAACTGGGCTCCATTCATCTTTAACTCTTCCTTTCCTGACCAACAAATAGTTGCCAAGTCCAAGAAAATTATTTTGACAAAGAGAGATGCAATGTGGAATGCAACATGTTATTTTTATTACATGAGACTTAAAAATATTTAGCAACAATATATAAGCTGGAGAATGTGTAGTTATCTGTGCTACACTGGCTATCTCACTCTAAATGATAGTTTTATAGAAATGAAACTAAATTTAGTGGGATGCCTGACTATCAGAATCTATTAAATAGGCTGGAAAATTAAAGCAATCCAGGACATTCATGTCCTTATTAGAAATATTTGCAAAACCGCATTTTAAAGTCATACTTGTACCTTCTGGCACTATTTACATTAGCAATGTCTGTTGTGTTTATATTTTTATGGGAATCCATCTAACAAGTTCTTATTAAATGTGATTCTTATTGCCAAAGAGCACAAGAATTTGTTCCATGACTTTCTTGGAATTTATCCTAAAATTAATGAGAAATTACTCCAAAAAATGCCTTTTATGTTTGATGATTAGAGAAAATTATTCAAAAAGTCAAGAATTCTATTTAAACATTAAAATTTTACTAAGGATCTGAGATCAAGTTTCTTTAAGTTTTAAGTGACGTAGTGTCATCAGAATTCCCTGATAATTTAACTTGATTAGATTCTCAGGTATTATGGCATGAGAGCAAAATTAATACACATTTCTTTGGATTTGAAGAAGTCCTTAATGTATTTGAAATAGGTTGAAGTCAAGGGGAGCCTCTGGCTGAACCGAGCTCCTCATCAGCTGGTGGTGTCTCCACATCTATCCCAGTTAACAAGAGCTTATGCAGCACCTACTACCTACCAGGAATTGGGCTAGCCACAGCGAACGTCACGTAAGTGAGGAGGCTGCGTCTACCCCCACGTAGCTCAGATGCCCCCACATTTTTCTCAGCACCACTATCCAAAGCTTTCTAGGCTGTTGGGCTCACCCTGCCCAACCCAGCACTCCCCAGTGTGACTGCTGTCATCCCATAATGACAAGAAATTCCTTTTTCTCTTTCTTTATGAATAGTAATCATCTTAAGCATCCATAAAGCAGAAGAGGATATGGGGCCATGGGGATGACATTGAAAACTGAAGGAGGATCACAAAAGCTTGGAGTTTCTGAGAGGAAATGATGCTTCTTTGTAGAATATAATTAGATATAGATGATTGTTTTTACAGTCTTGTTTCTTAGAATTGAGTTGTTTTATATTTTATATATATATATATAATATATGTATAGACATACCTTACATATTTTATATAATATATAATATATATTATATACATAATAATATATAATATATAAAATACCTAAATTTATGAATAAATTTTTTTAAGACCAACATTTTTCCAATACCCCATCCTTTATTCATTATGCACATTTAGTTACAAATCAGTCATACAGCTATCTCATAAGATCCTCAACACAAAATTAGTTTCATATTAAACTCTCGTAAGATTTGCTAATAGCGCAGTGTGTAAAATGGTAACCCCTCTAGGTCATGGAAACTGTCCACTTTACTTTTGCTACTTCAAAATAGTGAATGACAGTTAACTTCAGTATGTTACCATGGTCCCTTGCTTGACATTGTAAGTCCCTGAAGGGGTAGGTCTTCATCCATCCCCCAATTCCAACCCCCACCAACAAAATTTGGCCCATGGGAGGCATTCAGAGCTGTTAAGTGACATAAACAGGATGCCAGCTAGATAATCACTAGGTATTAACACTTATATGCAAGCACATTGATAAATTCACTCCATAACTAATGTTTTTAACATTATGTTCAAACTAATTTGATTTGAATAACTACTAAAAAAAATGTAAGGTTAAATAACCTGCATTTAAAATGGAAACCAATTTTAATATTTGGTGTTATTACAAACTCAAACATCTTTCCATAAATTAGTTATCCTCAGTGAAAGGAAATTCAAAACATTTCTATTGTGCTTCTTTTATTCCACAGTAAGTGAACCATCCTTAGTGTGAAATCAATGATTAATATATAAATATATATGTATTATATATTTTAAAATTTTATATAACTATTAAACTTTATATTTACTGATATATATCACATATATTTTTAATAATATATAATGTATTATTAAACTCTACTGAAGTATATATATTTTATATTTTAATTACATACATTTTGTATATATTAAAGTTCAAAATACATTATTTTATACAGAGACATTATTAATACACATAATAAATATTTAATTTAATAAATATACAACATTTAAAAATATATAACACATTTAAATAAGTACAGGACAAAATTAATACCACCAGGTTAATAAGCACTAACTATTTATACTCCAACTAAACTTTATAGGTCTTTTATTTCCATGGTCACTAAAAGGAACAACCTGACATCACATGAAATTCTCCCATACACTTATACATCAATTACCCAAAATTTTCAAAATTTTAAAACACAGTTTTGGTTTTGTAATTCTTCCCTCAAGTGAAACACCTACCTGAATATAGAAGGGGAACATTTTCCCTGCTTAGCCCTCTATGATTTTTCATTCTGCAAAACATAATATATGCAAGTGAGGGAAATGATATTTTGCTCTGTTCATGAAATTTGGCAAAGCAGGGTGTGAGCAGAGTAACAGTGTTATCTCTTCCCAACAAGGACTGATACAGTACTCGTTTGCCAGACAGCTATGGAGAAAAACCAATTCAAATGGCACTTAGAATGGAAAAGTAAAATAATTGATTATATAATTTCTGTCAGTACACACTTTGAATTTTCAGTTTCTGTCATGAAATCAAGTGTCTTAATTTGGTCACCATTTGCATATATCATTCAAAGCATATTTTTAAAGCTTATATCTATACATAGTTAATTCATCATAATTTGTCCTATAATTAAAATCACTAAGAATAAAGTGAATTTAGTTTTATCTTTCATGACATTCAATATTTCTTGATTACCAATGACACAGTTTTAAGGCTTGATGGGTGATCTTGGAAAATGAATGGAAGGGAATCAGAGATTCTGGAACGTCTACCCAACCTAGTAACAAGACCTTCTAAGACACACCTGGACAAGAAGGGAAAGAAGAAAAAAGCATGCTTCTAAGTAAATTCCAGCCGTTAGTGTCAGCAGGAAATTTTTTAAAAATCAGTAAAATTGATGTGGTCATGTGAAAGAGTCAAGTCTGAATATCTAAAAGTTCAAAGGTATGAATTATTTTGGTTTCATGTTTTGGTATATCCCTCAGAGAAGAGTAATCAAATGCCCTATTTCTTGTTACAAGAACAAAAAAGCCAGTTTATTAAATTATTATCTTTTAGTCTGTTTGTGAGAGTTTTAAGTAAATAGAGCCCTGCTCTCACACATTTTGAAAAATGGAAAAAAAGCACAGTGTCACCAAATAAGTCTTACTTCCTAAAACAGTCACCTCCACAATGGCAGAGACCTTTCCTTATAAACCTGTTATAAAATCCATCTGTAAACCATTGTTGACAGTTCACCTGGGAACGAAGAACAGCAGGATTTGGTCACAGGTGTGAATGACACAGGAGCACTTAAACAAATTGCATGTGCTGTCACATTTCACTTTAGAATTGGATTCCTTATATTAGACCAGAGCAATCATTCTCTTTGCCAAAAAATATATTTCCCCCTCATTTGTAGTAGTTATGTGAATACTAGTCAGGTTTGAAGTAATTTCTAAGCACAAAAACCATTTACTGAAATGAATACAGTATGAATTTACATGTTGTCAAATGACACACTTGACTGAACTGTTATCTGTTCCACCTGTTCATAGGTACTTAGAAGCAGTTCAAATGTCTCTATTAAGAGTACTCTCATACCAGAATGCATTGCATTTAGAAACTATGAAGCAGGTGTTACTGGGTTTATTAATAATTCAACAACCTTGAATACCCATAATACTCTGTGTCAAAGACAGTAGAGCCAGCCTGAAGGGGCTGTTCCAAATCTCGGTGGTGATTCCTCTGATAGTGGACACCAGTTGTATAGCACTGACCATAAAAAAAGACACACCAGCTAAACACAAAATAACAGAAGTTTGCAAAAGTATTTCACAGCAGAGGGACTGAAGAAAGATCCAAAAGGATGTCAAAGGGTGAGCAGAAATGAGGGGAGAAGGAAGTCTGCACATGAGGGAACAGTGTGAGCGAATCACAGAGGTGTTGAATCACATGCTGGGATGGCCAGAAGGTCACTGAATGACTATGTGCTGTGGGTGAAGAGCCTGGGAAAATACGAGGAGTTGGATCTTGAGAAATGGACAAGAATGTGTTCAGGAGTATACGTTCAAAACTTTAGTCTGAAAGCAGTGGAGTGAGGCTTAGTAAATTATGGGACAGGAAATTCACATCGTCTAACTTTTATGTAAGCACTTGATGTAGGCAGCAATAAAAATAATGCACCACCTGTGAGGGATAAAAAAAGCTTTGGGAGATCTTCCTATAGTCCCAGTGAACAAGAAAAAGAAACAAAATGATAATTCTTAAGAGCATGCAAATAACAATGTATAGATGGCATTCACCCATTCACTGGGCATCTATGATGCAGCAGCAACTGTGTCAAGAATGGTACTTTCTGCTTTAAGACCATGAGAACATAGCAGCTAGATGGTGAAAACTTCAGTTTACACTCCTATCCCAGAAGCAAGCAACAGCAGTAAATCATGGGCCCTGGAAATAGACACTACACAAAAAGACAAACACGTATGTATTTATAAACTATTACAAGAGTATTGCAGGAAAAGAATGTGTGCCCTGAGAGACTATGATGCAGGGCCTCTACTCCATGCTGGAGAAGAGGAGAGACTTCTCTGTGAAGGTGCCAAATTTACCCTCACAGGAGAGGTGAGCCATGAGTTAAGTACCCCACAAGAGAGGATGTAAAGAAGATGGGCAAGCAAATGTTGGAAATGCTGCAGAGATGAAGAGTGGCTTATACTAAGAAGAAACTACCAAATAGAAAGTAAAATGTTAATTTCCATAGTGTCCAGAAATCCTGATCATTGGTGTTAACCTAAGGAGATGAAAACTTATGTCCACAAGAATATATGCACATGGCTTTGTTCTCAAGTGCCACAACTTGGGAGCAACCAAGATGCGCTTTAGTAGATGAATGGATAAATAACCTGTGGTACCTATGACAATTAAATATTATTCAGCAATGAAAAGAAATTAGCTATCAAGCCATGAAGGGACATGGAGGAACCTTAAACAAATTTATTAAGTGAAAGAAACCAGTATGAAAAGGTCATATACTCTGATTACAATTGCATGACATTCCACAAAATGCAAAACAATGGACACGGTATAAAGATCAGTGGTTGCCAGGGGTGGGAGGCAGGAAGATGAGCAACTAGAGCATGGAGGATGTTTAGGGCAGTGAAAACACTGCAAAATAATATAGTGGTGGGCACATGTCATTACACATTTGTTCAAACCCACGAAGGTGCAACACTAAAAGTGAGCCCCAAAGTGACCTGGGGACTTTGAATATGAGGTGTCGGTGTAGGTGTATCAGTGCACCACTCTGGGGATATCGATTTAAATTATTTGTGTTAATTTTACTTTATTATTCATGCTGATGGAAGTTATTTTATTTTAAATCCTAAAAAATTCTTTTTAAAAGATTAATTTCTGAAGCCCAGAAGAGAAAAAAGACACAGGGAGAAAATGAACACTTATTGAAGACCTCCTCTGTTGGACTAGTCCCAGGAGCGCTGGGCGAATGAGGGGGACAGAGGAGAAGGACAGATGAGAGCAAGAAGTTCATCTTCTAACACTTAAGAGATTTCATGAAAGGGAAGGGAGCCATGGCAGAAGCTGAGTCAGGACACCATTTTTGTAGAAGACTAGAGCATATTGATAACAGCCAGGAAGGGCAAATAGAAAAAAAACAGAAATAAGAGCAGACAATGTTTAGTTATTAGATAAAGTCTCAGATGTGTTGCTGATAGCTAACATTTGTGAAGAAGCCTTTATTATTACTGGTACCAGTTTAGCATAAAGAAACAGGTTCTAAGAATTTAAGTGACTGAACAGCAAATGAATTGTATTTGATCCACAGCCTCATTTGCTGGGTGCTTTGAGAAAATTCTGCATATTTACCCTTAGACACATTTCTTGGTCACTCATTAAAAAAGAAAAAAAAAACATGTCTCCATTGCTCAGGCCCTAGAAGAGCACAGAGGCAACCTATAGTCCTCTGAGAGCATTCCTGAGCTAGAGACAGATCGGCACAACTCCTGGGAAGCCACTGACACCTGAGTGCCCCAGGAATATCTCCCAACAGTGATGAGAAAGTACCCAGGGTGTCCTTACGTACAGCCCACATGGAAGCACATGCATGAAAATAGAATTAGATTAGAAAATGGCAAGCTTGGTGGACATGTCTTGCTTCCTCTGGTATAGTTCGTCTCAGAAAATATTTCATCTTCCTATTTGCTGAAAACACGATCACAACTGACACATTTACTTACTGAAATTGGAGGTCACAATACATTTCCTTCTGAGCAGCCACTTCATAACATATGGAAATTAAAGATATTTCTTGGAAACACAGAAGCATTTAAAATGTAGGGAGTCTTGAAAACCCACCCCCTATAACACTGTGAGAATGCAGTTAACCAAGGATATCGGGCAAAACTACAAGGGGAAGAGATGAAAGAACAGAGGGACATTTTCCTCTGTACCATGCTTTCTCTGAAGCATCCAAAATGGCTCTCTCTTGAGAACTGAAGAGAGAAAACCTCCCCCTAGTCCTGCTCCCCTCCGTTCACCAGTCTTTCACCTGCACTTGGCTCATGCTCACTAGAACAAAGCATAAATCTGCTAAGGTCATTGGTGATCCCAACCATTTATGTTAACCCCTGTTCTGTGCTATTCCACAAAAGAGTAGACTAGTGGCCTTTCAAGATTGCCTAGCAAGATGCATGGCCAGAGCCCACCCCCAGAATGTCCCAGAAAATTCTCAAATAGTGCAAACAGTGGATGAATTGACCCAGAAAGAGACATTGTTTCCCTCTTGCTTACTTTGTGGTTTACATTCTCTTCGACTTAGGGAGAGTTGGCCTCATAGTTAGTAGCAGGATTTTAAATTAGGAAAAATCTCCTATTTTTTATAGCTGTAAAATTATATTCACTGGTACCTGCTATTGTGGTTAACTATGTTCTTCACTCATCATTCAATTAATTTCTAATCCTCTAAGCGCAACACTGTGGAGCAATAGAGGAGGTGATTTAACAAATACAGTGGAAATAACTTGAGAAGCAGCAGGTCAAGTGCTCAACATAAAATGCATATCAAATATAAGATTTTACAAAGGGAAAATTAATTTGCATGCTCTGAAAATTCCATTTTGCAATAGGCATTAATTTTTTTTACCTCCAGAGAAAGGTATCTCAGAAAACAAAATTTAAGAATACTGCTCATTGTGTCTCTCTTTTTTCTCTTTCTTTTCTCTCCTTTTTACTCTTCACTCCTCAACAAAACAAGAAAAATAATCAGTATAGGCTTCTGGCAGCACAGCAAGAGAAATGTGAGATTGGCCCTTAAGGGAATTTTTATTCTCAAGTGGATGTAAATGTATTCATCAATTCAAAGAAACGCATAGTGTGTTATATACACAATACATTAATAAATAGCCATGCATTAAAAAATAATGAGGTTTTCCACAAAACAACATCCTGTGGTGTGTAGGATCATAAAAAAGATACTAAAAGAGGGAGAAAAGATTATGTGTAAAATCTGATTAAAATACAGAAACACCATCGTATATGTAAGACATAATAAATATTTTATTAGTTAACTATAAACAAAAGAACAAATGCAGTAAAATGTAATTAAAAATGTAAAAGTGAAGGATGTGATTTATTTCACTACAATAATATTAATATTACAAATGGTATGTAAATGGGTATGAAGACTATATTGTAGAAAGATTGGAAAGCAGCCATTCATTTCTTATAATGAGATTTCATCTCTCTCTTTTTTTTTTGATTTACATTTGTTTAAATATTTCAAATAGTGAATGAATAATGTTGCTCTTAAACCTTACACAGCTTAGCACATTCTCCAATTTCCATCAGCCCTTGGATGGGATTTGCATGTTGGCAGGCAGTTTCCAGGCAGAACCACTAATTGTGAAAATAGAAGAAAATTGACTGGCAGAAACCAAGAGTATTTTTAGTATTATTGGCTGAATGAGTTTGGCTTTGAGTACTAACCCCTGCTAGTGAATGTGCTGGAACCAAAAAGAACATTTTACAGAAGGCTCCCCAATTAAAACCGGTGAACATACCAAAATGTAACATTCACCAGCTCCTATTGGCTTGAAAACTATTAGGAGTTTTAACAGCTAAGATTATTTGAACTGAACTTTCCTGTCATTGCCTCTGAAACTGAACAGAAAGCCAGAGGTTTTTATTTGACACTGTTGAAACCTAAGCACACCAAAGGCCCTGATATTTAAGGTGCACCATCTATCAGAAACCACTGCTTCCACTGGGTGAGCCTCAAAGGGAAAATACATCTTAAGGAATTCTCTTCCACATTTATGTAGAACATGTAGTGGAAAATTGCCCTCAGGTTGGACTACAGTTTGGAATCAACAAATGTGATTTGTTTAGCACATAATTTCATGTCTCTTGTGAGGTATATACCTCACGAAAGATAATAAAACCTCTCTTTGTTTTCAGGTAGGGAGGAGATGAGCTTCAGAAAAGGCATGAATTGGCCCGTTAGTTCGGCTGGTATGTGGCAGAAATGACGTTTGAATTCCAGCTCCGGAGCTCTCCATTATGTCCCCCACTGCCTCCCGTTTCATGACATCTTCAGGGCCTCTGCAGTTTCCCCCTTACTTCTGCGCACGCCCCTGCTTCTGACCTGCCTGCCACATTAGCTCTGCCTAGTTCCTGTGGGTCCCTGCCCTGCCCTGAATTGGGCATTCATGCAGCCAGCTTCCTTACAGCGGCATGTGTCAGTGCCTCGCCTCTGGTGAAACCCAGAAATGAGCTCTCTTTATATTGTTTACCTTATCCCCTCCTCCAGGCAGCATATAAAGCAGCAGAGGGTCTTAGGAGTTTCCATTTCTAATACATGGATCCCCAGTCATTCCTCCTGTTATGAAAATTATCCTGAGATTCCCTTTTTCAATGAAACTTTTCTGAACAGATCAAAGAACAATTATTGCTTTTCTGGTCTATTGAAGTAAAGCCAGAAATATTTTAGCTCAACAGAACGGAAGAAATCCAGCTACGATGGCTTATACCCCATGCAGATTTGTTTTCTTACATAGCAAGATGTTAAAAAGTAAATACTTGACTTTGCTCTTCAGTGTAAAGATGTAAGGACCAATGTCGCTGCATTTCTCTCATCTGTCCTTCTCGGGCATAAGAAGGCTGCTGCAGCCCAACCATCTTCTCTACACTCAAGGCAAACAACTGGAAGAAAGTGCAATTTCAGTGACTGTTCGAGAAAAACCAAAGCTTTTCCCAGAACTGCACATCAGACTTCCCCTTCTCTTTCATCAGCTAGAGCTATATCATATGCCCAGCACTAACTGGAAGTTGGCTAGAAAGAAATTGGAAATGGTGACTTGGTTAACCACCCAAAAGTATCTGCCACCATCACTGAACCAAACTAATTGTGTTTCCTCACTATGCAAACATGGTACCAGATGTTTATCCTCTCACTCAATCAATAAACAAAGCCTAGTTGAGAGATTTTTATGTGCATAGCATTATGCCCATATTATGGAAGATATAGAAATAAATGAATGCCTTTGAAGAAAGGGCATAACCTAATAAAAATATGCATATATAATATGACAGGTATAACATATATAAGGTAAATCTATATAAGTCTGCATGAGCTGAAGCATGGAAATAAATGGGGAGTGTTAAAAGCTAGGAAATAAATAAAGCAGACTGTTACAAATATGGACAGTTACAAGATGGTATAAAATACAGATAAGGGGAAAATTATAACAGGACAGAATGAGCAATAGAGTGAAACATGAATTGGTCTAGAATAGTAGTTTCCAATATTTTTGGTCAGGTGGCCCTATCAGTTAAAAAAAAAACTTGATCATTCACCTTAAGTATGTGTATAAAGAAGTTATTTATTAGTTATATACATTCACCATTGTACTATTACAGTATATACAAAATAAAGACACACACAAAACTGACTTTCAGTCAGTTTTTAGAAGGATCACTTTCCAAAGTATGTCTCCACAAGATGTTTATCAATTACTAAGTATAAAATAGCAAGTTACAGTGAAGAAACCTGGCAGACACCATCTTAAATAACAAAGTTAATATCACCATATAATTGGTAGAGATATGACAGTATTATGTGTCTTCTGATAAGATGCATAAAGGGATAATATTGTTTATGTGCCATTCCTCTTCAAAATGAAGGACTTTAATCATGAGGAAACATCACACAAACTCAAATTAAGGGACCTTGTGCAAAATACCTGGCCACTACAATTTTAAAACAAAGACAGATTCCCAATCTCTCACAGATTGGAGGTGATTA
Organism: Manis pentadactyla; assembly: GCF_030020395.1. Lineage (NCBI taxonomy): Eukaryota > Metazoa > Chordata > Mammalia > Pholidota > Manidae > Manis > Manis pentadactyla. The sequence continues at coordinate 76,910,700 of NC_080021.1, forward strand.
AGGACAAATGGGTGGGAATCCTGGATTGGGATCCTCGACCTGGAAAAGAACAGGAGTGAGACTATTTGAAACATTTGAATAAGGTCTTTAGATGAGGATTGCATCAATATTAATTTCCTGGTTTGTAAAGCTATCCTAATGGTTGGTTATATGATATGTTAACATTTGAGGAAACTGGGCAAAGAGTATCCAAGATTTCTTACTACTGCTTTGCAACTTAAAAAAAAAATACCAAAAAGGATAAGACTTTTAAGATGGAGATACAGAAATTCTTGGTCACATGTTTTTGCCTTAACTCAATGGACTGACTTGCTTACATCTAGTTTATTGTGTTTGTAATATTCATATCTAAATGCCTGATAAGGCCACAGAAGAAAGCCAGCCAGGATGTTAAAAATGTGACAGTTATTGTGTCAGAAACTCTCTTAAACTGATATAACTTTTCAGGATAGCAATTATATATACACATATATATTTCTTTAATGTTACTTAACTATTTGACTAAGAAATTCCATTTCTAGATACCTAACTGTAGTTCAAAATCAGAAATGTGGACAGAGGTATCCAAAGGTTTCATCGAAATATTCTTTATAAGATAAAATAATTAAAACCAATTTAAATATTGAAGAGTTACATTTATCCATATGGTGGAATGCTTTATAGCCACTAGAGTTACATATATGAAATGATTTAGTAGTAATCTTAAGTGGAACAAATAATAAAAAGCATGCAATTGTATTCCAATTATTAGAGCAGGTTGTATATGTATGTAAATGCACCAAATATTGTCTCTATAGCACAAAACTCAGATGAGCAGTTTAGAATTTTCAAAAGTGGAAATGGGCAATCATTGGTGTTTGGATGCTGAAGAAATACCCTGGGCAGATGTCATCCAGTCTAAGAGTGCTTGGGGACCTACTCAGGCTGCTCTAGGCAAGAGGAGGGGGGTCATATATGAATTTAATCTCTTTGAATCTCCTTGAAATTAAGTCTTACTTTAAAGAGGGCAGGGAATAGGAAACACAGACTAGTACAAGAGTTGGATAAGACCAGCACATAAATTCTTTGTAGGGTTTGGTAACTTTGGTATCATTCTCATGATTTTTATTTTTGTTATCCTTTGTAAGTTCTTCATGGGGAATAACACCAAAAACCTAAAAACACAATTGGTCGGTGTGCCTATCTCCAGCATCAGGAAGGAAACTGGGGGGGAAACAGTGCCCTTTCCCACTACCAGGCTAGAAAGGTACACCAAAAATCCAAGTGGTGAGCGCTTGAGAGAGGAGACAAAGGACAGCAGAGTCCCTAGGTCACGCCACAAGGAGGAGAATTAGAGCACAGCAAGCCGCCCTGAACATAAGCAGGAATTCTGGGACTTAGCAGAACAACCAGAGCTAAGAGAGAATAAGAAATGTGAGATGGTAAGAGAGACGAAAATGATTCTGCACAGTCAGTGCTCTCCTCCCATCCCACCCCAAGGAATCTCCAGCCCATTTATATTATCACCATTAACAGATATGTATTGAGTGCCAGCTGTTAGTTCCTCCATGAATTCAAAAGCATTTATTGGGCACCAACTGTGGGGAAAAGCCTTAAGGACTCATTCTTAAATGGATCAAGTCGGCCATTCACATGGGTTTCTCCATACAGGGTCTCCCCATACAGAATCTCCCCTATATCTGTACCCTGTCTGCCTTTAGGGCCCAACAACCTTCAGGGAGACACCTGCCATCTTGACCAGCCCGTCTGCTTCCTTTTCAAGTATGTCACTTTAAGCATCTCTTTACCTCTTGTCCTTACATTCCTGAACCATTTCACTGTCCCCACCAGCTCTCACCCAACGCAATAGACGTATCAGACCTGAGCACCCAAAATGTCACTCCAGGAATGCAAAAAGAAGGGAGAAGAAAGGGGAAATGAAGAAGGTAGTTATGATCTCCCTTTCCACTGTGAAGTTCTGAAGCTGGAGTCCTGGGGAACACAGAAGTCAGAGGAAGCTCTATGTTGGTGTGGCTGTATTTCTGAAACTATGGTAATTCCATCACTCTGCCATTGCTTTCCCCTGTACTCTGGATTTTTCATGACTTATCTTACTGCATGTGTTGCACCAACCTTTCCTGACTTTTGTAGTATTGTATTCAATTACTGGATATTTCTACCTCCACTCTCTTCTTCATGTGATAACTGTTATCCATATACCCCTCATTTTTTATGTCAGTTATTTTGAGGGATAGTTGACATAAAATAAACTGCACATAATTAAAGTATACAACTTGTTGTTTGAACATACGCATACATCGTTGAAACTATCTTCAAAACTAAGATAATGAATATATCTTTCATCCGTTTTGCCTCTTCATTACCCCTCACTCCTAGCTTTCCCTTACCCCCAGTCAACCACCATTCTGCCTTCTATGACTAGACATTGATTTGCATTTACTAGAACTTTATACAGATGGAATGATACAGTATGCCCTCTTTTTTGTATAGTTGCTTTTACTAAACATACTTATTTTGTCATCAATAGCCCATTCCTTTTTATGGCTGAATAATATTCCATTGTATGAGTAAACCACAAACTATCCATTCACCTGTTGAGGGGCATTTGGGTTATTTCTTTATAGGGCTCTTAGAACAAAACTGCTATAAACTGTCTCATGTGAATCTTTGTGTGGACATATGTTTTCATTTCTCTTGGGTAACTATCTAAGTGTAGAATGGCTGAATCATATAGTAAGTATATGTTTAACGTAAAAAACTGCTAAATTGTTTTGCAAAGAAGCCACACTATTCCACATCCCCAGCAGTGTATGAGTTCTGATTCTTCCACATCCTCACCAACACTTTTTATTATCTTTTTGATTATAGTCATCCCAATGAATGTGAAGTTAGACCTCATTATGGCTTTAACATGTGTTTCTCTAATGACTGGTGAGGTTCATGTGTTTATTTGCTGTCTGTATGTCTTTGTGGGTGAAATGGACAAATCTTTGCCCAGTTCTTAATTTCATTTTTTTGTTTTCTTATTATTGAGTTATGAGAGTTCTTTATATATTTTGGTTACAAGTTATTCATCAGATGTATATATTTAAATATTTACTCCCAGTCAAGCTCGTTTTTCACTTATTTTACATTTTCTTTTGAAGCGCAGGCATTTTAAATTTGATGAGGTCCAGTTTATCAATCATTTCTTTTGTTTTTGATGTCATATGTAAGTCATCCTTTCCTTACCCAAACTCACAAGATTTTTCCTAATTTCTTCTGTAAATTTTATAGCTTCAGGTTTTATATGCAGGTGAATGATACATTTTGAGTTAATCTTTATGTTTGGTAAAAGGTATGGCTCAAAGATCATTTTTTATACATAGATACACAATTGTTTCAGCACCATTTGCTGAAAAGACTATCCCATCTCCACTGAATTGACTTAGCGCAGGTTCTACCAATAGTGTCTTGTTTTTACAACTTTTAACAAGATACTGCAATATTTTGAATGTATAATCCTACTCTAATAGAAAGCAATCATTGAATGTGGAGAACCATGCCTGTATTATCTTTGAAATACCTTCGGGGCAAATAAATAAGTAAATAAGGTTGGACCAAGAAGAGAATAGTAGGTAGGAAGCCAACATAAACGTTTCAGCTATGAAAACTGACCTCTTGAAGCAAGTAGATACATGAATGAATATTACTTCTCAATCATACTTTCTTCTGTGGAAAAAGCTCCCAGAAGGACATTAGGGAAGCAAGCGGTGACAAAGGGAAGGGAAACTTGAAGAGGTACACACACCCAGGACAAGGGAGGACAGGGGTACCTGCAGAGCCTGAACAAACAGAGCAGAGCTAAAGAGAGAGGAAAGGACGGCAGGGAGAAAGAGAGAAAGAAGAGAAAAGAAAAGAGAGAAGGAGGGAGAGAGGGAGGAAAGAACGGAAAAGGAAAATAAAGGAGAGGAGAGAAGAGAAAAAGGAAGAAGCTACAGAGAACCTAGGCAGAAACCGTTAACCAAGCAGCATGATGACAAATCTGCCAAAACATCTTACATTTTGTCCCTACTCCCACTCTTCTGAACAGGTTCCTCTTATTATCTTCTCTCTGTTTCTCTTAAGTGATTAGCAGACAACGCTTACACCAAGAAGTTTGAGGAGGAACGGAGCTTTGTGTCCCATTTCTCCGGGAGAAGAGTCCCCCCTGGATGTTGAGTGGGGGTGACCTTGAGAGAGAAGGAGAGCAAGGCACCCCTGAGCACCACAGCAGGAAAGAGGAGATTTGGATTGGGAAGATCTTTTGTTTCCCAAAACTACTTCATGCAACACACTCTGTCCTGTGGTGGATACACAAGACAGACCCAGGTGAGGCTGGTATCACACAGGCTCTGATAAATACTGAAGAATTTGGAGAAGGGACCAATTAATTGGAGGATCTTCTAAGATATCTTAGAAGGAGATGGCGAATAAGGAAAGCCTTCCAATAGGTGCATATGGGGAAGGAACTTTTCTGTACATTGCAGGTATACCTGGACCTAGATAATGCCTCCTGCATTATCTCCCATGATATCAACCCCTGTGCCCATGCACTGATAATTTTAATATCCCTTTTCTCTAACTATTGTACATGCATTTGAATACATCTTCCTCAAGTAGAAGAATGCAGAATCATAGTCTGCATTTTGCAATGCAACTTATGTAAGAGTTATTTGTTTGCTAAAGGTTGCTGACAGACACAATCAGGGTGATCATTATAATGGCACCAGCCACTTAATGTCACATGAAGAAGGAGTTTGGATTACTTCTTGTTTTGTTGTCCATATGTTTTAAGGAGGAAGAGTGAACAGGCATATTTACAGTACCCATGTGAGATCAACACCTCACTCTCAATAAAAGCCCCCTGTGTGGTGTCATGATATCATCTAGAAGAGCTGAGTGTGGAAAATTTAACAGTTGGCAGTTCAAAGTTTGCTTGTAGGGTTTAGATGCCTCAGACACACTAGAATTTCCTAGGTGGAAGGGGAGAGAAGTAGCTTATCATTTTAACATCAAACTGAACTTTTAAATGAGCCAGTTATATATAACCAGATAAATTTTACTGTAAAATGTCAGATTAATCAAAACTGTAACAAATGCAGATGACAAAAAAGAAATGGAGGACAGATTTAGATATCAAAGTAGACAAAAAAAAAAGATCATGACTAATTTTGCAACTGAAGTAACTTAAGTAAATTAAGAAATATAATTTAAGTGCTCTCATGTTTCAATATAAGTTGCACAACTCATATGCCTTCCAAACTATCCATAATCACTGAGAAAATAATTCTCTTTTAATCCTCTGCAAAAGCAAATAATCAAATTATTTCACATAAAATTCTCAACATACTGTGGGGAAAAAGCTAAGATTTCTAAATTGAGGATGTGCCTGCAGCAATGAAGAAGAGAACTCACATTTCAGAGCATCAGTAAGTGGTCATACATTTTACTTTTCAACCTTATGTGTTGAGTTCTCATTCATGCCATTAAAATAAAGAAAGACATTTATTATATCATTACATATTGTAATGTTATTGTATCATTGCTTATTACTATTATTATTACTACTACTAGTACTAATACATTTCACTTTCCTTTTTTTAGTCAAAGACTAAGGAGAAAATTAAGTAAAAATTACCCCCATAAAGTTACTTAAATCATACTTTAATGTCTGGAATAGACACTTAGGAACCCCAACCATGTATTAACTTCCTGCCTATCTCTGCTTTCAGTGGAGGTGCTCCTTTTTTGGCAGCAGATTTCTCCCTCCCTCTTCCCCCTCCTTACCATTCCCTTCTTCTCCCCCCTTCTCTCCAGAGTTGCATTTACAGACGTTAAACGCTCAAGTGAATCAAGTATATTAGCACTCACTGAGTCTCTAGTATATGCCAAGAACTGTGCTAAGTTCTTGGATGTCTATTATTTCTAATGCACAAAGAACTTTGAAAAGTATGGAACTTTATCTCATTTTACATAGGAGGAAATAAAGTTCACAGAGGTTAAAAAATGTGTCCAAGATCACAAACCTGAAAAAGTTCCAACCCACGTTTTTCTGAAAACAAAACTATACTATCATACCTCCTAGTCACATTTGTTGGCTGGTGACAAATACTGAATCAAATTCCCTTCATACCCTTCAAAATCTTAGGCTTCAGCTAAAACTTTGAATGTGAAGCATGTCTTCAATTCTCAAATAAATTAAACCTGCAATTTGGGTATATTGCCACAAGGTGGCAGAAGATCTTCGATCGTTACTTCATGAGCTACATGGCAGTTACTGTATGTGTGTTCAAGAGTCTCCATTGCTTCCTAACAATGTATCTTACAGGTTTGTTAATCACTCCAAGCCCTGACTGCCCTGGTTAAAAATGGAATAATATTAGTAATGATTTTATAAACTAAGTCTGAGGATTGAATGAGATAATGGGCCATAACAGGTGTTCAATATACTTCTTGGAATGCTTGATCTTCTCCCTTAATTGAACAGCTTATATGGTATTCCAGCCTGTTCTTAACAACTGGGAGTACATTTCAGACCTTTCTGTTCCTCTGATACACTACATCTTGTTTGCTACCCATAAAATCCAGCCCTTCCCAACAGATTCTCATATACACTGCCCATGTCCTAATTTAAAAATTATATATATATATGATTATGTATATATGTATATATATAATTTAAAAATTATATATATATGATTATGTATATATGTATATATATAAGATTATGTATATGAGCATGATATATGATAAATATCATGTATATATGCAAATCATGTATATATATACACACACACATACATATTATTGTAATATCTAAATAGTATTATATTTACAAAGATAGCATTTTAGAGAAAGTTCTAAAGAAATACTCAGGCTCACCAATATGCCTGGGATGTTTACAGGATATCTAGTACTGTACTAAGACTTTAGTAGAAGTATTGTTTTATTTACTATTCATAACAACATTATGAATATTGTTCCCAATATTATTTTCATTTTACACATGAGGAAATGGAGCTGTAGGGGATTACTCACTTGTGCAAAGAAATAGTAAGAGTTAGCTTAGAAGCAAATGAGAAGCCAACTGCATTGACCAGGCTTGTAACTACAAATTAGTGATTATCAGTCTTGACTTTACATCATGGCAAGTTGGGGAATAGTTCTTGAAAGCACTAGGACCTTTCCATGCCTATGGAATTAGAATCTGAGAATCCTCAGCTCCTCACAGACTTGGACCTATGTTATACTTTTCAGCCTGCCACTAATAACAACTAATTTGGGGCACAGTTCTATACTTTTCTCAGTAATCCTGAAAGCTTCTTTCCCTCTAAAATAAATTCTAATCGTGCAGGAAGTTTATACTCAAACTCATCAAAGCACCTCCTGCTGCTTATCTGACAGAAGCCCACCTCACTCCTTCTCTCACTGTTACAAGAGGAATAACTGCCAGGGACCAAGATAAAGAAACAGTTTCTCTTCTGTGGTTTCCTGTTCTAGTTCTACTGCATCTTTTTCTGCTACTCTGTCCTTTTACCACTTGAAAGAAATGAAAGAGGGAAAGAATAGCATGCTTCCACTGAGACCCTAAAAAGGCTAGGGGCTGAGCATTTAGAAGACAATAAAATAATTTCATACTTTTACATTAAAGAAACGTCAAGTTGCCTTTTACTATTGAAATCTCTAGCTGGAGGTAGCTTACTTGTATTAGTTTAACAATGATTAAAATTAGCCAGTTATGAGCTAAATGAGCTCAATTATTTTGCTTTATCAACACTTAGTAGACTGTTCCTTTTCTGCCTTAGTTAGAGAATTATTAAACAACATTTCTGCCCTCAGCAAATCAGAAGATTGAGGGCTTAGCCCTCCCTCAGGGCACATGGTAACATATTCTTTGGTCAATGGACTTATTTTTTCTGGACTTTCAAATTTCTCCTATGTAAAATTTAAGGATCATGCTAGATGATTTCTAAAGTCATATCCAATTTCCAAATATGATGATTTTATCACCCTATAAAAATATTAACAACGTCCTTGTATAATTATTTCCCTTCAAGTGATTGCAATAGTATAGAAAGGAAGGGTGGTGATTTGTTAGGAGTTCTTGATGGAAAACACTTGAGTTTTACATTATCATGAGCTCAATCAGCCAGTGCTGAAAAAGGCAAGGTATTCTAGGCTGTATCACAAGAAGTACAGTTTTCAGATTAAAGGAGGTGAAAAAACTATCTATTCTTTATTATTCAGCTAACAGTTGGATCCTTATATTTAGTTCTGGCCAGTGTACCTTAAGAAAAACATTGACAATCTCGAGGCATCCAAACTGAGGCAGAGAAATTTCTCAACCATTACCTATGAGGAGCAGCTAAAGAAGCTTGAATGTGTGATTTTGAAACTCAGCATGCCACAGATATGAATAGTCTCCATATGAAATTCAATTTATTCAATGATATTGCAGAAAGCAGAACCAAATATAAGGGTTGGAAATTACAGGGAAGCAGTTTTGTGTCTGATTAAAATGAACATTCTTGCACAGCAAAGGGAAACATCATCAAATGAAAAAGACAACCTACTGAGTGGGAGAAGATATTTGCAAACTGTGTATCTAAAGAGAAGTTAATATCCAAAATATATAAGGAACTCATACAATTCAATAACAACAAAAAACAACCCAAATAAAAATGGGCAGAGAATCTAAACAGACATTTCTCCAAAGAAGACATACTGTTGACTAATAAGACACCAGAAAAGAGATGCTCAACACTACTAATTATCAGGAAATTGCAAATCAAAACCACAATGAGTATCACCTCATAACTGTTTGAATTACCAAAAAGACAAGATATAACAAGTGTTGGTGAGGATGTGGAGAAAAGGGAACCATCATATACTGCTGGGGGGATTGTTAATTGGTGCAGTCACTATGAAACACAATAGTGAGGTTCTTCAAAAATTTAAGAATACAACTACGCTATGATCTAAGTATCCACCTTGGGGTATTTATCCAAAGAATATGAAAAGACATATGCACCCCTATGTTCATTGCAGCATTATTTATAATAGCCAAGATATGGAAAAAAACCTAAGTGTGCATTGACAGATGAGAGGATAAAGAAGAAAAGGTATATTTATACATGGAAATTACTCAGCCATAAAAAGGGTTGAATCTTGCCATTTGTGACAGCATGGATAGACCTTGAGGGTGGGCATTAGGCTAACTGAAATAAGTTTCAGATGAAGAAAGACAAATACTGTTATGATTTCACTCCTTTGTGGGATCTAACAAAGCAAAACAATAAACATACAAAATCAAACAAAAACAAACCTGTAGATACAGAGAACAGGCTAGTGGTACTAAAAGGAATAGGGTTAGAGGGTAGATGAAATGGGTGAAGGAGTTCAAGTGTATGGGAATGGATGGTAACTAGACTTGTGGTGGTGATCACTTTGTGCTGGAAAAAAATGAAAACATTCTAACAATGAGAGTTATTCAAAAATAAAATGAGTTTTCTTAAAAAGTAAGAAATTCCACATCACTGACCACATTAGAGCAGAAACTATCTGGACACTCTCATGGATTATGTCCCATGAGTTTCTCCACTTGGACCAAGCTCAGTTGACGGGTGCTGATGTTGCTTGACAAATCAAGACTCTGAAACGAACAGTGTGCTGCCTCCCAGCCACCTTGCAGCCAAAAGGATATTTAGGTCAATTATTTTGCTGAATTGAAGACAGCAAATGATAGGTAGAAAAATACCTTTTTTGTTGTTGTTCTGAAGAGTTTCTAATTAATATTCACCCAGTCTGAAAAGGTAAAGCAGGCCCACTAATTTATAACCAGTTTGGAATGTTTCTCAAGCCATCTCCCTAAAAGGAAGGTCCTGGCACATTTCTTTCATCAATCACCTGCTTCTTTTCTGTGATTGCACCAGATGTGGTCTTGACTCATAGCTTTTACATTTTTTATCTGAATTAAATCTATAGAAAGTGATTTTACATTTTTATAATAAAATTAGGATCCTTTAAAAGCAAGTGTTACTGTGGTAAAAAGCTACCCTATAAACCAGATTCTCTGACGTTATGTTTCAAGGACTATCATGAGACTATGGAAAAATAAAGGTCAGTTTGAATATTTACTTTAAATTAGCCAGGAGGACATTAAATTAGAAAAGTGGACATCTGCTAAAGAGATGACCTCTTATCATTCACACTGGCTTTTAAGGCATTGATGTGATTTGGTCTCCAGTTTAAACAGCGAATTCTAGATCATATCAGAATCTCACTCATGTCATTTAAAAACATTTTGCTTGCTCTCAGATGCTATGGGCTTGTCTGCTTTTCAGTCAAACCAAGGGCCACCCCAATGGTAATAGCCCTCAGGCTGCTAATCCACTCAACCTTGTTTCTGAATCACGGTTTCTAAAAACAAAGACAAAAACTGGATATGCTTTCAGAACATAAATTAAGAACATAAATGCTCTTTTCAACAGTTAATAAGGCTAAGAGAGAAAAATGCAGCTTCCTTGTAGAAGAAAGAATTAAAATGATAAATGAAAGCACACATTCGACTTCCTGGTCTTGAACACCACTGGGTTAGGAGCTGACTTGTAGACACACTGTTAGGGAAGAAAGGGAAACTCCCCGGGCATTGTTAATACTGATGAGCATTTTGGGGAGTTGAGGCAGGAAAATCAGTGCAGTCAGAAACATAAAACCAGGAGAAACTTAAATTCTATTTTTTTAAAAAGGATTGCCACTGAATCCCAGGTAAAGGCTCATAAAGAAAATTCCAGTAACTCTAACAAGTTACCCTTTTTATGTCTTGTTCCCCCAGCATCATGAATATGAAGTTTGCCTCTCCATCCCCACTTCTCTCTGTCCAGTATCTTCAACCATAATTACTTTTCCTCTCCTCGGAAGCCTGTTTGCAGTGCATAACCTGTGATCAAGTTACACTGAGGACATAATAATGCTGAGGGTGCTGGGGGTTCACCGGCCCAGGGATGGCTGCACTGTAACAGGGACAGAACTTTAGCTTTCAGGCTCTTTTATAGGGTCTGTAGTCATCCAGAGGAAGGTCAATAGTTCTTTGTGAGAAAGAATCTTCCAAACATCATAAAATCAAAAGTAGGTGCAGAAATATGCCATGAATGCCTACTTTCAAAGTAATAACTACTGCTATTTCCCTGGGAGCTCAGCTATGTCTGCTCTACAACAGACATTATTAAAATGCTTCACTGCCTGCTAGCATCATGGGAGATCTGTCTGAAAAGCTGTAATGGAGTCACCCACCATATTCAAGGGTGTGAGATGCTAGAGCTGAAGAGCCCAGCTAACCATAAGGGCCTCATTACTTCATCTATTCCAAATATTTATTGAGTGCCTATTGGATTTCAGACCCTTGCTGAAAGTGAACCAGGCGTGGCCCCTCCCTCAAGGAGTTCACTATCTAAGCTCCAACCAAAGAGCTTTCCCCTTTCATCATCATACCTAATGGCAAACTTAAAAGTATAATGCATGTAGGAGTTTGAACTAAACTTTACTGCTTCTGCTGATTTTGTTACATAATATCATGCAATGTAAATACCAATTAGCATATGGACAGCATTTTGGAACTAATGTTTATGCTTCAATCTAAGATTAAGCCTCAATCTTTGAGGATCTTCCCACAATGGAAAAGAAACTCCAAATTCTCTGGGACAAGTAAACTTACTGGTCTCAAGTTGTAGATGATAAACCTGTTGCTCTCTGATCAGAATACTCATTTAGAATCATTAAGAAAAGTCTAATTATTCAACCATTAAAGTCACAGTCTGTTATTAATTATCCTTTCCCAATATTTATAAGGCTAATAAAAATCATAAACATGCCATTTGCAACAATATGGATGGACCTTGAGGGCGTTAATGAAATAAGTCAGAAAAAGACAGATATCATATGATAATACATGTGGAATCTGAAAGAAATGAACTCATAGACACAGAGAACAGTTGGTGGTTGTCAGAAGTGGGGATACACGGTAGGTTAAATGGGTACATGGTCACAAATGGGTAGGTGGTCAAAAGCAACAAACTTCCAGTTATAAAATAAATAAGTCCTGGGGATATAATGTACAACATGGTGACTTATAGTTAATAACACTGCTTTGCATATTTGAAAGTTGCTAAGAGAGTATAGATCTTAGAAGTTCTCGTGTCACTATGCATGGTGATGGATGTTAACCAGACTTACTGTGATCATTTCACAATGTATATCAATACCCAATCACTATGTTGTACATATAAAACTAATATATAATGTTATATGTCAATTATACTTCAGACTAAAACACCATAAATACATATATAAATATATATGATTCTTTCATTCTTTCTTCTTCATCTTCGACTTGTATTTTTCTTCTTCTTTTTGTGCTTTGGCAGACTTAAGGTAAACTTTACAGAGCCTCGGTAAGGAGTCACTAACCACGGGTGGAATCGTAGAGTCCCAGGGCCACAGCTCTGGTTGCAAACATTAGTTACACACTAAATATTTAAACACATGAATTATCAAGCTAGGCAACTAGTCAAAAACTTTTCATTTTATTAGCAGGTTGTGTGTCTTAGTAAATGCATAGCAGTCTTGAGACAGACAATACCTGGCTTGCCTGACTATATTATTGTTTTAGTAATAATGTTACATTTAGTGATTGTTTAGCAGTTCTATTAACTGCCATACAATATTGAAATAAGTCATTCAAAATTACTTCAATATTAGGAGAAGCTACTACTGTCCTACATTTCACAATTTTTTTTCACTCAGTTCAGTCTAATGCAACAGTATTTGAGTGCACTGGAAGTATCAGTTTAGGGTTTGTGTTAGAAAAAATCTAGGAAGAAATACTGGATAATTTGTCATTTGGAACCTCCAAAAAAAAAAACACTGTTTTTTGAACGACCTACTTACCAGTGTACATATACTTAGAAATCAATTTTATTATTCACATAATAAAGAAAGGTTCACAGTTTGATATTTCAAAAGCAATGCATTGAAATATGATTCCTGTTTAACTATATGTGATTAATTTGCTGACCAATTTTACCAGAACTTTACTTAAAACCACCCACATTCTGTAATTGACACATGTCTATACCTTGGGTGGTCACTTACATGTTGATTCTTCTTACATTATGCCTCACTATTCCTTTTGATTTTTTTCCCCAGTTTCAGAATTCTCAAGTTCAGCTCCCAAGCGGCACCACATGAAGTTACTTTACCATGATTATAAAAAGAAAGGGTAAAGTGTGCACTATTTTCATTCCCATCACAATCATTGTCACATGAATAGATTCTTGATCTGACATTTTCTATTCTTATTGCCATCTTTGTCACAAGAATAAGTTTTTTTCTTAAAAAAAAATATATTTCATCCATGCTGTGAAAGCCAGCAGCCAAGTCTACTGCTTTGACCTTTTTAATGTTCTCCCATTTGATTAGGCAGCCATTTCTCTTCTTTTCTTTTAACACCATTGGTAACTCAGGAAAAAGGGGTAGAATAGCTAGTCAATCAAAAGGAGACTATATAAAAGGTTAAAGCAGAATAGTTTACTGCCTTTCATAGATAACACTAGCCATTGAGAATCTCATGTCTTGTTCTTGGGACAAAAAAAATGGCAAAGAGACAGAAAATGGCACAACATGAATCTGTTCTCATAACAACAGTCGTAACAAGAATGAGAACTAGTACAAACAACCCATTCCTCTTCTAATCTTCAACTTGGAAACTTGTCGTTCCATGTGGCTGGTCACCGAGTTATCTTCAGGCAACTCAGACAAGTTTTTCCAAATGATAAATTAATTTAAATGAATTCAAGTTTGGGAAAATGCCAGCACAGATGAATCATAATCATTTTATTTCCTTCACTTGCTAATAATTTCATACATTTCTCTCAATAGAAATTACTCCCATGTGATATTACTAAATTCACCAGACAAAAAAAAGCTTTCCTGGCAACAATCCAACATAGACTGTTAAGGGTAGGACAGAGGATCAAATTTCTTTGACTAACTAAATTGGCATGGACAGCCAACGATGACCATCATTCCAGATAGCCAATTCAGGCCCTGGGGTGGATGTTGAGGCCTATGTGATCCACATTGACTTTTTGATGAATTAAATTTATAGGCAAATCTCACCTTTATTTATTATATATAAGACATCTAAAATCATCTAAAAACATAATATGAGACAAATAACAATTATTGATAATGAGACAAACCATCAAAAAAACATTATGAGACATTTTTAGGTGAGACACCCAGTCCTTGAAATACTATTTTTTTTAATCACTTATCTATGTATATATATTTTTAAATCAGAATTAAACTGAAATTTGGGCCAGATTTATTAAAGTCATTGAATATTTAGCATCATATAGAGAATTCCCTTAGGTTCATACATTTAATAAGCACTTGATAATTTTTTGTTGAATAAACTAATAAATGAATGAGAGCTCAAAATTCTGCCTTATGTTGTCACCCATGGGTTAAAGTTAAATAACTTTGTGGTACGTCAAAGTTTTAGAGTTGTTTTGTATGTTTTCTCAATGGAACCTCCAGAGGACAGTAAGGAGAAGAGTCAGACAGGTTAACCAGCAAAGGAGGAAACCCTGACTGTCCATCCAGGGCACGGGTTTATTAGTAGGTGATTAAGACAAGTTCCACACCCTGAGAATTTAATTTAAGCAATTGGTGGCTGATCTGGCACAAAGAACTCCCTAGAACAAATTGAAAACATTTGCTTTATAAATTCAGGTGATGGCCAAGACTAGGCTCTTCAATGATCTTTTGGACAGGATGCCAAATTTGTGTTTCTCCATAATGTACATTTAAAGAGAGAATTGCTAAATCCAACAAATGCAACAAATTGGTAACTAAATATAGTATGTAATATGCTCTTTTGAAATCCTCTTCTTATGGGCAACATAGGAGTTAACCACACAAGTAACATTTAACTTATGTCATTGCTTCAACAATTCTCTGAGATACGAACCTCAGGATAGAGTTAAAAGTATTCTCTGGAAGCATGACATTAAGAAGGTCAAGTCTATAGCCTAAACCAGACAGATGAGAAATAAGAAATATCTCCTGTACTACAGACAGCTCAAGTCAAATTTTTGCAGCTGTTGGATAATCGCTTGGGGTGCAGGCTTCTTTTCAAAGCTGTAATAAAATTAGTCATTTATTGTAGCTGACTAGTGTCAGAGTTAATATCCTTTAAACTTTATAAAATCTGTGTCCTGAGAGCTGTCTTAGCCTGTCATTTTACTTGTTCCTCTAGAAATACATATTCTCTTTTGAAGCCTTCTACTCTTTCTTGTGTTACATTTTGAAAATCCTATGTGAATATTTTAGTAACTCCACTTCTTATAGCTTTTCTACATTAAATTAAAAAATAAACTGGCTCTTGTTACTTTGTCTTTCTGAATTTGAATTTACATTCTAAAAAAACAGACATAGGAGGATAAAAGTTCATTTTTAAAAGAAATGAATCTATTTTGTACAAATGCAAACTCATTTTGGACATATCTTTTAAGTTCAAAGGAATCAAATCAAAGCAGAAGGAAAGCAGGGGTAAAAAAATCACCTAATCCCAGCAAGAGCAGAAGCATTCTAGAACTGGAGTCCCCACTATGTGCTGTGAGCCTCTCAGATTAGTGAGTATGTGATTAAGGGCCAGGGTCCCACTCTACTGAGAGCCCTGAGGTTGAATGGTGATGCAGAGGTGTTGTGAGTTTGTGCAGATGAAGGCTCCATGTCATTTCAGGCCTGGAGGCAAAGGCCTATCAAACCAAATTCACAGATAGGGCCCTCTGTGGCAGGACCCCGCTGTCCTCCCCAGCTCACCTGCCATTGCCCACATGACTCCCATGTGTATTCTTTCATTTCTGCCATACTGTCTCTTTTATGTCTGTGACTCCCTTCCTCTTTCCCTTTGCCTAACTACCTTACTTGGGGTTTTCAGAACTCAGCTTAAATGTCATTTTATTTATGCAACCTTTCAAGACTCTCTATAAGCTCAGACTAGATACCCTTCCTGGGCCCCACTCACCCTGTGCATCCCTAACACACACCTTCTTATATTGTAATTGCTCATCTGCTACTATCATTTCCTACTGAGTTTGGACTTCCATGAGGACAAGGATTTACCTCTGTATCTCAGGCACCTGGTTCGAGGCTCAGTACAGAGTAGGCACCCAGTAAATATCTGTAGAAGAACAAATGAACTCTCGAGCAAAAGCATTTCTAATAGATGCGCTCTAACTTGGGTTACTAAAGATGAAGGCCTATATGACATAGAAAATCCTAGCACAGAAGTTCAGGAGTTGGCCTGCCAGTACAAATTTGACCACACAGAACACCCAGAAGAGGATGCCGGTTGGATGAGCAAAGAAATTAGGGTTGGCATGAATTCCTTAATTACAGAACCTATCTCTAATTTTCGGTCTGGTCTAGTACAGCAAATTGAATGCTTTTCTTCTTGAGGAGATGAGCCTAAAATTTTTGATGAGTGCTTTTGCCATTTCCAAAGAGACATAATTGTAAATACCTCCTAGATATTATGATAAAATGTCTTATAACAAGAAATACCCCACCAATTATCATAATTAAGATTTCTAGAGGAAGAAAAATCCTAAAAGCATTCCCCTTAAAGAAAGTTATGCAGTATAGTAGCTCTTATGGTTATTCAACATTCAAAACCTCCTTCAGGACTTTCTAAGTGCATATGGGACAACTTTGTATTCCAGTTAGGTGATGGTTACACAAATCTGTGCATATGATAAATTATATGGACTTAAATCATCAAAAAATACACTTTTTGCACTAAGTATCATTTCTGTAACAATTTTTTGCGTAACTATTTTGCATTAAATGTAAATAAGGTTAGTTTTTTAGCTATTTTCATTATTTTTTGCACTACTTCTGCAACCTCTTGTGGCAAAATTTAAAAATTATAAAAATGTACCTTCATGGTAGAAACAATTATCCTATTGTGTACAGATCAGATAACTAAGAAAGTTAGCCAGTTTCCCCAAGGTCACCCTGCTGGAACACAGCGGAACTGGGACGGGAATCTGCTTCTGCTGGCTGTTCTCCAAAGACCATGCTTTTCCCATTTCAGCATACAACCTGTTTACATGAAGCCTAGTGTCCTCTGTGTAAATTATCCAATACTGTCTTGATGTTCTAAAAGTTTTGCTTTATTCTTTTTATGATTTCTTCTAAACTGGACACGCATCTTTACCAATACCAAGACCACATGAACACACAAACATACACACACATCTCTACTTCCATCTCCACCTCCACTGCCATCACTTCATGCAACCTTTCCAGCTATGAATGGCTGCAGAGGAAAGATCTAGAACCAGAGGAAATCAAAACTTGGTGACAATAAGAGATCTTTGGTGCAATTTTGGTTGAACAGTCACACCCTCAGTACCTTAGTGGTGAGATTTACATATTTGGAACTGAAATTGGCACAACAGTGGTAGGGGGAAAACTGAGACTGAGAAGGATTTTTTTTTAGCAGTATGCGATTCAGAAATGTGTTCTTCCATATGTTCTTTAGATTAGGCCAATTTTTTCACTTGTGAGTGTAAAGATAATTCTATTTTTTCCCTATCTCAAAATCTCAAGTAATTATTCTTTATAAAATTATATAATTTCCAAATTTTCTGTGACAAAGTCAGACACAAGTTTGCCCCCTACAAAGAACACACTTAACCTTAGACAAAGGATCGGCTGGGCCTAATCCAGCCCAGGAGACCAGTCCTGAACATTCAATGGTGATTACCAACAGCCTCGAGTCATTGTTCTATCAGAGTAAGGCTCTGACAGCAGAGACATCACTTGGCAATGACAGGACGCCTGCTTGATTGTTTTTCTTTCAGTGTTCTCTGCTTCTAAGTCCCACTTGAGATTAGAGAAGAATATTCTAATGACATTAAAAAGTATGGAAAATGCTCTTGTACTTTGTACAGTCTTTTCTTTTCCTTCAAGGTCTCCTGTGTTATACTTTGTTCTTTGATGTGATTTGTCTAGAGATAAAGACCTTGCATTCTAAACATGAGGAATGAGAAAAATAAATGAAATCAGTCGATCAGACCCAACATGGTTAGAATCAGTAATAATAGGAGGTATTGAATGGCAAACCAGTTTTGCTGAATCTGACAATAAAACCATTGCATTATGCTCACTTACCTCCTTATTTTTACTCCAGTATGTCACAAACTGATTAGGCGCATTCTAAAAGATTATCCCTTGATACCTGTCATGACTGAATTATGTCCTCCCAAAATTCGTAGATTGAAGTCTTAACCCTCAATGTGACTATATTTGGAAATTGGGCCTTTACGGAGGTAATTAAGGTTAAATAAGGTCATAAGCATGGGACCCTAATCCAGTATGACTGGGGTGGTGATAAGAGGAGGAGCCACCAGGGCCTCTCACATGCAGACAAAAGGCCATGTGAGGACATGGAGAGAAGTCAGCTGTCTGCCAGTCAAGGAGAGAGGCCTCCAGAGGAACCCACCCTGCAATGCCTGGTCTCAGACTCCCAGCCCCAGAACTGTGAGAAAATAAACTGCTATCATTTAAGCCAGCCAGCCCGTCCTATTTTGTTATGGCAGCCCAAGAACAAGACCACAGTGTCCATGATTCTGCAGGAAACTAACACCACACATTTGACGCAACTAATTTCAGTGAGTGTTTATTGTGCACTCAGAAAGACACCTGTCCTTTCATTCAATGTTATGAACTATTTATGTAAGTGAGAAGGATAAAAACACTGTACGAGTTCTCACAGCTGCCCTCGTGAGGCTTTGATGTCTGGTGGAAAAGACAAGAGTAGAATACATGCAACACCTTTTACAAACTAGAATGGCCACTGAGGGCACTAAACCATGTGACACACATTGTAAGGGGTATGGAAGTCCAGAGAAAGGGAAGCTCGGTGAGAGAGGCTTCTGTAACACGGGGCAACAGAAGACTGGGTGACTTGTTCTGTAAAGGGCCGGTTAGAAAATACTTAACTCTCTTGGTCTCTGCCATAGCTATTCAACTTTGCCATTAGGAGCAGCCACAGACAATAATACACAAGCAAATGAGTGTGTCCTATTCCAACACAACTTTATTTATTGATGCTGAAATTCAAATTCATATAATGCTCGTGTGCCATGAAATACTATTCTTCTTTTGACTTTTTTAAAACCATTAAAAAAAATGTAAAAACTATTCATAGCCTACAGGTTACACACAAGCAGAGGGGCTTGGCTCACACGCCAGAGTTTTCCCAACCTTGTATAGCACTTTTGAGCAAAATTTCTGTTTGTTAGGATTATCTGTGATGGATTCCTAAGGTAGATCATCTTTGAGCTTGGTGTAAAGGATGACGGGGATAACTAATCACAGGGCAGTGCTCGCTCATGACTTTGCTCATAATATTTCCCTATGCCTGGGAGAGGCCTCCACTCTGGGGTGGGTCGGAAAAAGGGCAAAGCCCTCAGCAGCAGCTTCCAGATACCTGACTTCTGGGGCCACACCAGAGTTTGCCAAGATAGAGGAACGAGAAAGTATCACACCAGGAAAAAGCCAGTACATTGCAGCTCAAGAAAGAAATTGAATTTTGGGAATGGAGAAAATGAAACAAGCAATATACCATACTATATATATTAAACCACAGTGATAAATAGAACTGGTTGTATCAGGTTGGGCTGGATTACCAAGAGCCAAGAGAATGACACTGATGAGTTTACAGTTGGTGTTCCCAGCAGACTGAGGGATTTTTAGTTGTCACATGGCATGATCCATAAACTCAAGCAGCAACAGAAGTGCCAATATAATGAAGTCTGAGTTCTGAGGTTAGGCTGCCAGTGTTCCAGCCTTTTCATTTGCTAGATTTAAGTTCAGACAAGTCACTTATATTCTCAGCACCTCTATTTTCTCATCTGACAAATACAAATAGCAATAATACATTCTCCTTTGGCACTTGTGAGAATTAAATTAATTAATAGTTGTAAAATACATGGAAGAGTTCCTGACATATAGTATATGTGTTCAATAATGGTTAGGCTATTATTATTATACAGAAAGGATTAGCAAGATATGTATACACACACACACACCCCCCACAAACTGCATTGAGGAAGATCAGCAAAAAGAATTTTATAGTGATTTAGCATCCAGTACTAACATCCCGATTATCCTAGATAAGGAAGAATGGAGCTAAAAGAAATTTCAAAGAAGTAACCATTAGCCTAAATGATACACTGTAGAAAACTACCCCATAAAAGATGATTCAAAGTTTTAAATCAAAGTCTAGGAGACTTGAAAAAAATGAGGTGTTGTTGACAAATGGAGATGTCGTAAAAGAGAATTATTTGGGAAGGAAGAGCACTACAGTTTCATGTATCATGTTTGAAATGTTGAGAAATTGTTTATAAGTAGTTCAAAGACATGAGATTAAAGTGTAGGGCATTGAAAAATGCAGGTGAATTGTAAGATGATATCTAATCATTAAATCGAGGAATGAAGCTAAAAGTGAATGGAAAGCCTAAAATGTAGAGAAGCAAGAGTTAGTAGATGGAAGCACAAAGAGAAGCCATCAGATAAAACCATAAATGGTGCATTCAGAGAGGTTATGGACAAACAGGAAAATACTGTAGGCAGAAGCCAAGCAAAAAGAGTTTAAAGAAGAATTTGATCAGTGATGTAATATCCATTGCAACACAGTTAAAGAGAATGAAAACAGAAAAGATGACACTAGATTTTATAAGAAAATATCTTTAAGTAGATACATTAGATAAATGGGATAAAAATCATTTCACAAGGTTAAGAAAGAATAATGTAAGAAAGAAGAGGAGAGAGATGGACAATTCAATCTACCTTAAGTAAATAAGAAATCATAAATAATTAGAGAAGTCACTACCATCAAAGTTTTTCTATCTAACATGCATAGTCAATAGGAAATGTGTTGACAGATCTGCACATTGCCTCCTAGTATCCATCTTTCCCTTCCTTAGCATCAAAACTCAGCCTCTCCACAGCGCATACTGTAGCCAGATGTCAGACTACATTTCCCAGGTCTCCTTATATCAAACTGTAGTCACTGGACTAAATTCTGGCCAATGAAATACAATCATCGCTATGTGGTATTTTCAGAATGTCTTCTTAATGGGGAACAGAAAGCCCCAGCTGCGTGCTTTCCCCATTCTTCCACCCTAGACAGATACACTGCCTAGAAATCCAGCAGCCATCTCAGACCTCCTCAGGTAGGTGGGGAGGTGAAAAGAAAGAGCCTGACTTGCTGATGCCCCCTGTGCATCTACATTTCAACTTCTGCATTGTGAGGAAGAAATGAGTTTTTATCTTATTTAAGCAACATTATTTGAGCTTTTTCTATTCTATACCAAACCTACTCCTAACAATGATAATCAGAATGCTCCAGGACAAGATGAAGAAAATGGACACAATGAATGTATTCACATGGCAATCTGAGCCTAATCTAGGACCTGCTCTGTTTATAAAAATTAGAAACAATACACATTGAAAAAAACAGAGGAAATAGAAGGAAATGACACAGTCAAAAAAGTAATCAAGAGAATATAATGGGGGTTTGTTAATCTAGCTGTGCAAAGCTAAGGGAAGCCTACAGTTTGGGGAAGCACACTAGCACCAAGTGTAGTGGAATGTCATGGCCACCCCAAGGCCTGAAGAAAAGTTAGTGGAACTATAGATGGTGTAGTCATCCAGCACGTGACAGAAGCTCTGGCCCCCAGAAGAGAAACACAGTTACTGCGGCCCATTAGGGAAGGAGTCAGGACAGAGCAGCACCCCTGCTCTCCTGGTTGTGGCAGAACACAACCAGAAGCCAAGGGCAGGTAACCCACTGATGCCAGTTCATAATGTTTAGCCTAGCAGGGCACAGAGGAGGAAGAAGAAGTGGCACTGGAGGAGGCAATGGAAAAGGTGTGAGTAATGGTGAAAATAGTCCTGGTAGAGCAAAATCTGTGCAATACACAATGAACAAGTACATTATTTGGAGCACGTCAGAGGGCTGAGACAAATGCAAGGAATAGAATATTTAGCAGAGTAATGCAAAATATTTTCATTCTTTAGGATCCAAAACATAGAATCATACAGTTAACCATTCTAGATGTTTCTAGATCATTCCACTTCCACATCCTGAATCCATAGTGACAAGCCTTGGCTTCAAAGTATAGAAAATACTTCTTGCAGTAATGTAGACAGTCCCTCTAGGTAATTCTCTGTTACTCTACACTCTAAAGCTATTAAATGTTCATAATATTCAAGCTTAGTGGTAGCTGTTTATTCAACACCAAAATTTTTCAACAGTTGTAAACAAATATTCAACTAAGACTACAAAATAGGTGCAAAAAAAACCCAAACTACTAGTTAACTGAGACAAATCAACAGATCATCTTTTCGGCACTAATTAGATGCCCAAAATTCTATCCTTTCTCTTTCAATTAATGATACTAACATTATGTAGGTGACTGTTTGTAACTTGAGTGTCACTGAATTTGAACCAGTCCCTTTGCTTTTTCCATCCAAAGGAAATTTATAGATATAGATATGGAAATACACATAGATCTATAGATATGCACACAGGGATATATTGAGATACATCAGTGCTCAAGGAGAGGATGCATTTTCCCATCACCACCACCGACTTAGAAGAGAAGAGGCTAAAATACCAGACACCACCTTCTTCTACTTGTCTAGTTACATAAAGCATACTATTTCATCCCTTCCAAATAAATGTATTAACCACCCAATTTTTGTTTTACATTACTCCATATTAAATCATTATTACAGTTGGCAGAATAGAGAATAATAGATTTTAAAATGTTCATACTCTTAAAGAAGATTATCCAAAAATAGACTCTATAAACCTGAAAGTGGGTGGAGATTATATTCATGAAAGCCAAATATTCTAATTACATGTATCAATAGCAAATTAAACTCCTACTCCCACCACAAAAACACACCACATGTCATCCCTTCATTTCTAACATCTCTAAACCCTAGATACATGTAGTTTGACCTCATGTCAGACTAGAGTGTGTGGGAGTCTGTGTAATATTTTTTATGGGGACTCTAACTGTATAGACAATTTTAATTTTATAAATCCATTGCAAAATTCATATAGTGAATGATGGAGGCAGAATTTCAAATCTCTCTCCGCAAGAAAAGGCAGCAATGCTAAGGCTCTCAGGAACCTACTTGTATTGAAATAATACTGATCTTCTTGCCTTTACAGTTCCATAGCATCGTTTTTCTGGGCTGGTTACATCGCTGCTCATAAGCTGCATCATCCACTGTCCAGGGAGCGCTGGCTGCCAGTGATGCTCTCAAAGGTTGTTGCTGTGCCTCCTAGATAGTGACCATGAAAGCTTCTCTAGGGCATGCAGGGAATTGTAAATGCTGACTCATTCACCTTTCTGAATTTTCTAGCATCAGTTTAGAACGACACGTCCTCCAAACCACCCCTTCTTTTGAATGCTTTTGGCCACACTCACCGCACCTGGAACTAGATCTCTTTTGGGGTTTACCTGCATGTGGGAGTAAGGTAGTTGGAGTGTGAAAAGCAGTCAGTCCCTCCTGAATGACCTAAGATAAACCTGCAAGTGGGTAAGTCACTACATTCATTGATGACAAGGAAGGACAGTGAACTGAAAGGTCCATTGGAGTTGGGTCAGAAATGCCCTTGGAGGAGCTAGATGGCCACCCTGAGAGTGATGGACAGTATGGTGAAGAGCCTAGGGAGGAAAGGAGGATCCTGAACCCACACCTGCACTCTGCATGCCCACACCTCCACCGCTTATGCCCTCATCCTCATGCCTGATCCCCACACACTGCACCCTGCATGCCCACACCTCCCCAGATGAGCG
The DNA here is from genome assembly GCF_030020395.1 of Manis pentadactyla. Classification (NCBI taxonomy): domain Eukaryota; kingdom Metazoa; phylum Chordata; class Mammalia; order Pholidota; family Manidae; genus Manis; species Manis pentadactyla. Next base: position 76,934,675 of record NC_080021.1, read on the forward strand.
GAGCTGACAGGCTGGCCTGGCATGGAAGGTCGAAGATCTCTTGGAAGGAGAGAAATGCAGATGGCAACATACATCTTGTCCACACTCGGGGCACCCTGACGAGATGGCACTGTAGGCACAGCCTGCCCCAGGTGTGCGGCAGGGGTGGGCAAGGACATGGAAGCTGGAGGAATATCTCCAGTTGTGGGCTGCCCTGTCTGGCGGTGGGCTGGTCTCTATCAGGCAAAGAACAGCTATGGAAATAAACTCACAGTGAACTCCTAGAAATAGAAAGGTGAGCACTTAAAATGCCTAACGTTTCCCTAACATTCTTTTGTCCCATGCATCCAGTGGAATCTATAAAATTTCTGGACATGAGCAACTTCATTTTCCATCCTAATTAATACTGTTGAACTGGACCAAATTCAGTAACTGTTTTACAAGCAGTTGCTCATAAAATCCAACAGAACAACTGGCATTCAGACCATAAAACTGTTGATATAAACTTTATGATGACAGAATAGTTAAATAATGCATACCAAGAATCATTTTAGTGGCACCAACGCAATCAATTAGAGGGCAATGAAAGGCAGCTCGACTGGTTACCACCAAAATCAGGGTTTCTTTTTCTCCTCTTCTTTATCTGAATCATGAATTCAGCCCCCTTCTTCTTATAGAACCCCATGCTGGCCCCACATGAGTGGGACACTTTTCCAATTACTCTAGAATCTGTGCTTCCCAAATTGCAATTCTGAGACCCAAAATAAAAGGCCTTGGTACTTTCTTAATTTTGCCTCCTTTTCTTGGTTGACAATCCTAAGGAACTTTTGAGAAACTGAGGTACACTGGCTTGGTGGCCCACCAAAATCAAATTGCATTTCCAAACTGAAGTTTCTGCACAGTACCTACAACCAGGTGGGAAAATGCCTTCAATCTTTATAGTTAGGAATTCCTCCTTAGTTTTTCTAATGACCACTTCTAGTGAAGCTTCTCTTGAAAAATCTTGTGCTTAATTTTAAGAAACATAAACCCAGTAACCTAAACAATGCTTTACATTTAATGGGGAGCAACAAAAGAAAGATTGTGCCCACAGTGTAAGAACCTATATATTCCTTCAGCTGAGAAGTCATCCATGGTGAGCAAAGTCACCCCTGGTCTTTATAACATCGAGCTAGAGCATCAGATTTGTGGAACAGAAACTCTTAGTTGCAGTTTTAAGCTCATCTTATATATTTAACCCTTAGTAAACCAAAGGTATTGTGAGAATCATTTCTCAAGTATAAGGCATGATACTTACACAAAAGAAAACATAGGCCTGAAGCAACTGTCTGTGTAAATACAAGGGAAGAAAGCAGCATGGGCAGAACAAGTAGAGACTGATTACGCTGCTCAAATTTATCAAGTAATCCCTTGATTCTCCAGTGTTGTGAAAATGCAGTTTTAACTTAATGACAGGTAGGGACTGAGGAAAAAGCTTTACCAATCTAGCCTCTGCAGAAATCCTACTAGGCAGACATGACCAAATTGCACCTATTTGAGGGAACGGTTCTAATATGGGAAATCTGCTGTTGCCCCAAGACAGAGGGTGAGCGTGGGGCTGTGTCCCAGTGAGAAACAAAGCCCCTTGTGATGGAGTTGAATGGCCACTCATGGTGGACTCTGAGTAGAGTCTGCAAACGACTGGACCGCAGGCATTTTTGCACTTTAATCAAGATCTCTTTACATTCCCAGCTTCTCAGGGAAGGTCTTATGGGAAAACAGTGTAATGCAAGCCCAGAATATTTCATCAGCTGTTTTGTGCCAGACCGAATTTCTTCAGTTTATATTTAGAATACTTAAGTTGGCAAGAAGCACTGAAAAACAACACTGAAGTAGTTCTTGTATAAATTACAGCACATCAGTGTCACACAAATCACCAAAACTAAGAAACTCTAAGAATTTTATTTTTAAGTTATACTTTTAAAAATCAAAAAAAAAAGGAAACCCTGAGAAACACAGAAGAATTTTCATGGTTGATTTTTCTTCTCTTGAAATTGACAAGAGTTGAAAAAGACATGTTTACATTTTCCTTACTAATCAGAAAAAATTAGAATGTGTCCATCTGTTTTGCTCTATGGACTGATAGCACCTCTTTCAGGACTTCTTTTTAGAATGGAAAAAAAATACCTACCCATTGTTTTCTAAGTAGGAAGGTAGCCTTTTTAAACATATTTTTTCATCATACCATGAATAGGAATATCATAGACTCTCTTATTTATTGGCAAATATTCTTACATTTCATTTATGCTTTCAAGTGCCTCATTGGCAATCTGTGACAAACTGTAAAATTTGCCACCTCTCTCCAGAAGAGCTCATGAAATCTGTCAGCAATCTGTGTAATTTACAAGAACCTTAATTATGAATCAATGTTACGGTTATGAATAGAGGTGTTCTGTTATAAATGCCTTCAATGCTCAGTAAGTGATACCACTGTCACCGCAAACATTGCTCCTATCCCCCAGGGTAAACTTGCTTCTGGATGACCACTTCTGTGGATAGGTGCACACAGACCTTTTACTTAATCTGCTGCCCACATTATTTAGAAATAATGCATGATCTATAGAATTTTTACATGGCAAATATGCAGGGATATTCTTACTGGAAAAATGAAAAATCTCCTGAGACTCTTGGTGACTGACACTATATTTTATCTGCACACTGAAACAACACACTTATCAAGTGAAAGAGAAGAAGAAAAATTACAAGAGATTTGATCTCCTTTATAGCTTCTAATAGTAAAATACACTGTATGATTAATGAACCTGTCAGCTGTAATGGGAAGAATATGTAACAAGTAACTGTGCATTACTCGTTTGTGATTTTATCTTTTATAAATTCAGCCATGTGTAGTGTGATAAGATTAACTCTTTACAATTTTAAGGTAATGCTATAAAGCAAGTTAAGAACTGAGTCTGTTCTATTTTTGCCTTTCTGCCAATTGTTAATGTGACTTTTAAGAACATATTTCCTGCAATCGATAATTACTCAATTAGCAGCTTGTTAAATTTATATGTCAATAAATTTCATTACCAGGTGTTTGAGGAAGGGGGAAAAAATGCCCTGGCACTCTTAGTGTTTGCAATATTTCTATGAGAAAATTTATTTTTTAAATGTGTTCTTTGCTGGATTTATTAGCCTATATGATATTCATAGAATTCATAGTTTTAAGACATGTAAGCACCATTACTCAGAAATATATACAAGGCTTAATTTAGGAAGCATAGGTAGTAAGAATATCATTTTAGTATCAGAGGTGTTGGAAGGAAGGAAGGAAGGAAGGAAGGAAAGAAAGGGAGGGAGGGAGGGAGAGAAAAAGAGGAAGGAAAGAAAGAAGAAACAGGAAAGGAAGGAAAGAGGAGGGAAGGAAATTGAGGCAAGCTGTGACGGCAGCAAAAAGCTCAGAGGAAAGGAGTGGAGAGAGGAGGTGTGTAAGGACAATGTTATCCGTGAAATAGCTTTCTTCATCCAGTCTTGCTATTTCTTGTCTTTCTGATACTAGCCATTCTAGCAGGTGTGAGGTGCTATCTTGCTGTGGTTTTGATTTACATTTCCCTGATGATTAGTGATGTTGAGCATCTTTTTATATGCTTGTTGATCATTTGTGCATTTTCTTTGGAAAAAGGACTCAAGTCCTCTGCCCATTTTTTAACCAGCCCAGTTTGTTTGTTTTTTTATATTAAGTTGTTCAAGTTATTCGTATGTTTAGGATATTAACCCCTTAGTGTATGTATGATTTGCAAATATCTTCTCCCATTCAGTAGGTTGCCTTTTCATTTTACTGATGGTTACCTTCACTGTGTAAAAGCTTTTTTGTTTGATATAATCCCTTTTATATATGTTAGCTTGGGTTTCCCATGCATGAGAAGACTGGTCCAAAAATATATTGCTAAGACCAACGTCAAAGAGCTTATTGCCTATCGTTTCTTCTAGGAGTTTTATGCTTTCTGGTCTTAAATTGAAGTCTTCAATCCATTTTGAATTGACTTTTAAGATAGTGGTCCAGTTTCATTCTTTTACATGTAGTCTGTCTAGTTTTCCTAACACCATTTACTGAAGACATGGTCTTTTCCTCATTGCATATTCTTGCCTCTGTTGTCTGTCATAAATTAATTAACCATACACGCATGTGTTTATTTCTGGGTTTTCTATTCTATTCTGTTGATCTTTGTCTGTTTTCATGCCAGTACCAAACTGTTTTGATTTCTATGGCTTTTTAATCTAATTTGTGTCCATCAATAGAGGAATGGATAAAGACTAGTGGTACATGTGTGAATGGAATGTTACTCAGCCACTAGAAAAAAGAAATCTTGCCATTTGCAACAATACAGATGGACCTGGAGGGCATTATGCTAGTGAAATAAGTCATACAGAGAAAGACAAATACCATATGATTTCACTTATATGTAGAATCTAAAAACAAAGCAAACAAACAAATGAAACAAAATAGAAACAGACTTACAGATACAGGAAACAAACTGTTGGTTACAAGAGTCAGGAGGGGTTGGTGCAGCAGAAGAAGTAAGTATAGGGGATTAAGAGGTATAAATTTACAGTTATAAAATAAATAGATCACGGGGGGAAGTAATATACAGTACAGGTAATATAGTCAATAGTATTGTAATAATTTTGTATGATAGAAGTGAATCAGACTTATTGTGGGGATCACTTTGTGATGTATAAAAATATCAAATACTATATAATGTACACCTGAAACTAATAAGGTATTGCATGTCAATTATACTTCAATAAATATTTTTATACTGAATTTACTGACAAGCTTACCCTTCAAGTCACCTTCAGAAGGAGTGATTAAATGAAAAGTCTAATATAAAAAAATATTTTTCTAAGTGTGAAGAAAAAAAAAGCTTCTATATCCGCCTCATTTAGACTTCCTGATAATGCAGCAAAGTGGTCTCAATTACATTTTCATGGAAAACACAAAATTTTTGTGAGGATCTCAACATGTAACTCCGAAGTCCATGGTATTAGTGGCCAGGCTGGTGCAGTTTGATGGGTGCCAAAAAACAAAGATCGCCCAAGGCCAGTCTATTGCCTGTCTACTTGGGCACTACTCTTCTGGGCCCCAAAACCGGCCCAAATTCCTACTGTTTAGTAACTAATAGACTACAAAGGTTGTTTGCAAAGAAAGAAAAGTTAAATTTAAAAGGCATATATGTTAAAATGAGGGAGGAGGGGGAGGAAGGGGAGAAAGGGAAGGGAGGAGAGGAGAGCTTGGAAGAGCAGAAGAAGGAGGAGGAGGAGGAGGAGAAGGAGAATTTATTGAGCTTACTGTGGTCCAAGTTCTGCATTAATATCTTTACATGTATTGTCTTATTTAATATTTCCGTAAAAACTATGTGTCATTTCATTCTCATTTTACCCATGGAAAATGAGGCTTAGAACAGACATGTCTCATGCTCAAGTCACATGGCTAACGTAACACTGGTAAAACCTAGACTCGAATAAGCTACACAGGTCTTTAGCCACCGTCAGCAAAATGAGATTCAGGAGAGCTGGTTTCAGGAGAGAGAGCAAGTCTTCACAGGGTAGTTAGAAGTTCCATCCAGAGGCATTGCCAAAGGTCACAGTGGGGAGGGTGGAGAAGGGCGACTCCAAGGTGCTGTGAACAAACCTCACTTACATCACCTTCCCCAGGCCACGCTCATCACATCTACATGGAGTCACAGTGTGTGTTCTGCCTCTGTCACAAAGGAGAATCTGTTCCATCTGTTCATATTGCTTCCAGAGCTCAACATACCAGAAAGGTGTTTGGACACAAAGAGAAGACCCGAGTTGTATCCTGGTGGGGCTTCCATGTACAGTTGTACAGGTTGTACCCTGTACAACTCAAAGCCATAGCTTTTCTGCAAAACCATATGTGGCAGCACATAACCCACAAGGGGAGCTCTGCCACCTTGCAGAGTTTATGTAACTTTGCTGAAGCCCACTTCTTCCAATGCAGAAGGGGATGAAAATATTTCCACCTTGTGGGATTCTTATGAAAGTTGATGTGTATTGCATCTGGCACAGAGTTAGCTATTCAGTTAATGTCATCAATATGACTCTGTTGAGAGTGTAGTATCTTAGATTCAATTCAGCTGTTAATTTTTAAGATCTTCAAAATAGAATAGTGTAATTTAAAAGTACATCAAATTCAAAACAGAATTCAAAACAGAATTTGATATATGGTCAATTAACTAACCAAGATAATTATTTCAGATTATATTTTGGTCAAGTATTGGGAAAGGAAATCTTTCTGGGGGTCAGGATATATTTCTGGGATAAAATGGAATTTAACTATTAGAGGGTTTCCAACTTATGGCAGGGCGAGGAGGAGAAAGTTGAATAGAAGCATGAACAAATTAGTTGTAAAGACCAAAATTAGACATGAAAATAATGAATTCGTTCAGCAAACACTTAAAGGAAGTAAGGGGTACCCAAGAAGAAAAAAACAAAAAACAAAAAATAGTCTTTAGGGAATATCCTTGCAACCCGGGAGGAGACATTATATGCAAATACAAACATGTATAAATCATCACTTTGATTCCGGTCAGAGTTTGGAGAATGACTCTCAAACATAATACTTCATTTAGTAATAATAATAATAACTTGATTTTTGCTGAATGGTCTATAGTTATAAACTATGTGTTCCTGTTTTTATTACTTATAAATCTACCTACTCTGGTATCCAAAAACTAAAATAATTTGCCTACCAAAAGAAATTCCCTTAAGCCAAACCCATAGATAATAATAATAGTCTGTAGGATACTAATTCATAATCTAACTCTATCTGAATTTCAACTAATTACTACACTATTGTTTTAGTGCCATAATTCTCTATCTTTAAGTAATCCTAAGAATAAGATTTATCAGAGGTTATGATGTGACGTATAACAGGAAGTTAATGGTTCCAAACCTGAATATACAACTTATAACTTTATTTCCTACAAGTTGATATGGAGACTGCAGATAGCATTGCCAAGAGCAGTGGGTCACCGAATTATAGAATTCCTGTGCCAAACATACATGAGTACAGTAGGAACTTTTCACCTGCAGATAACTGGCCTACCTGAGATTTATTATTCCACCCTTTATAGTGCCTGGGGATACAGATTAATTTTAGGACTATACACTCAAAACCATGACTGACACTCAGTAGAAATCTTGACTCACAAGGTAATTATGTTTGGAATCTTTGCTGCAGCCTAATGAGTAACATATGTAATATACAAAGTGTCTTTTTGCCCTCCAATTATCTAAGCAAAACTGAAACCATAGTTACATAAAGACCGTCTTTTTTTATTAAAACCCAGTGGTTTCAATTTTAAGTTGACCTCTCCTTAGGACAGAGTCTTCTGACCTTATTTCCTTCTTTGTTCCCTTCCTCCTTCCCCAGCCCCATGACCAAAGATTCTATTTTATGGTCTTTACTTACCTCAATTTTGTGCATTATGAATGTAAAATGTATGATTTTTAATATCCAATAGTAGAATAGTGAGAGGTATTGCTTTCTTTTATCAACTATATCACTTGACAGGAAAAAATATATTGGATGAAAATATCAGTTAATATTTAATATTCCATGATTTCTAGGTACCTATAGGTTTTTGAATTATTTGGTATCTTTTAACTTAGGTTAACAGCCTTTCAATTTCTACCACTGTTTTTTTTTTCCATTTTGAAAAGTTTTGTGTCTTTCTCTTCTTAAAAACACCATTCAGGTTTAGAAATAATAGTAGTGGTTTTCCAACAAATTAAGTCAATTTCTAAGTTCACTAAGAGGGAGTGTTTGTGCATCCATGGAAACATTCAGTTTTTCACTAGTTTTTAACTAATTTTCTATTAACCATAAATTTGGTTTTATGTCTGTTTACAATTAGCATGTTTTAAACATTATTCATACTATGGTCAAGACAGAATTATAGAAAATCAGAATCCTAGAAATTTAATGTTATATATTCCTAAATCCATTTTGCCTCTACTTAAGAAGCAGCACTTTGTATCACAGAAAAAACACAAACTATAGGTGGTACATTTCTCTGGATGTCTTGAGTTAAATTTTGTTTTAAGCTGTGAAAATTATGTCATTTCCTCCCACAGAAACCTCCAAGCTCCTCACACCAGCAACAGTTAATAAACTCCTCACACTTAGGTTGGATTGATATGCTCAGATATAGAAATGAGTATGCTTTTGTAAATGACAACCAATGTTGGGTTCCTAAACAAAATTTCCAGTGCCCTGAGCAACAACATATAAGGCCTGTTATTTTATGTCCACTTAACTTATTATATAGAGTCTATAAGAGTGAAGACTCTCAATTTGGGCTGGTCTTCATTTTAAGGCACTACTATTAGACTATATTAATACATATTTTTCAATTGGAACCCAAAATCTAATAACTGTGAAATATTTATTTTGTTTTTTATACTTCTCTGTATTTTCTAAATTGTGTACAGTAACAATATATCTCTTTTAAAATGTGTTAAAATTTTTATTTTGTATTTTTAAGGAAGCAAGCAACAGTCCTTTAGCTGCTTATAGGTAGTTAAGGAGGAAAATTTAGGAGGAAAATTGGTCTCTGACATCTTTCACCAAATGTATTCTTCTAAACTATTCCTTCCCCATGGCAGACAATTAGTCTGATTCAGGAATTACACTTCTAAATCTAATTTTCATACAATTAAGTTTACAGTCAAGTTAAAAATTGCTACCATTTTGATTACTATTTTTTAACCAGCATTGATATGCCACTTTTACTCGAAGTGGATCCATAGAATTTCTAAAAGAGAAAGGCTGCAGGACCATCATTCTGCCAGGGTTATCTTGATCTCGACAGGACATGAAATGCACCCTGGCAGCTGATGCTGTTCAAAGCATGGCAGACATGGACACAGCCTGGTAACTAAAAGCAATCTGATAAAAATAGGAGTGAAGAGGAAAAATAAGGGCCAAGTAGATAGGGAACTACAACCAGGAGTATCCATTTCAAGGGAATACCTCTTTGCTAGGAGAGATAAATCAGACACACAATCAAACTCAGACCTCTTAAAGGCAGACAGACATTTCACCACTAAACTTCTCTTTGCTTCATTCACATTGCCGCATCCCTCCATCCATGACCCAGTAGGATCTGATAGCTCTCCTAGTATCCTTCCTTTGTTCCCAGGAGATAAAATTAAATTTTCAGTAGAATATTTATTAACCTAAAAAAAGATGTTCATACTATATTACCAAGCAGATTCTCAAGCTCAAGGTGCATTGTAATATATATCTGTAAAAAATCATATTAACATAGTCATACATACACAAGAAGACAAAATGTGAAAATACATTTGTATATATGTACATGAAATTACCTATGTATTTTAATATTTATTTTTATTTTTATGTATTCATCTCTCTACATTTGTATATTTCTACCAGATGGTTAAATCTACATGATGGAGTTATGTTGATTAATATTGTCTTTTTTTGCTTTTCTATAGCCACCCCAATAAACACATGCCACTTGTAAAATTAGGGGAGAATGTCTATTGTTAATTGACTCTCCATTGTCTAGAGACAAAGTTCTAAACTTTTTAGCTCTTACACTAATTCTTTAGGATCTGTCACTGACCACCTCACATAGTTTCCTTCCCTATCATGTCCCTTATGCTCTAATCATTCTTTTCCCCATTGGGCCCTGTTCTGTCTTGTTTCAATGCCTTTTCATATCATTCTTTTTGCCTAGAGGATTCTTTCTTTCCTTGCCCACCTGGTAAACTCATATTCTTCATTTAAGACCTAGAATTCACCAGGCCTATCTACTCCTTTTTTTCCCACACTGACATGTACAACCTTCTACGTTATGCTAATCTACTAATATATTCTGAGATGCCAGAACTAGGGACTGTGTTTTAGTTACACTGGCTTCACAAGTGCCTGGTGGTAGGCACTTAATAACTGTTGAACAAATGAATGGGTTAAGGATTGGATAAATTAGCAAACTTCACAGGGTGAAGCTGAAGGTTAGATGTGCTGAAGCTTCAAAGTATATGGCAGTGTGTCTGAAATAAAGCAAGTTTTCATGAACTGAGTAGCTTGCATTGCATTATTATTGTATGCTATACTCCTGTCTGCTTTGATTTGAGTGTTGGGTCTCTGCAGTGTACAACAACCTTGTTCAAGGCCAACATATCATGTATTCCATAGAATCAGGAATTCTGCCATGGGCCCTGCATATTGGGTCTTATTCTTCTATGGGCACAAGATAACCAGAGCAAGACAGCTAGAGGACAGGGGAGATCTCAAAAGCTGATGTTTTTTTAAATAGTCAAAAGACTGATGGCCTGAGGTTTTCATAATTAAACTATCAAGAGGCCAAACAAGAAGCAATTGCCTTGCATAAAAAGTGAACCTTCTACCTACCACTTTTATATCCTTCTTTAGGAAGCATACGTCCCTTCTGATTTTTTTTTTCCATTCTTCCTCCCTTTTAAGGATATCTTTATTGTTCAATGTGCTTATGTGCATGTTGTAATATGATCCACCTCAGTCCCACTTCCCCTCTCTCAACCTAAGGCTGAGCCTGTCTGGAGTACCTCAAGACACCTAACAACACCAACAATAATTATCTGCTGAATTGAAAGAAAATTTTACAAGAAAAAAAAAGAGTAAACATGTTAGTACTAAACCTGTATGATGAACTCTTACCTAAGGAGAGTGGTCAGCTGGCTAATATGAAACCTCAAAAGCTTCTCTTTTTGGCTAAGAAAGCCATGGTGGAATGGTGTTCCTCACTTAAGACCTAAAAATACAGCACCATTACCATCATTTTGAAACAAATATTAGCTAAACCATGAGTATTTTTACAAAGGACTTTTCCAAGATTCTTTCTGTCTATTGTAATTTGTAAACTCCTTTTTTTAAAGTATATTTGCATTTGGCCTTCCTATTTGTCCCTGACTTTAGTAGCAGTTTATTTGGGTTCAGTCCTGATACAATCCATTTCTTTCAGGCCCCTCATTTCAATATTTTTAAGTATAGGTATTTTTACCACTTATTAAAGGCAACTTTTCTATGCTGATTTTCTTATATGCTCTGCTTATAATTTCTCTACCTCTGTTAACTTAATTTTTGTGCCATTCATGCTCTTGTTTTTTTTCTGGAGCAGTGAATACACAATATCAAAAACAGAAAGAATCTTTCATTTGACATGTCATGCCACAGTAGAGCCTGAAAAGCAAAAATCTATAGGATATCATATAATTTTTAATGAACCAGTTTTATAAAAAGTATCTTAGATTCATCTGGGGAGATTGTCATCACATTCTTCACCAGCTATATCTCAGATATTGTTAGTATTTGTGGGTGTTGATGATTGTTTTATGCAATTACTCATGTTGTTTTGTGAAAGTGCCCCATAATATCACTCTAATTAAGACTTTGACAACATGTCCCTTTGGTTGTTGAAATGCTTATTAAACAATGTCAAGTGGTTGTTTTTCAGGCCAAATTCTAACATGAATAAAAATACCCAAGTCACACATGTGTTTAAAGTGAGATTCTAGTTCCAAAAATGACTCTCTGGCTCCTATTTAAGGACAAGAAAATAAAGATCATGTTCATACAGAAAGACGCCATCATTTGGACTGATACATAAGTAATTATGTAAATAGAAATAATTTGAGAAGCATTAGACAATCCTTTCTCCTTTGAAATATCTGTACCTGGAATTTCACTGTTAGAAATCAAGTCATTTATATTTCAGAAAGCCTTGGAGTCTTTAATGACCCATATTAAATCCTAAAATTATTGGAAAGGGTAGTCCCTAATAGCTTCATCAACTCTACCATATGGAAATTAATTGACAGATGGCAGTGCAGTGGTCCTTTAGGAGTGGGATACACACAGGTACCTGGCTGAGGGGATCACCAGGAAGAAGTGAAGAATATGGGAAAAGGAGCTAAGAGGACACCAAAGCCAGAAGTGCCTGCTGCTGACAGTAATTTAATTGAATAGATGACAACCAAATAGTTTTTAGTCAGCCTTTCATGTTGTAAGTAGTGGAAATTTACATTTAGAAATTTTTAACCTCATCATTGAACACATATAGGGCTTTAGTTTAAGAATTATTACATGTGCCAAAAAAAATAACACCAATGCAAATCTATATTTATGCAAATATATTCAAATATATCAGTGCCAAACAACTTTAGCTTTTTTTGTTTTTGTTTTTTTTTTGCTAAAGGAGAACTTAAAGTTTCCTAAGAACGTAACTGCAGAGGACAACTTGGAGACATGCTGAATTAAAAATTAATTTAAAATGTTGAATTGAATGATTAAGTAAATGGGTGGTAGCCGATGGGAACCAAGTTTCTTACTGTTGAAATGGGAATCTACAGATTCTTGAGGGAGAAGGCCAGAATGATCCACGCAGCAACAGACTGAAGACGAAGACAGGGTAGATTCATGTTTAGCTTAAAATAGATACAGATGGTTACATAGACGGATATACTCACAGATATGTGTATATATACAGGTTAGTATATACACATATTTCCCTTTTCTGTCAGCTGAGAGGGCCAAGAAACAATGATACTCCAGAAACAACGAGCACACTTGGAGCCCAGATCTTGGTTTCTAATACTTTCTCAAGTAAAATGACTCCATAGAGAAATGAATCAGCCTAGGATTGAAGCAGGAAATATACAAGAAGGGACTGAAATACTTAATATTGCCAGGAAGTAAGGATGTGCTAACACACACACACACACACACACACACACACACACAATGGTAAAGGCATATCAAAGGGGCATAGAAGTTAACTAAAAGAGTTATTAATGGTCGAATCTAGAACAATTTGAACAAAATAAATAAAGTAATATTGGGTTGTAACATACAAAATAAATATTTGTGCATCCAGGTTAATGTTAATAAGTAAATAAAGAAATGGGGGTGAAGGAACAGAAGGTTTTCAGATAATGTATGTAAATGCTCTACCCTCAAGAGGTGGAGTATATAACTCCTCACCCCTTAAGTGGTGGCTACACACAGAGGCTTCCTTCTAAAAGTATGTTCTCAGCCAGTGGGGAGGGAAAATAGGGTAACTTTATAGTGGACACACTCTAAACTACCTGCACCTGACAGATGGACAAGGTCAACATCAGTAGGTTAGGTTTTCTGATAGTAGTTTCCCTTCATATGGTGTGGAAAAAATGGTACTTTGTCTCTGTAATGTTCCTACCCAAAACACTCCATCTCAGTCTTATCAAGGGAAAAAACATCAGACGAATCCCAGTTGAGAGGATCTGCACATCAAGGTGCTAGAAAAAGAAGAATAAACTAGCCCTATGACAGCAGAAGGAAGGAAATAACAAAGATTAAAGCAAAAATGATGACACAGAAAATACAAAAACAATAGGCAAAAAATCAATGAAGCTAAGAGTTAGTGTTTTGAAGAGATAAACAAAATTAACAAACCCTTAACTAAACTAACCAAGGGAAAAAAAGCAGAATATTCAAGTAAAATCTGAAATGAAAAAGAGAAACATTACAACTGAAGCCACAGAAATAAAAAAGGTTATAAGTGATCACTGTGAATAATTATATGCCAACAAACTGGATAACCCAGAAGATAGGGATGCATTCCTAGAAATATACAACCTGCCAAGACTAAATCATGAAAAAGTAGGTCTGAACTGACCTGTAACTAGTAAGAAGATTGAATCACCAATCAAAAACCTCTCAACAAAGAAAAATCTCAGGACCAGAGGGATTCCATGCTGAATTCCACCAAACTTTTAAATAACACCAATCTTTCTCAAATTATTTCAAAAAATTGAAGAAGAGGGTATACTTCCAAACTCATTCTATGAGGCCAATGTGACCCTGATAACAAAACCAAAAAGACACCCCAAGAAAATACTACTACAGGCCAATATTCCTGATAAATACAGATATAAACATCTTCACCAAGATACTAGCAAATCAAATCCAAAAGCACATTAAAAGGTTCATATACCATGATCAACTGGGGTTTATCTCTGGGACACAAAGATGTTTCAACATAAGCAAATCAATATCATACACCACATTAACAGAACAAAAGATAAAAATCACATGACCATCTCAATAGATGCAGAAAAAGCATTTGACAAAATTCAACACCTTTTTGTGATAAAAACCATCAACAAACCAGGGGTAGAAAGAAATTGCCTCACCCTAATAAAGTCCATGTATGAAAAGCCCACAGCTAACATCATACTCAATGGTGAAATACTGAAAGTTTTTCTTCTAAGATCAGGAACAAGACAAGGATGGCCACTCTCTCTACTTCTATTCAACATAGTACTGAAAGCCCTATGCAGAGCAATTAGGTAAGAAAGAAGTAAAAAAGCATCCAAATTAAAAAAAAAGAAGTAATATTGTTCCTGTTTGCAGATGGCATGGTCCTATATGTGGAAAACCCTGAACACTCCATTAAAAAAAAAGTTAAAATTGTTAAATTCAGTACAGTTGCAGGAATCAAAATCAACATACAAAAATCAGTTGTATTCTATTTACTAATGATAAACTATCTGAGAAGGAAATGAAGCAAACAATTTCATTTACAGTATCACCAAAAAGAAAAAAATATACTTAAGAATAAACTCAATTAAGGAGTGAAGATGTGTATACTGAAAACTGCAAAACATTGATGAAAGAAATTAAGGAAGACACAAAAGTGTTAATTATACCTCAACAAAGCTGAAAAAAAGACATACACAAAAACAATGAAAAAACATCCTGTGTTTCATGGATTGGAACACTTAATATTGTTAAGATGTTCCTACCAACCAAAGCAATCTACAGATTCAGGGCAATCCCTATCAAAATCCCAATAGATTGTGATTGTGACTAGCCTGCAGATATGTTGTATATATAGTCATGTGTATGGAGAACTACAGCAATTGCCTGTTTGCAGATGGCATGGTCCTACATGTGGAAAACCCTAAACACTCCATTAAAAAAAAAGTAATTTTTTTTTTGTAATTCTTGGTTTTAAAAATACAGATTCAGCTTCTGTGCTATAGCGTCTAATGCATGAGGACCTCTCAGATACAGTGAAAAAGTGTACAGCTTTTGTAATCAGATAGGCAGATTCAAATCTTCAAATCTCAGCCACGCAGCTTAGTGCAAGTTACTTAACTCCAAACCACATTTCCCAGTCTGAAAAAGGTGCATGATAACATGGCAAGCTTATCTGTTTTTTTTATGAGAATCAGATACAGACACACACATGCGCACACATGCGTATGCAAGTACATACGTACATATACATAGGTTTATAGAGAAGCGATGAAATGATGATAGATACAGACAAATAGATGATTGATCAATCTCAATCTAGATAGATGATAGGCAGATAGATGATAGAAAGACAGAGAATGAATATAACTAAGATATTGTAAAGACTCAAGAAAAAGTTTTGGTACTATTACCATTCATGAGGGTTTTTTATGGCTCTGTTCATTACCCACTGACATACTTTAGCTTTAATTCCTCCCAGGGTCTATCACAAAAGACAAGCTTTATGGATACATAGAAAGTTAGATTTTTGGTAAGTATTGCATACTTTCTCCATGTGCCCTACCAGGTAAGAGCAGATCTTAAAATGTCCCAGGCAATTCAATGAACCAGAACCTGACCAAAGGTCTTTGCGATTACCCAGCAGTGTGAGGTCACCTCCACTCTGAGACACAGAACCACCATCTGGCCCTGAGTCCTTCAGCTCCTTGATAGGAAGTTTACATTAATAATAAAATGGTGCCTCTCAGTGGGATGCCAGATCTTAATATCAGGAGTATTTTGTATACCTTTGGCTAACAAATGGTAGGCATCATGTTGTAGGGTATTGGACAAAACAAATTTCCTGTGCATCTGTGCCTGTGATATTTCTCATAGTTCTAGTGGCCACAATTCAAGAAAGGTAAAATGAGACTGGAAAATGTGCAATAAAATAGGAATTACATGAAGAAGTGAAAACAGAAATTTGATATCAGAACTCATTAGCCATTGAAGTAAAAAATAATTTTTTATTTTTTAAATATTGATCTCTAAGGAAGTTCCAGAGAATAAATTCAAGGGACCATTGCTATAGTGAGATGCCATTTAGAGGTTCAAATAATAGAGTATAAATACATTAATTAATGGCCGATATGTTATGCTCTATTTATCAGATACACAGAAAAAGACTATGTATTTCTTTGTGTTATGATTCTTAATTCTAATTTAACTATGTGCTCACATTAAAGCCACTTAATTACTATGTTTCCACTCAACACATTTCTACTCCCTAACCTTGCAAGGGGTATACTGATAGACTCTTATAAACAGACTTTGTATTGGCTTCCATTAAGGTTGAATATTTATTTTCATTGTAACTAAACACTATCAAATATTAAAAGGAACACCTTGTAAAAAAATTCAAAGACATTTCTTTCTCTGCAGACCTAAGCATACATGATGAGTTGCACAAAAATAGCTTCATCCCCAGAGAATTACCTTCGCTGCCTCACCCTTATGGTATGTATGGAGTACAAAGCTGTGTACTTTAGGGGAAGATTTTATTTTTCAGCATTATTTCACTCCTCTACTCCCTAAAGGAGGCAAAGAAATGCCTGTTTTCAGAATATATGACAACAACATCACAAATATGGATATGATATCATTTATGATTTTTTCTTTTGAAGGGCTTGAGAAACCATTTTAAATTTCTGCTCCGGAAGGTGGCTTCTCTAACATATATTTTGTAAAGACCAGTTAAAGGATCTAGCTTCTACACCTCACTCCAGAGTGAGAAGGTAAGGGGTGGAGCACATGACCCTCCTGAAGAAGCTGAGTACTGGGAAATGGCCCCTCCCCAGGCCTCATTTCCTCAGAATAGATGTGTCCTTTAACATGACTGGATGTCAGTAGGACATACAACCCTGCTAGAAGCACACAGGAGGCCAGTGGGTAAGAAGAGCTTACTTCACCATCTTAATATTTAACATTAGAACATTCCTTGGAGCTTACTCTTCTGCGTAGGCACTGAAAACACACTGTAATTTTTATAAGATTAATTTCCCCCTCATTAACTATAATACAGCAATATTGATTTTCTGCTTTATAACTCTTCATTTTTAATGAACAGATTTCTCCCATATTGCCCAGAAGACCTACTCCTAACTCTAGTCACCAAACACTCCCTGTCTTTAGAACCAGGGCCAGAGGTACCCCTAATTCCTTTTCAAAGACTGTGCTACCAGAGGGTCATGGCAGGGAGCTGGACATGAGTGTAGAGACTGCTTGGCCCAATTCCCTCATTGTTCTGGAGTACACTTGTTAAGGGCACCAGCTTTGCTGTGAAACTCACCCTGATTTGAATCCTGTCTCTGTGTGGCCATGAAACCCTCTGCTCCTGGATACAGGAAATCGAGGTAATCACGGATGGCCTCTGACTAGGTTACTGGAAGAATAAATACAAGTGTCAGAAAAGTTACAGAGCATAGCATAGGTTCATTATCAACCCATGTTCTCTGGCATTATCACTATATTCTTGTACTATCACTATTTTTATACTGTATCATATTATTATGATTCTTATAGAGAAGCAGAATAAAGCAGCGTTGAAGAGAAGAGATTCTGGAGCTATACCTGTCAAATTATAACCCCAGCTCTGCCACAACTGTCAAGTTACTTAACCTCTCTGTGTCTCTGTTTCCTCACCACAAGTAGAGAGGTGAAGTTAGGACTGATGTAGAGTCATATGAGGATTAATCTAATGAAAAGTGTTAAAAAAAAAAAACTTGGAAGAGTGCCTGACATACAGCAAGCACTGTTTAGTGCTTGTATCATAACTCTGCTTGGTTATGGGTGAGGCAACTGAGGCTGAATTGGTGAAGGGACTTAGAAAGCTGACAGAGTTAACACTCAAACTTGCTACTCAGTCTTTACTCACTTTGAAGTCTTATTAATCATAGAAATAGAAAGATTAAACGAAGTAAAGAGCAATATGTATATACTTAACACCTTTCCTTCTGTAACTGCTTTTCAATCAAATTTACATTCCTTTTTAAAATGCTTGAAAACAATGAAGCTCAAAATGAGGAGAAATCAAGGCACTAAGGGACATATGATATATTAAAAAAAAGAAAGACAAGAGTTGAATTTCATATGGCTCTCTTCCTTCATTGCTCCTTCTATCACATGAGTTGTCTTCTCAAGAAGCCCAGGCAGTTCTGCATGGCCTGCAGAATAGCCTGAGATCCTCAGTATGACATTCAAGGCCTCGTGCTGACTTTCCAGCGTCCCCTCCCACATCTCTGGACAGTTCCTGCGTGTATGTCAAACTACTCACATTTCTGCAAACTCCTCGTGCATTTTCCAACAGCCTTGCCTTTTCTCTGGGTGCCTCAGCCTGCTTCCTCCCTGCACAGCCCTGGTTTTTTCCCCACTACATACAGCTCATCACAATACCAGGACCTGAAAGTGGCTGAAATGTAGGCTTACTGAGAACTTTTCCTCAAACTCTCATTCTAGTTCAAGTATTTCTTTTGCATTTCCATAGGCTTTGCTTACACAGTAACACTTACCTCACTCTCTGCAGATGGCTTGCATTCTGCTTTTCTCTACTGGTCACCACAGAAGCGTTACCCTGTGATTACAAGTTCTCTACAACTCCTGGAATAATGGCTACATGGCATTACATCCAGCATGCCATAATTTACTCTAGCATTTCATTGACATTGAACACTTAGTTTCCCGTTTTTTTTGACTATTATAAGGCGTTGCTGCAATAACAATATCATGAATTGTCTGCTTATAACTTTTGCAGATCTCTTGGAGACTTTTTAAAAATTAATTTGTGTGAGCTCTTTGTTGTATTGCAGTGAGCCATTATCCCTATTTATGTCTACCTTCCCAGGTGGCCATTTGTTTGATGCACTTGTTTTGCCAAAGCATAATATTTCATCTAAAATAACCATTCTCTCACTACTTCAGGCTGCCCCATTCTCTCTCTTTCACACACACACACACACACACAGAAATTGTTGTTTTTGTTTTCTCACTTTTTACTTTATAATGTTATGGTGGAATCTAATAAAATAATTGGAGTAGGCTTTGAAATGACATAGAGAATTATAACATAAAAAGATAATGTTAATCATTTAAAGTTACAAAACATTTTAATTCTTTTTCCATTTTTTTAAATTTACTTCATTTTTAGCTATTGGGAAGGGACCATATGTTTTCCAGTGCTTTTTTCCAGTTGGCTTCTTAAAAAATTTTTTTCTTGAAAAGTAGGCCAAATGAATAGCGGGAAAAAAGTTTGTCTTCGCACTTGAGAGAATTATATCAATTTTTTTAAAACCAAATTTCTAAGTTATCTTTCTTGATATTTACTCAGCAATATTTTACTACTCCCACTTAATTATAGCTTGCAAAGTAATAATACGAAATGGAAAATATCTGTTTATGAGTCATTTGCTCAGTCCTGTTTTTAATGAAGACTTTGAATCTAGGCCACACAATAGTTTTGTAGAGAAATCACTTTGTATTTCTGGAGAAAAATACTTTGTTAAAACCTATTTAGATGTGTTTTCAAAAACTCAATACTAGAAAAGAAAAAATACTTTTTTCTACAAATGTAATCTGTACCAGAGGCCAAGATGCAAAGCATCTAGAGAATTTTAGGCTGTTAGTAAGCATTCCAGTGATATTTAGATTAATCAAGTTACCAGAAAGAGGAAGACAGCAATGAAATAATACTTAGGTAGGAGAGAAAAAGGAGAAGTAGAAGCTTGCTTCTGAGACACATCTATAAGAGAAAACAGAATCAAAAGAGAAGGAGAGAGAGAAAGCAGAAAGTCAAGAAACTTAGAGGCAAAAAGGGTCTTTCCATTAATGGTTGTACATAGAAAGTTCCCAGGTTTCTGTTAGAGAGAAGAGTCAAGTAAATTAAAAATTTTAAAAAGCTTAAATGGCAAAAGAAATCTGAATGAATAGTTCCATTAAAAAGAAACAACAGGCCCAAAATGGAGTCACTTGCACTAAATCCATGTTACCAGACCCAGGCTTAATACCCACCATAATTGCAATTTCCACCTTCCCCGGGAATGTTCAGTCTGGAATTTCTGGTCAGCACTGATGAAATAATCTGCCACATCTTACTGTACCTGCTTTCTTTCATCTCTTCATGTCAATCTCCAATTTGGGTTTTATCTTTTTAAAAAGACATTGTTAGTAATTTTAGCAAAGGCGATATTGCTATTTTAACAAAATACTATTTTAAAGACAATCAGCAGCAATTAAAAATGCATTTTATAATTTTGACTCAACTAATTGTGCCTATCTAAGTAAGTCTGTCTGTCAGACCTTAACCTGGCAGCACCAGCCACATGATGTTAACTTGCTACATTGCCAGTTTAGGAGGAAATACATGCCAAATTGTTGGCTGTGCCTATGTGAACCAATGAAGAAATGGCAAATATTAAAAATTACATTAACTACTTGCTTCAGTGGGCCTTATTTGTGAATCCATTTTCATATGAAAAAAATTCAGTTTCTTCAAGAATACGTATGTATACATCTGCTATAAAATCCACACTAGTTTAGGAGAATATAACCAGCTCCAGATTTCCAACCAGGAGATTTAAGAAACCAAGTATGTACCATCAGGTGGTAATTATGTAACCACACAAGTCGAATCTCTAGTGTCCAAATTCTCTTAGACATATGTCACATGACACCGACTTGGCATGGCAGATACTATTATGCTTATTTATTGGATATGAAATGGGATGATTTTACTGGACCACATCTCCTCACAGATACAGAATCCCCATTGAAGTGAAGAACCCTTCTGTTTACCAATGAAGTTTATCATCATTCTGTTTATCATAATGAAGTCAATGGGAGCTCTGTGCACACAAGGAAGGAAGCAGCCAGCAAAATCAAGCCCTGAATATTAGAAACCTGGAGCGAGGCCAGTGATGAACTGGCATGAAAACGGAATTACCATCTTGCCTTTACAGCTGGTCTCTTGAAATGGAATGGGAGACGACGGGAGGATCCACGCAGAAACTGGTGTGTCCGCAGAGCTCTCAGGCTCTGGGCAGACAGACGACGGGGCTGTGCAGCCATCAATCTACTGCTGGATCCAGGGGACCACTTGCAGCAACCCTTATGAAATTAATTAATCGAAGGGAAAATTAAAGTGGAGCAAAGCTACCTTTGAAGTAAAAAAGAAAATGTGCTTCTCATTAAAAAAATGGTGAGTTTAATAATTCAAAAGGAAACAGTGGCTGGAGAGATGATCTTAGCCACATTACATCATGATGTCCCCTCTAACTCACCCACACCCACCACAAACACTCATTTTCTGAAGGGCAAGATTGTCTCAAGGTCTTATCAGCACTAACTGTATTACCAAAGCACAGAGAATACAATCAGATCTCTCCCCGTCATAATGTAGATGTTGTCTTTCTAAAGCAAGCTTGATTATATTCTGAATAGGTCAGTCTGTGTGCCTGACATTTCTCCTCAGTTTCCTGTGACCTTTTAATAAGAATGACTTGGTTTTGCACTGCAGAAAATGGAACTGTCCCTTTTCAATCAGCGAATATGAGAAGCACAGTTTGAACATATCACATTTTCTGTACTGCATTATTACTCATACGACAGCAAAGTAAAATGAAACCTTGTCTTTCTTTAAAAACATGAGTCCTATTTGGCTTTAATTTTACCTTCTTTTGCTGCTCATTCACATACATTTGTAAATATTTAAACAAGTGTGCGGTCACATTTGCTCAGGGAAGGTAACAAATTAATAAAGCCTCTGTTGAACAAATCTGACTCTCATAATGTATGCTTAAACAGATGTCATCTTCGAATAGCATCACAAAAAAATCATTAACATGGACCTTCCATGGTTATAAAGAGACAATTATCAATAGTAATCCAATTTCTAAAATTTCAGAAATGTTTCTTTTTATTAGGTCTTAGCGACAGAGGATTCAACCAGACAGATCGTCAGTGCCTAGCCACACGTGGCCAAGGCCTCCTCCCAGCCAGTGAACAGCAAGAACCCCAGGGCCGCAGGGTCGCCTCCTGCTTTCCCACAGGAGTATCGATGGGTCTGTGACGCTCACAGTAGGTACTTGTTAGGCACAGTCATAGGAATGTCGGGTGAGGTTCCCCACTGAGTAGACATGTGCTGGAAGGGAATGGATACAAGTTTTCTTCCCACAACTGTACTGTGTTCCCTGATGTAGAAATCACAAGGGACGACTTAGAGGAAGCCAAGGCCAGGGAGGATAACTCACCTTACCTGAGGTGAACAGGGAGCACCAGCCATAGAAAGGCATCTATGAAGTTGAACTAGGAAGTGAGCCAGAAATATGTGTTTTTGCACTCATGGTGGCAAGACAAGTGTGAGTCACTAGGTTCTACTTTAAGGACTCCGTGAGGATGGTCCCTGTCCCTGTAGAGGCAGGAGGAGAAGCAGACAGACAAAAACAGCCTGTTGCCTCTTATGGCAAAAGGGGAAGATAGAAGCTCAGAGAAAACTATTACATAAAGACTCAAGATGGAAAATCAAGCCCAGCATAGGTGAAGTGACCTACATGGCAGAAAAAGAGGCTGGGTGGTGTGCTGGACTCCGTTGCCCCTAGAGGTGAGAAATTCAAACCTTATTCTATAGGCAGTAGGAAACCACCAAACAGTTTTGAGCAAGGTAGAAAAAAATGATCTAATTTGCATTTTTAAAAGGTGGGTCTGCCTCTTGTGTAGAAAATTTGCATCAGTTTTGTGACTGAATGGCACCCAGCACCTGGTGAGAAGGAATGGGGTAGAGGGGGCTGGCTGGCAGGCAGTTGAGCCAGTGGGGGTAAAAGAGATGAGGCAGGAGGATTCCTGGCCCTTTATTTCTCTGCCCTGTTCCTTAGGGCCCCAGGTGCCTGCTTGCACAGGGTGAAGGGCCTCTTCTATCTGCCTGCTTCTAAGGCTCGCTGATTGTGCTACTGTTCCTGGACATCATTGTTCATTCTTTTAACTTCCAAGAATCCATTTTTGAATTAAAAGATATTTACTTATTCTAATGTGGCTGTTCCAGCAGCAATGTTTTTTAATGTATGAATGTGTCCATTTAGGGGTGAATGTGCATGGGTCCTATTAAATGAGATACAGGAAAAGACTTCAGAAATAAGTGATGTCCTGCCCCACATCCTTTCTTCTCTTTTTCTTTAAAGGAGAATAAGTTAGATGAGACGTGCCCGGACAAAAAGGAAACAGAAATCAACTGTTTACCATCCCCAGGATGTGACTCACGATTTCCACCCTTGCATTCCCTGCCTTGCCTGAAGGACTTCTTGTGTGCTTCTGCCAGTCTCCTCTTCTATAAAACTGAGCTCAAGACTCATCTTTTCCATGAAGCCTTTCCAAAAGATAAGAAGCATCACCTGTTTTAATCAAAGATAATAGACATGCACACCTGTGTTATGACCTTGGTCATGGGCTCAGCCTCTCTTCTCAGTTTCAGGTTCTTGCTCTCACTTCACCCTCCCCACTTTCAGCCAGGGGCGCTCATATTCCTGGATGATATTCACTCTATGAAGCTTCTTCTAAAAAGACTGCCCAACCTGATATTAAAAGAAGTATCTGAAATAGGGGCAGACTTATGAACACCACTAATCTGATATCAACTCTAATACTACAAAGGGAAAGCCTTCTCAAAATATGTCCCCTACTTGCCTCTCAAGGGTTTAGGAAATATTGACCACTTCTTTAGTTTAAATATTCAAATTTTCTTCCATACTATTCTTTTTAAAGGCTCTATAAAAAGAAACAGCTAGACATGGTCACATACATCAGGGCATCCAGCATACTAACTTTCTCCCTTGAAAACTAATAAAGCAGATTAGCACATTAAAAACTCTGACCCTATTAAATTTTATTTAACCATTCCACAATTCTTTGGCAAGATCCACTATTGCTCTACAGTATACTAGCTCCTCAAAACACTTTGAAGTTTCAAGCTTTGCCCTCAGCAGGCCTGGAATGGTGTGGGGAGAGGGGGACAGGAGGCCACAGTTATCTGGGTGATGTGACCCACTAAATTTCACCCCATTGTCAGTTAGTTCCTTGAACTAATAAGGAAACTTTGAGTTGGGCATGGGGGGTGGAAACAGTTTGCCTTAATGTGGGCAGTTTCCCAGGAAGGACCATCAGAGCCAGAGGGTGATATGTGGTTGGATGAGTGGACAAGTGACATTGGATACACAGAAGGATGCTAGTCATTCAAGAGTAAGCAGATGGCTGTGCCTAAATGAGCCCCAATCCCTAACTGTTAGTATTTTGGGGAAGAAGGATTGCACTGCAGATCAAGACAACTAATTCATGATGGCTTGTGGGGGGCGGGGGCCGGCGTCTCAGAGGGGAAGGCACAGGCCCTTTGGCTCAGGCAGGACTGAGTTAATGTCCAGACTTTTACCACTTCCACCTGTATAACTTGTTTTATAAACTTTGTTTTTTGTGATGTGGGATTAATAATACTAACATAGAATTGCTGACAGTATAAGATGAGCTAATTTTCTCAAAGTCATTCATATACTGCCTAACAAATAGGAGAAACCTTATAATATCTGAAAGAGCTTTTAGAAAGTGTCTTCATAGACCATCCCTAAATTTAGTCCTAACTTCACTTTTGATCTCAGATTCAATTTTTCCCTAGTGCAAATTTAAATCAAGTATTAATTTCCTTCATTTTCTAATCTAAGCATATATTTACTCCATATATATTATCTTTGTAACAATATAAAATTATCTAGCCATACATAATTCTTCAGAAATAAATGACAATTTCTGATGGAATAACAAAAATCAAATTTTGGCCCAATGATACATAGATGGGTGTTGGCTTAATTTCAAAATGCATTTCTTAAATATAAAGCTTTTTCATTAGGCATATCTCCTATTTAGTTTTGTTTTATTTTTGTATATTTATTTCATCAGTAGGAAATGCATGGTAATTTTAATATAAAGTTAGACCTAAAATGGAAAGTGACTCAGTTTGGGAAATGAAAGGACGAAGTAAGATAGTCATCAGAATTGTGCCCCATACCCCTAAAAATCAACTGTGCTGTCTCTAATTCTGATGGTGAACTCTTTTGGGCCTAGATAACAGTATTTGCTACACAAAAGCAAATCAAAACATGTCTCCCATGTAAACACCACTAAAGAGGGCAAATTACATGGAGGTGTTTTGTTCCTGTGTGTAACTACTGGCAGCTTAGGTTGAAGAGAGTCTCATTATCTCAGGCCCACCATGTACATGTGCGTATGAGTAGAAGGAAAGCAAGTTCAAAATATGGCCTCAGCTGGGAGGATTGTGAGGGCCAATCTAAGCTCCTTAATTAAAGTGGTACGTGTATGTTTTAGCTTTAATACTTATGACCCAATACTCCAAATACGACCCTCAAGTTAAGAGGAGATCAGGCCACTTAGATTTTATGGTCACAATTTATTAAAAATTGAATAAAGAAATCTCAGAAAAAGAGTTACAAAAGTTGTAATATAATTTAAATGTTTTCACTTAACAAATTTAACATTATAATATAGAAAGTCAATGCAATGTTCACAAGATAGTAAAAAATTATTAAAACTATATCATAACTTGCAAAAAGTGTCTAGTAATGGGACAAGAGCATAAAGCTCTATCATCACCATTGTCTTTTGTTTCTGTCAACTTTCTTGGCAATAGTTTGTTAAATATAACTTGAAAATAGCATCAAATGGCTAAATTTAAGACCTTGGTGAATATGATAGTGAGGTAAATGTCCCCTCAATATCAGTGATAGCTCATGCTTTAAAAAACACTCTTCTGGGTATTCATAATGGCTTAAAGAAGAGATAAAAGTATATACATCAAATTTCACAGTTGGAATTAATATTGTCTATTATTTAATTCAATATAATTAGTGACAGATGGGAAAACTAAGGCTCAGAAAGGCTAAATGACTCGTACATAGCACAAAGCTTATGAGTCTGATAAACCCAAAACCTATGTCTCTTTTATGAGCCTTTTTCCAAATATTTTTATTAGATCTAATTTTAAAACACAAACTGAGAACCTGGATCTATTTCAAGATCATGAAAGAAATGATAAAAACTCAATTTGACAATTAATACATTTAAAATTTTTAATAACTAATTACTATTGAATATAGGATGAGCTATACACCCACATTTAACCATAAAAGAGAAATATTTACATGCTATTCTAATCAAAGAAACTAAATACATAATTATAATACAGTAAGATTAAAAGATATACCAAAACATTCCAGTATACACATAAAAGCTGTACAAAACAATAATGTTTAACTTTGGGAAAAGACCTTGTCACATATTAAAATAATGGAAAAGAAATTTTACTTCTCACTTCATTATTTCTACTTTGTTTGGTTTTTGTAAACATGTGTTTTTCCTAATTTTATTTTGCCAAAAAACAGCCAAGACCTAAATCTTTACATAAGAAATCTAACACCCAATAAATAAATAATATCCCTTCTTTGCAAATATCCATGAAGAATTCACCAAAACTTAATCATGTACTAGCTAGGGCAAGAAAAAAAATCTCAGTAAATATAAAAAAACAGAACTCATTGGACCATGTTTCCTGATCCTGCTAAGTTAAAGCTAATAAAAAATTCTGTTTAACAAGAAACAAAAATTTGTGTTTTAGTAACAGGAGCCAAATATTCAGTCCCAACTGAAACAACCAAAAAACTGAATGAAATATATAAAACATTTTTCAAGACACAGAACCTCAGGCAACAAAAAACAGTGACCCCTGAGAGATGGGAAATAAACGGTTTGAACCATATCATTGCCCATAGCTTACGTCCTTGAGAACATTTCCATAGAACAGCACATGGAGGTAAACTCGTGAAATCCAGTGAACTCCCTGAGTCAAGATAGAGCTGAAATCCAGAGATATGAAGGTAGTTAGAGTTATCAGGACAGAGTACAGGAGAGGAAAGATGTTGCACACACAAAAATTCCAGAGACTTCCATTAAATAATCAGTGATCCCCCTTGGTTATTGCTCAGTTGCCTGCATGTTATAAAGCTACCTAAGACTAAAGAAAGAATCACTTGAAAGGATTAGAGAAAACAGTACTCAGCAGCAATCACATAGTGCAAGGAATACTGTCTGTTCCCACCCACCAGACTACAAAACCTCAGAATTCCTGGAGTATTAGGTAAAGTACACAGGAAATTCTTGCCTCAGTTGTGATAAATAATTAGCTGTAGTGTAAGCACTACACTGGACCTATCTAATCTTCAAGGCAACGCCTGAAAGTATTAAACTATTCCCAAATAACTTAACATTGACTGAAAACTAAGCACAAGAACATTTATAAGAAGTTCCCAATTTTCAATACTCAAAAAAGCAAAATTCTCAATGTCTAGTATCCAATAAAAAGTTATCAGACATGCAGGAAAATACAATCTATAATGTAGAGAAAAATTAACTAGTCAAAAGCAAACAAAAAGTCACATAAATGTTAGCAAACAAGTGCATTGAAACTGTTATTATAACTGGATTGCAAATGTTCAAAACATTAAGAAGGTACATGGAAATCTAAAAAGTAACTAAATTAAACTTACACAGAAAAAAAACCTCAATGTCTGGGACTAGATGAAATTAGAGTAAATATTGCAGAAGAAAAGATTATTGATATTAATAATGTAGCAATATAAACAATCCAAAATGAAATGCAGAACTTCAAGTGACATAATATGCATGTATTTTGTCCTAATAAAGAAGAGAATGGAGCACAGAAAAGTTGTTTGAAATATAATAGCAAAGAATAAATAAATAAAACAGAAATAGACTCATAACACAGAAAACAGACTGTCAGTTGCTGCAAGGGAGGGGAGTGGATGAAATAAGTGAAGGGGATAAAGAGACACAAACATCCAATTGTAAAATAAATTAGTCGCAGGGATGAAAGTACAGCAGTAAGAATGTAGCCAATAATAATGTAATATTTTTGTATGGTGACAGATAATAATGATTCTTATTGTGGTGAGCATTTAGTAATCTATATAATTGTGAATCAAAATGTTGTGCACTTGAAATGAATATTAAATATATTTCAATAAAAACTATTTTAATAATTGGGAATTAAAAAATATGATGACCATAAACCTGCATATCCAAGATCAATAAACCTAAGCACAGAAAACAAAAAAAAAAAACTATTTAAGTCACCTCAAAATCAAATTCCTCAAAACCATGAGAAGGAAGAAAATCTTAAAATCAGTGAGAAGAAAGGCTACAATCAAGAAAGAAGATGAAAATGACAGAATTCTCATCAGAATCAATGAAAGCAAGAAAACAGTAGAGCTACATTTTTAGAATAATGAATGAAAAAACCTCTCAAACTATAATTCTATACCTAGCAAAAAAACTTTCTAAAGCAAAGGCAAAATAAAAATATTTAGAGCAAAGCTGCACTACCAGAAATATTAAAGTCCTTTAAGAAGAAGGAAAATTATATGAGATGGAAATGTGAATCTACCAAAACAGAAAAAAGAAAAAAACAACAGAAATGATAACTATTTTGATAAATATATTTAAATTTTTTTTAATCATTAAATCAATTTTTTTAAATAATTGACTTAAGCAAAAATAATGAGAATGTAGTGTAGGGTTTAAACATATGGGAAAGTATAAGACACGGCAATCAGCACAAAGGCCAGGAAGAGAAAAATGGAATATACTATTTTTAAGACTCATAATTTATGTGTTAGGTTGAATAATATTTAAACATAGAATGTGTTTAGTTAAATATATGTATTATAAACTCTAATGCAGCTATAAAAATTACAAGATAATGAGTTATAGCTAATAAGCCAACAAAAGAACAAAATAGAAAGCATAAAAATAATCTAAAGGAAAGCATAATTAGGGGAAAAGTGAGCAAAGAATAAATGGAATAGAAAATAATTAGCATGATATTAGACTTAAACCTGACCATATCAATAATCACATAGATCAAAATTATCTAAATAAGCCAATTCAAGGCAAATGTCAGAATGGATAGAAAAAGGAAGACTCATATGCCACATAAAAATCACACTTGAAGTATAAAGATAGGAATTAGTTGAAAATTAAAGAAATGAAAGGATGGAAAAGGAAACTATGAAAACACTAATCAAAAGAAAGCTGGAATAGCTATTAACATTATTGATATATCTTATTTTTATAAGAACATGACATAAAATCATCAAATTGTATAGCAACTCTAAATGTTTATGTACCTAATAACAGCTTCAATGTACATAAAGCAAAAATATTTATAGAACTATAAGGAAGAATAGATATAGCTCCAATTATAATTGGAAATTTGTATACCCCTCTTTGAAAATCTGATAGAACAAATAGAATATTTATAAGGTTGTAGAAGACTTACCAACACTATTGATCAATTTGATCTGATACTTTTATAACTCCCCACCCACCAACAGCTGAATATGCATTTATTTCAAGTGTATATGTTATATTTACAAGATAAACAATATTTGGACCATAAGAAAAGTTTTAAAATATTTCAAATATTTAAGTTAAATTATGCTCCCTACCCGTAATGGAATTAAATTAGAAATAATTAACAGAAAGATTTCTGAAAAATCTCCAAATATTTGGAAACTAAATAACATTCTTAAATAATGTTTGCACCAAAAAAAAATTATAATAATCAAAAGCAAAAGAGAAAGAATTTTGAACTGAGTGAAAATGAAACACAATATTTCAACATCTATGGTATATTGCCAAAGCAGTACATACAGGGAAATTTATTGTATTAAATATGATGCTAGGAAGAAGAAAAATTTCAAATCAATGACTTCAATTTTCACCTTTTTTTCAAAAAAAGCAAATAAACAAAAGAAAAGAAATGGTAAAGATAAAAACAATGCAATAAAAAACAGAAAATTCTAAACAAAGTGAATGAAACCTAAAGTTTTTTTGAAAAGATCAATAAAAGTGATAGACTTTATCATGACTGATCAGAAAGAAAAAAAGATAAAAATTACCATTAATAGCAATAAAAGAACCATCATCATAGATTCTACAGATATTAAAAGGAAAATAAGGGAATATTATGATTTATACTCATTTTACATTAACCAATTTAATAACTTAGATGAAATAGAAACATTCTTTGAAAGACACAATCAAACCTCACTCAAGGAGAAACAGATAACCTGAAGAGATCTCTTTTGAATAAATTTAATTTGTACTTAAAAACCATCTCACCAAGAAAACTAAATCAAAATATCTTCACTAGTGAATTCTACCAAACATTTAAGGAAAAAATAGTACCAATTTTACACAAATTATTCCAGAAAATTGAAGAGGAGGGAATAATTCCCAGATCATTTTGTGATGCCAGTTTTACCCATAACCAGAAGAACATGTTTTAAGAAAAGGAAGACTACAGACTGATATGCCTCATGAATATGGGTTCAAATATTCTAAACAAAATTTCAGCAAAATGTTTCAAAAATATATTAAAAGATAACAAGCGATGAAGAAGAGTGATTAATCTCAGCATGTAAGAATTTATCGTTAAATATTTTATATTTTGATGTGACATTGAATTTTAATTTTAAAATGACTGATTGGGATTGCATTAAATCTATAGAATTTCTAACCAGTTTTATAGTTTTTAATATAGTGATCTTGCACATATTTTGCAGAAAGTCAATTGATTTTTGTATACAGATCTTAGATCTTGCAACCTTGATAATCTCACTTATTAATTTCAGTAATTTTTTCAAGATTCCATTGGATTCCACTTTCTACATAAACTATCATGTCATTTGTGAATAAAGACAATTTTACTTCTCTCCTTCCCAATTTATTTCTTTGTCCTTGCCTTTCTGTATTGGATAGAACCTCCCCTATAAATTGAATAATCTGGTTCCAGACCTCAGGGAGAAATCACTTGATCTTCTGCCATTAAGTATTCTATTAGTATTAGGGCTTTCATAGAGGCCATTCATCAGGTTGTGAAATTCCCATCTATCCCTTCTGTACTGAGACCTTTAATAAGGAATGGATGTTGGATTTTCTCAAATGTTTTTTTCAGCATCAACTGATGTGGTCATGACTATAAATACAAAAAAAAACCTCTGTTAACATCATATCAAAAATATGAAATACTTAGTAGTAAATCTGACAGAGTGTGAGACCTGTTCAGCAAAAATTACAAAACATTGGTGAGAAATTGAAGACGACATAAATAAATGGAGCTATACTGTGGTCATGTGTCAGAAAAATCAATGTTTTTAAAATGTCAATTATCCCCAAATTGATCTATAGCTTCAATATAATCTCAATCAAAATCCCAGCAAGAATTTTTTGTAGAAATTGACAAACTGATTCTAAAATTCTGATGGCAGTTGAAAGGACTTAGAAAAGTCAGAAGAAAATACCTTCTAATTTATATAAAATGGTTGGAAAATATGTCTCTAATAAAAAATTCCTCTAGGCAAAGATAGAAAGGACCTGAGAGAGCAAATTTGCTAGGAAGCTGCCTGGTAAAAGGGAGTTCCAGGCAGAGGAAAGTGCAAGAACATATGCCCTGAGACAGGAGCATGTTACATGCTCAAAGAACAAAAAGGAGGCCATTATGATTGGCGTGAAATAAACAGAGGAAGAACAAATAAAGATGAGATTAGCCAACTGACAGATTATGTAAAGCAAAAGACATAGAGATGGTAACTCTTTGAAAAGTTATGAAACATTGAATGTCCTGATCTACTTGAGGTTTTTATTGGATTGATTATAGAATGAAAGAGGCAAGGCAGAAACATAAAGACCATAGAGAAAGCTACTGCAATAATCCAGGGTCAGTGTGGTAGCCTAGACCAGACTGGTAAAGATGCAAGTCATGAGAATGGTTGGATTCAGAATATATTATGAAACAGGCCAACATTATTTGCCAATGGATTGTACTGAGATATGAGAGAAAAAGAGGAATCAAGGTTGCCTGTGAGGTTTTTCATCTAGGCTATCTGGAAGAACAGACTGCCATTTACCAAAATGAGAAACATTACAGAAAGAGTAGGATGGAAGAGAAATGAAAAGTTTGGTGGAGTTTAAGTTAATAAGCCTATCAAGTCAACCACCTGGAAATGTGAGTATAGTGTTCAGAGAAGCAGTGCTAGCTGAAGATAAGAATTTGATATTTAGAACCATGGGCTAGACAAGGTCACACAAAGGAGTGAGAGGGAATCCTGAACTGTGCTGATGTTTTGAGGTAGGAAAGATGAAGAAAAATATATATATTAAAAAGACAGGAACAAGCAGCTAGAAGGATGGGAGGATGGAGGGAGACCAGAGAGTGGTGTCCTAGGATCCAAATGTGTCAAACCCTGCCTGAGGTCTGGTCATTGGATTTAGAACTGAGGAGGTCACTTGTGACCTGAATGCCTACAGTTCAGAGTGTGGTGTAAATATGATTGGACTGGGCTCAAAAGAATGGGGAGAAAGAATTTCAGAGACAGAAAGGACACCTCTTTTGAGGATATTTTCTGTAAAGGGAAGCAGAGAAATAGGTCAGTAGCTGGAAGGAAGTTATGAGACACGGAGAATCAGAAGTAAAGTTTGCCTTTGGGTGAGAGAATTGAAAGAGGGATTTTTTTTCCTCCTTACTTGTTTTCATGTCTGTATTGTCAAAATCCCTATAATGAGTATATGTTGCTTCTATAACCAGAAAACAAATGAAAGTACTAGAAAAATAATGTGTGACAAATTTCTCCTCTCTCTTTTGTATCAGTCTCCCCACTACATATATATAGTATCTGTTAGAAGATTATTGCAAAACAAACTTTTATTCTTCCGTTTTTTTGTTTTTTTTTTTTAATATTCTGGGCCACTGCAGCAAGAGACAAGCTATAGAGCCTCCACAACGTGCATCGAAATTCAGGTGCCTTGGCTCAGCCTTCCTGCGCCCTAGGCTATAACCAGACGTGTGGCTGCCACCCAAGAAGCCCTTTCAAAGTGTGGGAAGCCTTTCATTTTACTATCCTTGTGATGATTCAAGGTGCTAACATTTTTGAAATAGAAAATGGCTCTAATACCAAGGAAGTTTGCTTCTTTCTCTATACATTAAGAAGCTGTGGAAATAAAGAAAACAACTCCATTTGTGTTGCATTAAAAAATATCTAGAAATAAATAACCATGGAATTGAAAGACCAGTACCCTGAAAACTACATTAATAGAAGAAATTGAAGACACAAATAAATGGAAAGATATTCCATGCTCATGGATTGGAATAGTCAATATTGTTAAAATGTCTATACTACTATAACAACCTACAGATTCAATGCAATCCCTATCAAATTTCTAAAAAATTAAAAATAAGGTTAACATATGAGCAATTCCACTCCTAGGTATTCAAAGAAAATGAAAACACTAACTCAAAAAGATATATGACAACCCCATATTTGTTGCAGCATTATTTACAAGTGCCAAGACATGGAAGCAATGTAAGTGTCCATCTATGAATGAATGGAAAATAAATTATAATATATACATTTATGTGATGGAATATTATTGAGCCATAAAAAATGAAATCTTGCCATTTGTGACAACATGGATGGACCTCAAGGGCATTATGCTATGGCAGACAGAGAAAGACAAATACTATGTGATCTCTTTTAAATGTAGAATCTTTAAAAAAAATAGAAGAATAAAAACAAAAACAAAAAACAAGCTCCAAAACACAGAGAACAGCTTGGTGGCTGCCAGGGGAGGAAGAAAGGTTGGAGAAATGGGTGAAGGGGGTATAAATTTATTAAAAAGAAAAAACCACTAAGTGCAAAACAATTCACTAATTATTATGACTGCATAGTCTAGGGAATAATTTGTTTCTTTTTTCAGGGGTCTAGGAAGACTTCAAAGAAGAGGTGACTTTAAAGCAAAGTCTTGAATGATATCTGGCATTTCATGGTTCAAAGAAAAGAAAAGATATACTTGGCAAAGGAAATTGCATGAGCAAAGATGTAAAAAAAGTTCAGGTGGCTTCTGGGAGTGGTGATCCTCCTGTTTCATCTGAGAAAAGAAAAAGTGTGAAGAAGGTAGGATAGGGAGAATTTATAATTAGAAATGAGGTTAAGAAGGAATATTGCAATATGGCTGTGATGGACCAAAATAGGATCAGCGATTTGGATTTTTTCTTGGGAGCACAGAGGAAACCACTGAGTCTTTAAGATGGGACCTATTAATAGACTTCTGAGGTCTGTATTCAGGAAAAGAACTCTTAATGCCAATTACAAAAGTTGGTTTAAAGGTGGAAGTGTCTGAAAATGAGAAAGTGACAGGATTTTTGAGTCATGGCAAAGATGTGGGTGAGATGAAGCAAATGAATCTGTGCTATTAAAAATTATGTTGCCGTGAATGTTCTTTCACATGGGTTTACACTGTGGAATATTATATAGTAGTTAAAATGGATGGATTACAACTGAATTTAATGATATAGACGAATTTTAAACATAATATTGAAATCTAAATGAAAGCAAGCTGCAGAAGTCTACCTACAATATAACACCACTTTTGAAAAGCTCAAAAATAAATAAACCAAATACAGGCATACCTACTTTTATTGTGCTTTACTTTATTGCACTTTGCAGAGATGGTATTTTTTACAAATTGAAAGTCTGTAGCAACCCTGCATCAAGTAAGTCTATTGGCATCATCTTTCCAACAACATTCACTCAGTTCTTGTCTCTGTGTCACATCTTGGTAATTCTCAAAATATTCCAAACTTTTCATTATTATTATATTTATTATGGTGATCTGCGATCAGTGATTGCAACTCACTGGAAGCTCAGATGATGGTCAGCAATTTTAGCAACAAAGTACTTTTTGTTTAAGATATGTACATTGATTTTTCAGACATAATGCCCTTGCACACTTAATAGACTACAATATAATGTAAACATAACTTTTACTGCACTGGGAAACCAAAAACTTCATTTGACTCATTTTATTGCAATATTCACTCTATGGCAGTGGTCTGGAAGAACTTGCAGTGTCTCCAACATATCCCTTTCACAGGTTCAGGGCATACACATATGTAGCAAATTTGTATTTTTAAAATGGATAAATGTCATCAACACACCATTCAGGATAGGAGTAACCTCTAGAGAGGAGGCATCTTAACAGGATGTATTCAGGTTCTTCAATGAGACTGTAGATGCTGAGTCTTAAATTTGGTAGTAGATTATTAAGTGTCTTTTATACTATTATACTTTTTAACTTAATATGTATATTTCATCCCTTCATATGTATGCTTCAAATATTACAGTAAACAGAAAACCCTATGTTCCTGCAAATAATTAATTTTAAGAAATCAACTCACCCCCAAGCAATAAGTAAGTAAGCAGTGAGTCACAAAACAAAATATCCTTCTCTTCCTTGACCTGTTATCTCAACATTCCAGATTATTGAAGAGAAATTGTCCAGTTTTTTTTTACATTTTATCAACATCATTTGGAGATTGTGAAAGCTGCACAGAGAATACTCTTGTGGGCAAGAAAGGGTTTTGCCCCACTTATGTGCTCAAGTCATTGCCTCTTTATTTAATTCTGCCCAGGATTACTAAATGGCCAAACTCAAATGAATTAAGGTCACAAGCTGGCATAAATGCATGCACATACTGCCTGAATGATAAGCCCTGTACAGTGCACAAACCCTTCAACAATGAGCAATAACTGTTGGATCTAGGCAGTGGTTGTCCTGTGGAAATGCAGGCCCTATGTTACCATACTTTCTAATAAACAAATAACATTTTTTAATTTAAAAAATCACTTTTAAAATCTGTCCTAGCATTTCTTTTTAAAACACAGAGTAGGCCAAACAAAATGTGACTACAGCCACACCAATGGCTTTCTGGTGTACACTTGGGAGTCCTTTTTAAAGTCTCCCTTACAGGATAAAATACATTGCTGTGGAAAACAGTGACATCTGAACAATTAGTGCCCAGTGGGCCCTGAAGCTGATCATAGGGGGTGTGTTACTGGCATCTTCTAAGAGCTCTTTGGCTCTTTCTTGTGGGGAGATATGTGGGGCCAATTGCAAGTGCCAAAACGTAACTATTAAAGTCTTTCAACTTGTTTCTCCTGCCCCTACACACCTGAGGCCTGGCTTGTTCTCACCTGCTCCTCCACGTTGCATGAGCACTTAGCCAGGCTCTGTTTGGAAAGTTACCACCATATCCTGATGTCCTCCAAAGTCTTCCTTGTGCTTCCACCCATGTACCAGGGATATAGATCACTGTTGATCCACTGGCCTCTTCTCCACGAGTCTTCTCAACATAAGTTTGTTATATATGGGTTTGTTACATGAACTTTATTGTACCCCAGGATATCCCTAGAACAGACTTGTCATTCCTCTAATCCACTCTTCTATTGGTTACCTCCCCAGCATTCATTTTTCCTTTCAACAGTTGTTAGTTTCCATTTAGGGAAATGTGTTTCTTAAAAGCTGTCTTTACCCACAGTGTTTAGCATGTTGGCAAAGCCCACACCTTTGGCTACAAATGTTGGTTCAGGGGTGACTATGTAACAAGTCAGCTAAATAAGAATATTATTTCAGTGAGGATTCTGAGATGAGGACACCTCTTGTTGGACATACGTATATATAAGTAGACACCCTAGAAGATTCAGACATTAATCTGGGAACTCTGAGTGAAGCCAGCCTTGGCAGTGAAGGTAACACCACAGGAGAAAGAGCAGAGAGAAAGGGAAATGGGTTTCTTGGTCATTAAGCCTCTTAATCAAGCTTTACCTGATGCTTGCCCACCTTCAGACTTTCAGATTAGTAAGTAAATTTCTTTAATTGTTAATCCAGTTTGGATTAAATTTTCTGTTATGTGAACTGAAACAATCCTAGAGTATTCCATCCATTACCCACGCAATCCAGACTCTTGCCCAAGGGGTAGGCAATCACAACTACCCTGGCCATAAATACCACACAAAGTTGGGAGTAGAGACTCAAGATGTTATAGGCTATCTGATCAAGATACAGCTTGATTTTTGTTACTTAGGGAATAAATTAACACAAAACGCTTTACTGCTTCATAAATCTATAACAGTCAGTAAGTTTTAGAGTTGGTTTGGGGGAATTCAACAAAAAGAAACTATTTGATTCAAAAATCAAAAATTGTGCAAGGCTAATGAATACAGCAAATTGAAACATGTGGCCACAGTTCTTCTCATTCCGATAAGCTCACCTTTTCACACTGTAACTTTGCCTCTCATCCATCCCAGGAGGTGGAGTTCATTTTCTTGCTCACCCTTGAAATTAATACTGTGACTGGCTTTGACCAATAGAATGCAAAGGAAATGATGCCAGGTCACTTTTGAGGATAGGCCTTAGAAGTCTTGTGATTTCTCCTTGAGACCACCACCCAAGGAAAGCACTCTATTCTCCTGGAGGATAAGAGGTCATGTGGAGGAGAACAAGGTCCCTCAGCCAGGGACCAGCACCAGCTGCCAAATGCATGAATGAAGCTATTCCAGGCCTTCCTGTCCACCCAAGGAAGTACCCACCTGAGTGCTCCAGGGAAAGCTGAGAAGGGATCTGCTCAGGCAGCCCATAGAGCCCTGATAAATAATAAACTGCTGTCCTTATAGTCCACTAAAGTGTGGGGTGGTTTGATCAGCAAAATCTGACTGTTTCAGGGAAGTTTAAAGAAAGTATATTAACAAAAACTCAAATAATTCTTTAATATACATCATAAATCTAAAATTTTTGTCATAGGCTGTGAACTATTCCCTGTTTGAGGGGGAAAATAAAGGAATTCGAGCTCACAGGAAAAACTATATCAGAAAAATGACAGGGAACAGATTCACATGACAACAGAGACTCTTGCATTATCCATTCAAGGACTTGTGCACACATTTTTAAAAATGAGATAGAATAAAGTGAAAATCTCACTGAAGTGACAGTTGCATCTCTTTCTGGTGAGTACAAAACACATTTACTTTAAATATTTATAGTATATAGAGAGATCTACCAAGAGGTTAGGAAAAGATCATTCAAGAGAGAAAACATACTATATTGAATCAGGAGACTAGGAAGAGCAAATTCTTCTCTTTAGAATATTCTGCTGGTTTGGTGGTGATACAAAAAAAAAAAAAATCACTGGAAATGTAAAAGCTTTCTTTCCTAAGCAAATATTGGTGCTTGAATTTGTAAAGTGATTAGTTTGAAAGATAAAAAGCAGGGCGGTCAATTCCCCTTCGCAACAAGATCCTTAAGTATTGAATAGTGTAAGTACAAACATAGACTTGAGCAGACATATCTGGGTCTAACGTAAATGCATTTCTGAGAAGGAAGCAAGTCCCTACAGCTTGGCAAGCCTGGAAATGACAGGACACTTGTCCTACCATTTTGGAGCTTAGGGTCTCCGGGAGAATTGCTAGTGCAAAAGGATGACCCACATAATAAATAAGAGTGTTCTCTCCCTCTCCACCCACCTTCAATCTAAAGAGCATTCATAAAGATTACTTTATTCTTTTAGTACAGCTGTGTCATAGGTACTGTTAACATGCTGAGCACAGGACAAAAACAAAAAAACAAAAAAAGATCCCTGTTCCCATGTAGTTTACACCGTGGTGTGAAGAGACAGTCAGAGAAGGAGGCAAGGACACATCCTGGGAGGTTTAAGCCACAGTAAGGAAGGCACGCGATCTCACTCTCTCTGTAATGGGCAGCCAGTGGCTCACGTTAAGTAGGAAAATGACATGATCTTATTCACATGGTTAAAAAACCTCTCTGGCCACTGTGTGGAGAATGGAATGTCGATAGGCAAAAGCAGACCCAGGGAGAGCAGAGAGGAGACCATGTGAGCCTGTGTGGCCTGGGTGTGGGGGTGAGAACACAGACGCTGGAGCAGGTTTGAATCGTGGTTCTCTCATGAGTTAGTTCTGTGGCCTGTGGCAAAGTAGCTTAACCTTTGCGGGCCTTTCTGTCCCTAATTTGTAAGGTGGAGGTAATGAAAGTGTTCATTTTATAGAGTCGCTGGAGGATGCCTGGGGGCCTGGCATGCTGTAAGTGCTCTGTTTGTGTCTGGTTTCTCAGCGTCGCAGGCTTGGGTTAGAAATGTACTGGTGAAGATGGAGAAAAAGGGGTGGAATATGGATAGGTTTTGGAGATGATGTCATTGGATATGCTAACATTTTTCTATTGAAAGTGTGAAAATTTATGAATTAAATATATTTGCCGAATGACACCTTTACACTTGTTATAATACTTTTGGTTAAGAAGTAAATCATAGCTAAGCAGGATTAATCTGCCATACAATCTGAGAACTTTTTTCTTTTTTCTTTACTTTCTTTTTATTGAGGTACACACAACAAAATGAACAAATCTTAGTGTACAGCTTGATGAATTTTGAATAATCAGGAAATTTTAAATCTAGAAAGGAACTCAGGGAAAACTCAATTCAGCCACTTTCAAAGAATGCTGCAGAAAGCCCAGGAGTTCCTAAAGGCTCCTCAGCAGGGGAGTTGACAAGGAGAGGGGCCTTCCTCATGACAAGCCCACCTGGGGAAGGTGCAGTGCCTTCTCCTGGTAGGCATTTTGGAAGTCCTGTTTTCTTTGAAATACCACCAAAAATGGATGGAAAAGAGAAAGCAAGAAAAAGAAACTGAGCAATTGTAATGTTCATTTAGAAATCTAATAATGCTTAAATTAGTACCTAAACTCCCCCAAAAGCAGTTGAATCCCTTCAAATTTTATTTTCTGTATTGTGTGTACTATAATAACCATCTTAAAATTCGATTTTAGACATTCTTGTTCTTAAAATTCACTTTGCCATTTCTTGTCAAGGAATCTGCTGAATCACACCTGCGGGGTTCCAGTGTCCCCCTAATTTCCAGTCTCCAGCACTGCTTCTGAGCTTCTTTGTAAACCTCTTCCAAACTTATTTCCTCTCAATACTAATTTCTTATGAAAAAGAGTGCAGCTCTTTGAATCTCTAGCCCCTACTTCCAGGCTTTATCTTTCCATATCTAACACTGCTCATCAAGAGTTTTGTAAACAATATTCATTTTGTAAGAGAAATTTTACTTGCCTGCATTAACAAAACAATAACTAACATTTTGTATCTACTGTCTATACAGGCGTAGGTGGGAACAAAGCTAACTAGATTCTAGGGCTAACCACCAAAACAGAAACACACAGTTAAATTATGACATCCATCCTGGTCATATGACATCCACCTTGGGTGCCGTCTAGGTTGGCATTGTTATCCTGCAGATTCAGTCTGATGGGTGGTGCTCATGGGCAGAAGTCTGACTCTCAGAATCAGCGATCAGGTGTGCTCTTTGTCCTGGATGATTCAACTGATTTGGAGCAGACACTAACCAGGAGCAGGGGAGGTGTGGAGGGCAGATTGGATCCTTGCGAAAGCACTTTGATGAGGACAAACAGACTTGGATTGCTTGCTGCTCTTACAAGCTTGTAGGAATCAGAAAACCGATCAGGAAATCAGCACGGAACGCTGACCCTCTCTCTGTGCCCTGCAACAGCAGCGTGGTCCCATGCAGTCACGGAGACTCACTGAGGCAGGAAGGAGCCTTGTACTCTGCACAGTATTAACAGAATTATGGCAGCAGCATTTCTAATTCCAGACCTTGGAAAAGATCCTGAGACTTAGTCTTCTTTGGCAATAACTGCCTCAAAATCTGAGTCGTTTGGCCCTAAAGGTTAAGGACATCAGTTTCTGTGGTGAGCAATGCCAGGGAGGTTAAAACTGACAGGTTGAAAGAGTTTATTTATACACAAAAAGAGGGAAGGTAGTTATTTTATTTGGCAGTACCTTTGGAATTAGATTAGAAAAATCTTAAATGGTGATATGGAATGCCTCGGTGCTTTGTATCTATGAGGAATCTATTATCCCTTAAAGAGAATTTATTATGATTTTTAAATAGTTTAGGTTCTGAATTCCGATAGGTAAATTATTATTAATTAGGGATTGTGTGTGTGTGTATGTGTGTGTGTGTGTGTGTGTGTGTGTGTAGTCTTTATATCCTATGGCTTTTTGGAGAAAGCCTAGGAAATTTTTAATGATGACAGGAGCTATCTT
This sequence comes from Manis pentadactyla, assembly GCF_030020395.1. Lineage (NCBI taxonomy): Eukaryota > Metazoa > Chordata > Mammalia > Pholidota > Manidae > Manis > Manis pentadactyla. The sequence continues at coordinate 76,975,873 of NC_080021.1, forward strand.
CACATTTTCTGTTATGATAAGTTGTCCTTAAAAATGAGTGTGTATGTACATATATGCATATGGATCCATGAATATAAAATAAATAAACATAGATTGTACATTTTTGTTTTAGAAAGGGATAACCAGAGGCAAAAAAGGTACACCTCTTAGTCTCAGTCCACAGCCCCTACAACACCAGACACAGTGTTCTGCTTTGATGTGGCAACACCTAGCCTTTGGGCACACTCAACAAGACAAAGCTCCAGAAAGGTAAGGCAAGCAAGAGCAGGTCAGTAAGGTTCACAATAGCAGACCTGTAGACTGCCTTCCCCAAGGCACCCAATGAGCAGACAATCCAATTTTCAGGTAGACTTCTGCCTTCCTCCCAAGGGAGACATTTGGTAATTATAGTATGCATATGAAACATCACCAAAATTGGATGAAAAAGAAAGAAAATGAAACAAAAGCAATACATGCTGCTATTAATTTATAGTTCTTATAAATCTTATTTTGTCATATTTTTCATTTTTTGCTCCCATCCAGCACAGATGATTGAAAGCTATAAACTCTACTATTGTTCGATCAAAAATAGTGAAACCAACTCAGATGATCTACATTTCTTCTTTTTCCACTTGGCCTAAAAAAATCTACACTCTGTCTAGGTAAACCACCTAGTTACACTTACAATAACTGATTGTCACGTTTAACATGCCACTGATATTTAAGAATCCATGAAATAACATTCACAGTCCTACATCAGCCAAAGTAGCCTATTTCTGATAATGCTACTCCTTCTAGAATTGCTGAGTCACATTCACAACTTCTCCAAGTCTCAGCTTCTGTGGTAGGTGCTGCCTGCACTGTAACATTTGTGAGATGCCAAAAGAAAGAGCTAAGCAATGTGTATAAACTGTTATTATTAATGAAAATATTTTCCCCATAGACTTGAGCATTGTTTAAAATTTCTACCATTAATGTCATTTTATAAGCTCTATCATTTGATACATATTATCTCAATGGATTTGTCTGTTTATATTAAACCTATTAACTCATTGTTAATTATCAGAGCCTAAAACAACCAGAATTCAAGTAAAGGGCGAATATATTTTGGTGGAGATATATAAAAAGGAAGGCCCAGGAAGCACACTAGAACCCCGAGTTCAGCTCACAGTCAACACACATTCTGACCCCACTGTGGACCAGGTACTCCCACGCAATGAAAATAACATGCCGAAAACAACAGACTGCAGTCTGACCTCATGAGACCGCTGAAATAATTGTGAGATCACAGAGGGAAGGTTCAGAGAGAAATGAAGGCAATTTTTTTTCTTCTAAGCAATTTCATGAAAACCTCTGATGAACTCCCCCCAGAACTCAGCACCCCTGACTTCCTAAGGACTGCAGTGAACATTTTCCATCAAAGTCAATTGCCTAATAATGATATCAGTTCTCTTAATAACTGGAAAAAATTGTCCTTACTACTAAACTATCATTTTCATTAATGTAATACTTGTGCTAGTACAATAATATGTACTAATATATCATGAAGGGAGAACAAAATCTCGATCATCTCTTTCCCATGGAGGAAAAAATGGCATTCCATTGATTGTGCCTGGAAAGAATCAAATGCCCTATCCTAAATGGTTTTGAGCTTATATAGTAATTTACAGGAAACTAATGTTGTATACTGAGGTTAGAGTTGAGAGCTAATTCTGTAAGGCTGAAGTGTTTTTTAAGATATCAGTAAGGTTGACTCATTCTAAGATAAACCACAAGTCAGAGCAGCCAGTAGAGCAAATGTTTCTTAAAAGGAAATGTATTCCCAGCATCACATTAAAGCTGCTGCTGCTGAGACCAATTTAGGAAATTTTTAAAAGGCAGGTACTACTTTCCAGTTCTTCAGTTCACTTTTCTTAGTTTGAAATCATGACTAAGTACTCAGAGAAAAGGAACCCTCGGCTGGCGGCCGTGGAGCCGGGCGCGGGAGGGTGGTTTCACAGACTGACTGCTCTCACTGCTCTCACTCTCCCCGTTCCATCATTTTCTCTGTTATGGCTGATCAGAAACTGCAACTGCTGAGCTCACAGAAGTGCCACCTGCCCCCACACTGAGAATCCTGGTTTCGAGACATCTCCTGTCTTTATTTAAGTCCTTCTGATCATAACAAAGGGGAAAAGGAGCAAGAAGAGAAAGAAGAGCCACTACAATAAACAAGCCACAGGGACCAGCAGAGACACGCTCCAAATCAGCCATGACAAAGGAAATCAAAATCATGGATGCTTTTCTTATTTTTCAGTCGTGTAACTAAAAAGGGGGAGATACAGGATGTCATTAAAAATATTTTCAATTATGTATCAAAAACTTCAAGTAAATCAGTTTTGAAATTTGCCACTTGCTGGTGATTTTAGCCTGGAACATGCAAAATGGTTTGTATCTTAATCTCCTGTTTACAGTGGATAATCCCTTCAAATAATTAAAGTCAGCCAGGTTTCCTATTAGCGGGAGGACTCCTAGCCATCTTGTAATAGTCAGCTCCTGTTTATATTCTTGGGCAGCCCTCACTTACAGTTGACTCCTGAACCGTCTAGCATTTTGTCTGTGTAACATGCATTTGGCAAGTTATCATAGACGGCTTCCATAGTTCTTCATGTGTATGAGTTCATCTTCCCAAGTATACTGACATCTCTTTAAGGACAGAGTACCTGTGAATGATTCTTCTGTATCATCCATAATCCGTACCACAGTTCCTTGTGGGGCCATCATCACCATTATGGTGATGAAATAAAACTAGGTGTCATCATGAACAGCAACTCAACCTTGGAACAGTCCTACAAGGAAACTGAGAGAAGTTAGGCAACTTTCCCAAGGTTCAGTATTATTAAATAACAATTATCTATTCATTTAGTCAATTGTTACCCACAAAGCAGTGATTCGTAAACTTTACCACATCACAGAATACATAAGAAATGATGTGTGTGGACTGCACACTTGCTGCTGGTGATGGGGATTAAGTGGCTCAGCTGATGGAAATCCATTTCTTGTACACCTGCGACCTGTCTGGTGCACGCCAGCATAGCATGGCAACTGCTGGGGAAGTTCTGCTGTAAAGGACCACTATGCTGTAAGACAGCGACCTAAAGTGGAGATGAACCACAAGCATCAATGAGCCTTGATCTTTGCCATTAAAGACTAAGGACTGGAAGATGGTGAATAAAATAAGTACACAGATATTTATAACCCAAGGCCAGGAAGGGAGTGATGTACCTACTCTGCATTTGGCCCTGTGTTATGTACTGGGGATGCAATTCCAGTCCCCAAGGAACTAACTTGGAGACTAGTGGGGAAATCACACCTATCAACACATTGTTGTGAGAGAAGTGGCTGCAATGATGGAGGTATACATAGGATCCTGTGCAAGCACACCTGAGTTGAGCATTAGAAGACAAGTAGAATTTTAATAAGCAAAAATCTGGGGTTTATGAAAGTAAGTTGATCTACACAAAAGCCAAAGCAAAAATAAATGGAACGATGAACTCATAGTTAGCTAATGCCTGGAGAAATATGAAAAGAAATGCTGGTGGGAAACAAAATCAGACGTAAGTGTGATCACAAGCATAGAGGAAAGCTGAGTCATGGGCACATTTGCAGGCAGATGGCATTTGCTGTTTACTAAAAGCCATCAGAGATGAAAGAAGGAAGGTGATACAGAGCCTTAGTAGGGCAGGGAAATAGGTTTAGCAAATAAAACTATAGGATGCCCGGCTACAGTTGAATTTTAGATAAACAATATTTTTTAGTTCATCTCTTGCAATATTTTGGACATATGCTAAAAAATTATTTTTCATTTATCTGAAATTCAAATTTAACTGGATGCCCTGCCTTTACTGGCAACTCTAATGGGAGAAATGAGATTCAGAGACCAACAGAAACTGAGCCCTGGCTCTTTGGCACTGTTTATCAGAGTGTGTCTGCGCTTCTGCAATAGAATCACTTGAGTGCTCATACACTTTTGGATTCCTACCCCTGCTACAGACCTGCTTAATCATTATCCTTAAGACAAATGCAGGAAACCTGCACTTTTAAGTTCTTTAAATGGTTTGGCAGCTTACTGAAGTCTGAGAACCACAATAGGGAATTCTTTCTCAAACATATACGAAAAAAGAGGCAGGTTGGAGCAATCACGTTGCAAAGAGGGTGAAGTAGCAGCACTCACCTTAAATGACTCCTGCATCCCGATTAAGTTAGGAAGGATCTGCCCAGAACTGAGGAATTGGGGGTCATGTCTGTAACTTGAAAAGAGCATTAAAAAAATTGCAGGATCTGCAGCAGATCCTGAAAATAGGTGTCTATAAGCTTCTTTTTTTTTTATTATTAGTTTTTAGTGGTAGTGAGAAGCCCAATTAGGCTAAATAGTACGATGTGTAACAGATTTGCTCAACAATACACCCTTATCAATTCTTGGTGGTTTAGGGGTAGTAAGAATAGCAACAGAAATTAGAAGCTAGGGATTAATTGAGATGAACCTAATAGAAAGCAGGATTGGCAGGAAATCAAAGAGATACAGCACAACCAGTCTAGGCTGGAAAGAGGAGGCCGTGATAACCAAGAAAGTGACAATGGAATGGAAGATGCAAAGGAACTAAATCAGGATCAGATGACACAATGGATGTTGAGAATGGTTTCTCCTGAAGAGAATGGGAGTTGGGGCAGGTCAGAGAAATGAGATCAATGGCATGGCAGTGTTACCTAAAGCCAAGTGGATAGAGAAGCTCCTAGAAACAAGATGTGAAAGTAAAGTTTGAAAAGGGTCATGAAGACAAATGAAGTTATCCTAGATGATTGTTGGGAGTGGGATATAAAAGAAGATTTGACATCACTGAGGTTTTTTTTTAATGCTTATTTATCTGTGGGAAGTAAGTCATGGATTCTAATGAATAAATTATTAGATTCTTTTCTTTTGTGTGCAAATACTCTCCTGCCGTCTCTGAGGATATGACAGTTATCTCAGTCTGCATGGCAACAACCAAAATTTACCCTCCTATTTACAGTTCCCTCATTCTGTTATGATGCAAATATGTTTGTTTCCTGTTGAAGAAAAGCAGCATTTTCTTTCCAATGATGAAGAGTCTTAGTTTATGGCAGTCTGTGAAATGCATTAGGTGAAATGAGGTTTTTTTCTTTTTCTCGCTTTTCATGAAAAAATTCAACAGCTTCACATTATGTGTGAACATTTTCTCACAACTTTCCTATTTAGAAGCTATTATAAAATAGTCGAATGGGAAGTAAATGTTCTCTTTATTTCACAAACCACTTACAGGAAAGCAAAAATGTACAGATAACAGATTTGAGAAAGGGTAAGAAAAAATTCAGGGGATGCCAAGAACAGAGGAAGCATTAGTAATGAATTGTCTCATCAAGTTTTATGCTACAGAATTTAATTCCAGTTAAAATGTGGTTTCCACATTCACTAGTCCTTAGGTTATTATCTAGAGAAGTCACCTTAGTTCTTTTATCTATTGTCATCAGCGCAGAAAGGTATGAACAGCCTTAGAACCTCTGACAGAAAGACTCATTAAAGAATGAAGGTTTTGTGGAAAGAAAGGTTTGAGATGTGACTGGAGAGAGATATCTCTTAATGAAATCCAGCCTAAAATCAAATGTAGCATTCATACACACAGTGATATTGTTTTTCATTGAAGTGTGTTGTATACTGTACCACTACTGGTTCTTGGCTGTTCAAGTCCAAGGCCATCCAACCTGATGAAGTTTTACAAAAGTAAGTTAATTTATTATGTAACTAGGAGTATTTCAAAATATATACCATCTATCCCCTGATTTCCATAAACTATATCATTGCAGTCCTAAATGCCTACAAAATGGAATTGTTATGCTATAGTACATCCACACAATGAAATACAAGGACGCTAATTTTCAAATATCTTATTCCAAAAATTAAGAATATTTGGTAACATGAAAATGCCCACAGTATATTGATAAGTTATAAAAAAAGGTTAGAAACCAGAATACCTGGTTTGATTACAATTGGTAAATAAAATATATGTGCCTATAAAAGTCAAATAAAGTGGACAGAAAGAAAATCCATGAAAATATTAGCAGTTTTTCAGCTTGTGGAATTAGAGATAATTTTTGTTATAGTATTCATGTTTTCCAAATGTTCTTCAGTAAATATTTATTAACAGTCCTTATTAATTAACCCAATATGGTAAAATATTTCATCTGAGTTTTTAAAAACATTTGCTGAGTTCAAGCCTGGAGCTCAAATGAGAGTTTAGAGGCTGACAGCCAGGAGTGTAGCAGTTGAAACCACAGCACAGATGAATGAGATTGATTGCCTAGGGAACACACATTTCTAAAAATCCACTATTAAATTATGGCATCCAATTATCCTGGGTAAATCCCCATTAAGAATTGAATAAGGACAGCAAAGAAATGAATAATACAGTAAGTGTAAAACAATTAGATGTATATCAAACTCTGTACACCCCTAATAGGAATTACATCTCTTTGAGAGACACTAATTTGGTAAAAAGGGCATCAGGCTTTGGGGTCACACATGCACAATTCTGAGTTCCAGCACTGCTACAACCACATACTAAAGATGTGATCTGAGCAAGTCACTTCATTTTACATCTGTTTTTCCACTGGAAGAAAAGGTGTAGATAATAATTCTTACCTCACTGGGTTGCTATAGGGATTAAGGGAGATAAATATCAAAACGATTTTTACATGGTAGATACTTAAAATTACTAGCTGCTTCCTTCTCCACTATTCCAATTGCCAAATGTCCACAGATTATATGCAAATAATTGATATGGTACTATACCAAGAGAGAAAAACAAATAGGTTTAAAACATAAAAAAATTGATTGTGTTATAATCTCAAGGTCCAACACAATAAAACCAAATACTTAATATGCCATAAAATAAAAATCTTACAAAGACACAGTGTGGACACAGTTTACACAATAGCAATTATTAGAAGAAAAATGTGAGATCTCTTTTATAGAATACTTAGAAATTAATACAGATAAAAACAGAAATCTGATCATATGAGATACAGGCAGAAGAAATTTAAAAAATACATTTCTATGTGTAATGGTATGAGTCTATAAATCTTTCTAGAAAAAATGCTTGCTAGCTATGCTTCCTGTCCTTTTATAGGTCAATGTGTATGTGTGTGTAGTTGGTCAGAGTGAGGGTCTTTAAAATTTAGAAATTTGGAATGACCACTGAACAATCATAAAGATTTCTAGCAATTTATAATAAGTGGGCACCATTATTTTTAGAAATGCTTATATATGAAAATAAAGTGATTTAAACAGTAGAAAAATAATATAGATGACAAATCTAAAAGTTGATTTTGCTGTTAAACCAGTAATTTAAAATTTTAAATTCCTGAGAAATCTAATAATAGAAAAAAAAGACCAATGAAATTAAAATAAGAATGGAGAGGAAAATTGTTTTCTTTAAAGTATTTTGATATATTATCTGTAGTTGATTTTAATTACTCAAGCAAATAGATGAAATTCTTGTAAAATATAAAATACAAAAGACACAAGATAAAATATCTACACACACAGGCCAATAAATTTAGGAGAAATTGTTAAACATTTATCAAAAATCACTCTCTAAAATATACCAAATATTGATAGATTTACTACTTAATTATCTGAAATATCACAGAATATATTATTTACATGTTAGATACTTTATTTCAGAATACAAAAAAATACCAGTGGGAAGCCATTTAATTTACATAATAAAAAATGTGATACGAATCTTATGCTTGATAAAGATATAAAACTGAGATTATCTATGTAATATCTATTAAAATTGATAAAGTTATAAAACAGAAATATATAAACACATACATCTTAAATTTTAAAAAGTCAGAGGTAATTTATTCAAAATCTATTTTGTTACAGTAATTATTGAAAATGAGAATTTCTAGCAGTTAGTAACTCTAGTGCACTGGGGAACTTTTTGCAAATTATTTTGAGTATTTTTCCCCCTTTCAAATGTTGGGAGGTTTTAATTTTGTTCATTTTTTGGTTCAAAATGTATTTATTTCATTCTTGTGAACTCAGTTTTTTAAAGATCATTTTTGCTTTGTGCTTGTCTTTATAATTAAAAGTTAGAAACAATATAAATGCCAATAGGGGAGTGACTAAGTAACTGACAGTTCATGGAATATAATGCAGGCAAGTGAATTTCATATAATCAAAATAATAATCTTGGAGAAATTTACCCACTGGCAAAAGGAAAGATATTCATGATAACAAACTACACAGCACATATGATGTTCATTTCATCTTCATAAAAAATTTTTTAATGTCATTGCATGTTTGTTGGAAGGAATAAGATCTGGAAAATATGCAAGAAAATATTAATAGCAATAGATTCTTCATGGGTTGTATGATGGGTGCTTTTTGTCCTTTTTGATCATCTTTTTTGTCTGCATTAGGAAAAAAGATTAAAACCTGTGAAAAGAAAACATCTGAAATAATATGTTATTCCAAGCTTTAAGATTTTTAAAGCATTTTTAATTCAATCAATTTTAATGAATTATTCCTCTTCCCCTTTAGAAGTGTTTCTGCTAATTTGTCAACAATTTCTTTTAAAATCACTCTCAACTGAAAAGATACTAAATATTTTATTACTTCATGTAAAACCAGTGTCATATAAATTAATAAATAAATAAATATTAAATAAATAAATGGCTGAAACTAATACAGAGGTGATCACTAACACTAGGGATAATCCCACTTAAAATAAGAGTGATAGGGAATATTTATTTTAGGGCAAATTTTTATAAAAATTTCATTCTGATCAATTTGTTTCTCATCAAATTACATTAAGCCATACCACGATCAAAAGTTTTAGCCTGGGAATGCATATTCTGCAATATTAAAAGTGCTATCAGAATAATTACCATGGGCATAATATAACCAGAAAATTAAAAAATAGACTTTGATAATTTGATAATAACTTTGATACATAGTCCAAATTTTTAATATTTTAGTGAGAATAAGAGGATTCTTTTCTTAATAAAGAAAATCTATTTTAATCCAATTTCAGCATTAAAAACTCTGAAGGCATTTTTACCAAATTCAAATCAACAATGAAAAATGTTGCCCACTCTTCACCATGTCAAACATCATGAAAATTTACAATTCTTAATTTTAGGAAGGGAAAAACGATATTAGATTCACTAAGAGATAGTGTTAATGTATATAAACAGGAGCTATAGGAATTTGTTTAAAAAACAAAATACTAGAGCATAATATGGATTCCTGGTTAGTTCCTGTACATTGCATTATAAGGTAATTATAATTAGCTATGTTCCAGATAAGTATACAATTCAATATATTCTTCAATTTCTACAAACTTGGCTAAAATACATACTGGAACCCAAGAGATCCAACTCATGGTAATAAGAAATATGAGAAATATTTGAGGAATAAATTTCAGAAATACATGTGCTATATAAACTAATCCACAATACATTTAAGATATATAATTTATGTTGAATAGGAAATAATAATAGTGTTGAAGGACTGTTCTTAAAGCAAATTATAAAGTTAAGTAAGCTTTCACAGAATTCCAGAAGGACTCTTATTTAAACAAAGAACATTTCTAAAGTTCATAAAGAAGAGCATACAGGAAATAAAGACCTTCTTAATTTAAAAAAGTTAAGAGAGGAAATTGGCCCATATATGAAACACATTTCAAGACCACAGTAATTAAAAGTATGATTTTATAAAAGTAAGAATACACAAAAAATTTGATTTGTAACTGGTTTTATAAATCTGTCATTAACTTTATTTCTTGCACCAATTTTTATCCTAAAGAGTATAGTTTTAAACATAATTTCTAGTTTTAATGTTTCTCTACATTTATTAATAACATTCATCAATCAGTGCTTTTTCTACTTCTAAATATTACTTAAGTCATCACTGTTTATTATTTGAAAATGGCAAGAAAGAATAGCTACTTCAGAATATTGACTAGTAGACAAGAATAATTCTGAATATTTTCCAAATATCCAAAACTACTATCTTCCAAAGCTGGAAAGCCAGCTTAGAACCTATTAAAGGCATTTGTTTGTAAAACATTTTTTTACAAATCAGCAATAATGGCCAAACGGATGGCTGGTCCAAAATGTAATTTTCAGATATTATTCATAACTGGTCCTTCTATATTTATACTTTCATTTTGGGTTGCTTGTGCCAAAGAAAAGAATGGGAGAGAGAGGAAGAAGGGAAAGAGCCTGAAGGGAGGTCCAAGCGGAAAGTCAACACGGAGAAATCGAGATGCCACAAAAGAAATGGAACCAAAGGAAAGTGGAATCATGAAAGCCAAAAACAAATGAAGATGTATAAATAGTTAAATATTGTGTGAAGGAGGGAAATTAGGTATTTAATAGGAATGAGAGCAAGAATAGAAATATTACTTCATCTAGAAAACTTGGCACTTGAGTCCTCTCTGAACCCAACAAGAATCTTAATCTCATTTGAAACTGAAGAAGTTGAAACACCGAGGTTGGGACTGCAATCACTTTGCACTTTGCTACTGAACTCATTAACTAAGATTAATTTACACACATTCTCTAAATACTCAAATTCTTCATTTAACAATTTATGTGGCTGTTCACAAATACATAAAGTCATCAGAATATAAAGTTAGGCAGAAATATATCTAGTCAAATTATTAAATATTACAGAATAGAATGCTAAGCCTGTATCATTATTTAAACAAAAGACCCTATTTCAACCATAACATGTCTAATGCCTTTATTTACAATCTAGTGAGTGGTATTTTGAAACTCTTCTTTAAAAAGATCTGTGAAACTTACCTGGAGATGATGTTATCTATTTTAATGAGCTTCAGACTATTTTTAGTGGTATTCTAACAAAATGTTTTAAGTAGCCCTGAGGTAGTAAAACAAGTAGGAAAAGTGAAAAGCTTCCTCCCAAAGCGGTAGCCTTCCCTTTTCCCTCTCTAGTCAATTTAGCTTATTTCAAACCACCTAATATTTCATCAAAATTATGCTTTGGTGCTGCTTTGCTAATCAATGCAGAAAAACAACTTTAAACTCTATTTTTCCCCTATTGCTCATCTTTTTACTATTTCACTGATTCCTGTTCTTATCATTATTATTCCCTTCCTTCTACTTACTTTGGGTTTAATGTAGTCTTTTTTTTTTTAGAGCTCAGGTGAAAGTTTATTTAGTGTATTTGTAGACTTCCTTCTTTTCTAATACAAGCTGTAAAGCTGTAAATTCTACACTAAACATTGCTTTAGCAGCATTCTACAAATTACACTGTTTTATGGTTTCATTTTTACTTTGTCAAAATATTTTCTGACGTTGCCCGTAATTTCTTATTTGACCCAGGAGTTACTTAGTACTGTGTTGTTCAATTTCCAAATAGGTGGGGATTTTGCAGATACATGTTATTGATTTCCATTTTGATTACACTGTAGTAACAAAACATATTTTTCTTATTTCAATATTTTTAAATTTAATTAACTATTTTCATGCCCAGAACATGTTCTCTCTGTGAAGGTTTCTTGTGCACATTCTCTGTTGTCTCTGGGAGTGAATCTAGAAATATCAACTAGGTCAAGTTCCTTAATAATGTAGTTCAAGTTTCCTGCATCCTTATTTATATTCTATCTGTTCTATCAGTTATTGAGATAGGAGTGTAAAAATGTCACTGATAATTGTAGACTCAGCCATGTCTGTTTAACATCCATGTTTGGTTCACAGTTTGGAACTCTCTTCCTAAATACATACACATTGAAGATTATTCTGTTCTATTGAAGAATTAGCCCTTTTTCACTTTGAAATGTCCCTGTATCTCTAGTAATATTCTTTGTTCTGAAGTATATTTTATTTGATATGCTAGCTTCTCCAGGCTTTTTATGTTTGTTATGACACAGCTTATTTCACTTTTACCTTTTTTTTTTTTTTTTTTTTTTTTAATTGAAGGGTAGTTGACAACAGTATTGCATTACATTAGTTTCAGGTGTACAACACAGTGATTCAACATTTATATACATGATATATAATTCTAGGTACCAGGTATCACCATACCAAGTTGTTACAATATTTTGACTATATTCCTTATGCTATACATTATATCCCAGTTACTTATTTATTTTACAATTGGAAGTGTGTTTATATATATATATATATACATATATATATATATATATATATATATGTATATATATATATATTTTGTGAGGGCATCTCTCATATTTATTGATCAAATAGTTGTTAACCACAATAAATTTCTGTATAGGGGGGTCAATACTCAATGCACAAACATTAATCCACCCCAAGCCTAATTTTCGTCAGTCTCCAATCTTCTGATGCATAACGAACAAATTCTTACATGGAGTACAAATTCTTACATAGTGAATAAGTTACATGGTGAACAGTGCAAGGGCAGTCATCACAGAAGCTTTCGGTTTTGTTCATGCATTATGAACTATACACAGTCAGTTCAAATATGAATTTTCATTTGATTTTTAAACTTGATTTATATGTGGATACCACATTTCTCTATTATTATTTTTTTTAATAAAATGCTGAAGTGGTAGGTAGATACGAGATAAAGGTAGAAAACAGAGTTTAGTGTTGTAAGAGAGCAAATGTAGATGATCAGGTGTGTGCCTGTAGACTATGTGTTAATCCGAGCTAGACGAGGGCAATAAACATCCATGTTTGCAGAAGATTTCTCTCAGAACATGAGGGGGGAGGTTCTAAGCCTCACCTCTGCTGCTCCCCATTTTCTCACCAGATGGCCCCCTGCGACGGTGCCTGTCTTAGGTTGTTCCTCCCTTGAGGAATCTTACCCGTCTCTGGCTAACCGGTCATCTTCCGGGGCCATACAGGGAAATGTGAAGTTGGTAAGTGAGAGAGAAGCCTTATTGTTTGAAAAGGTCAGCTTTTTACTTCTTTGCATATTTATGCCCTGTGGCTTCTATGCCCAGCATTTGTCTTGAGGTGTCTTTACCACTTGGAAGAATTATGATACTCGGTAAATTCGACATGTGGCACGAGTTCTATTTAAAGGTTGTGATTAGGTAGGAAGAAGAAAAGCTATAGAAGTAGCAGGCAGAAGAAAACCTGGGAAGATTGATTATTTCTTTGACATATCTTCTTGTAGAGTAACTTCAGCATGGATAGGTTTTAAACTACTAATTAAATTGTGCACACACATTAACATAATAGGAATATAGTTACCTAACCAAAGCATACCTGTAATTACCAGCCATCTCCAGTGAAACCAAGAAAACCAGTTAGGCACCTTAGGCATTTGTGAAAACTTATCTATGATATGGTGGATATTGTCCGACTGAACTTAAACAGTCTGAGAGAATTCAGATAAACTAGAACAACCCATTCCTGGGGACTGTTCATATCCCATATGTTCTTTTAACGATAAATAGTCTGTGGTTGTAAGATTTTGGAGTGCTACAATTTGCACTTCTCCTAATTCTTGGTTGAGTTCCAACAGTATAGATCCAGTCCAATTTTTGTTTTACTGTATGCACAGGCCAGCTTAGATATCTCCTTCTTCATTCCCATGGCAAGTCCAGGAACTGGTGGGATGAGTGCATCTACACCTGTGACAGTGCGTGGATCTTTGTTGGAGTTTTTTTTTTTTTGCTGATCATCTTCTGTCATGAGTCTTCCCGAGAGTGCTGATGTTGGAAGTTCTTTTTCATATCCTATCTTAGTTCATTTTCGGGGTAGCCAAATTAGGCTTTGATCCTCTGTATAAACACAAACAGACCCTTTGCCTACACTTTTATATGCCTTTTATATCATTGTGTAGAACTCATTAGAGGTAACCACATAGGAACTGCTTTTTTTTTTTTTATCATTAATCTACACTTATATGAGGAATACTTTGTTTACTAGGCTCTCCCCTATACCAGGTCCCCCCTATATACTCCTTTACAGTCACTGTCCATCAGCGTAGCAAACTGTTGTACAATCACTACTTGTCTTCTCTGTGTTGTACAGCCCTCCCCTTTCTCCCACCCTGCTATGGAAGCTAATCTTAATACCCCTCGTTTTCTGCCCCCCCTTATCCCTCCCTACCCACCCATCCTCCCCAGTCCCTTTCCCTTTGGTACCTGTTAGTCCATTCTTGAGTTCTGTGATTCTGTTGCTGTTTTGTTCCTTCAGTTTTTCCGTTGTTCTTATATTCCACAGATGAGTGAAATCATTTGGTATTTCTCTTTCTCTGCTTGGCTTGTTTCACTGAGCATAATACCCTCCAGCTCCATCCATGTTGCTGCAAATGGTTGGATTTGCCCTTTTCTTACGGCTGAGTAGTATTCCATTGTGTATATGTACCATTTCTTTATCCATTCATCTATCGATGGACATTTAGGTTGTTTCTAATTCTTGGCTATTGTAAATAGTGCTGCGATAAACATAGGGGTACATTGGTCTTTCTCATACTTGATTGCTGCATTCTTAGGGTAAATTCCTAGGAGTGCAATTCCTGGGTCAAATGGTAAGTCTGTTTTGAGCATTTTGATGTACCTCCATACTGCTTTCCACAATGGTTGAACAAGTTTACATTCCCACCAGCAGTGTAGGAGGGTTCCCCTATCTCCACAGCCTCGCTAACATTTGTTGTTGTTTGTCTTTTGGATGGCAGCCATCCTTACTGGTGTGAGGTGATACCTCATTGTAGTTTTAATTTGCATTTCTCTGATAATTAGCGATGTGGAGCATCTTTTCATGTGTCTGTTGGCCATCTGTATTTCTTTTTTGGAGAACCGTCTGTTCAGTTCCTTTGCCCATTTTTTAATTGGGTTATTTGTTTTTTGTTTGTTGAGGCGTGTGAGCTCTTTATATATTCTGGACGTCAAGCCTTTATCGGATGTGTCATTTTCAAAGATATTCTCCCATACTGTAGGGTTCCTTTTTGTTCTATTGATGGTGTCTTTTGCTGTACAGAAGCTTTTCAGCTTAATATAGTCCCACTTGTTCATTTTTGCTGTTGTTTTCCTTGCCCGGGGAGATATGTTCAAGAAGAGGTCACTCATGTTTATGTCTAAGAGGTTTGTGCCAATGTTTTCTTCCAAGAGTTTAATGGTTTCATGACTTACATTCAGGTCTTTGATCCATTTTGAGTGTACTTTTGTATATGGGGTTTAGACAATGGTCCAGTTTCATTCTCCTACATGTAGCTGTCCAGTTTTGCCAGCACCATCTGTTGAAGAGACTGTCATTTCGCCATTGTATGTCCATGGCTCCTTTATCAAATATTAATTGACCATATATGTCTGGGTTAATTTCTGGATTATCTAGTCTGTTCCATCTGTGGCTCTGTTCTTGTGCCAGTACCAAATTGTCTTGATTACTATGGCTTTATAATAGAGCTTGAAGTTGGGGAGTGAGATCCCCCCTACTTTATTCTTCTTTCTCAGGATTGCTTTGGCTATTCGGGGTCTTTGGTGGTTCCATATGAATTTTTGAATTATTTGTTCCAGTTCATTGAAGAATGTTGCTGGTAGTTTCATAGGGATTGCATCAAATCTGTATATTGCTTTGGGCAGGATGGCCAATTTGACGATATTAATTCTTCCTAGCCATGAGCATGGGATGCGTTTCCATCTGTTAGTGTCCCCTTTAATTTCTTTTAAGAGTGACTTGTAGTGTTCAGAATATAAGTCTTTCACTTCTTTGGTTAGGTTTATTCCTAGGTATTTTATTTTTTTTGATGCAATTGTGAATGGAGTTGTTTTCCTGATTTCTCTTTCTGTTGGTTCATTGTTGGTATATAGGAAAGCCACAGATTTCTCTGTGTTGATTTTGTATCCTGCAACTTTGCTGTATTCCGATATCAGTTCTAGTAGTTCTGGGGTGGAGTCTTTAGGGTTTTTTATGTACAGTATCATGTCATCTGCAAATAGTGACAGTTTGACTTCTTCTTTGCCAATCTGGATTCCTTTTATTTTTTTGTTTTGTCTGATTGCCGTGGCTAGGACCTCCAGTACTATGTTAAAGTGGGGAGAGTGGGCATCCCTGTCTAGCTCCCGATCTCAGCGGAAATGCTTTCAGCTTCTCGCTATTCAATATAATGTTGGCTGTGGGTTTTTCATAGATGGCCTTTATTATGTTGAGGTACTTGCCCTCTATTCCCATTTTGCTGAGAGTTTTTATCATGAATAGATGTTAAACTTTGTCAAATGCTTTTTCAGCATCTATGGAGATGATCATGTGGTTTTTGTCTTTCTTTTTGTTGATGTGGTGGATGATATTGATGGACTTTCGAATGTTGTGCCATCCTTGCATCCCTGGGATGAATCCCACTTGGTCATGGTGTACGATGGTTTTGATGTATTTTTGAATTCGGTTTGCTAAAATTTTGTTGAGTATTTTTGCGTCTACGTTCATCAGGGATATTGGTCTGTAGTTTTCTTTTTTGGTGGGGTCTTTGCCTGGTTTTGGTATTAGGGTGATGTTAGCTTCATAGAATGAGTTTTGGAGTATCCCCTCCTCTTCTATTTCTTGGAAAACTTTAAGGAGAATGGGTATTATGTCTTCCCTGTATGTCTGATAAAATTCCGAGGTAAATCCATCTGGCCTGGGGGTTTTGTTCTTTGGTAGTTTTTTGATTACCACTTCAATTTCGTTGCTGGTAATTGGTCTGTTTAGATTTTCTGTTTCTTTCTGGGTCAGTCTTGGAAGGTTGTATTTTTCTAGGAAGTTGTCCATTTCTCCTAGGTTTCCCAGCTTGTTAGCATATAGGTTTTCCTAGTATTCTCTAATAATTCTTTGTATTTCTGCGGGGTCCGTTGTGATTTTTCCTTCTCCTTTCTGATACTGTTGATTTGTGTTGACTCTCTTTTCCGCTTAATAAGTCTGGCTAGAGGCTTATCTATTTTGTTTATTTTCTCGAAGAACCAGCTCTTGGTTTCATTGATTTTTGCTATTGTTTTATTCTTCTCAATTTTATTTATTTCTTCTCTGATCTTTATTATGTCCCTCCTACTGCTGACCTTAGGCCTCATTTGTTCTTCTTTTTCCAATTTCAATAGTTGTGACATTAGACCGTTCATTTGGGATTGCTCTTCCTTTTTTAAATATGCTTGGATTGCTATATACTTTCCTCTTAAGACTGCTTTTGCTGTGTCCCACAGAAGTTGGGGCTTAGTGTTGTTGTTGTCATTTGTTTCCATATATTGCTGGATCTCCATTTTGATTTGGTCATTGATCCATTGATTATTTAGGAGCGTGTTGTTTAGCCTCCATGTGTTTGTGAGCCTTTTTGCTTTCTTTGAACAGTTTATTTCTAGTTTAATGCCTTTGTGGTCTGAAAAGTTGTTTGGTAGGGTTTCAATCTTTTGGAATTTACTGAGGCTCTTTTTGTGTCCTAGTATGTGGTCTATTCTGGAGAATGTTCCATGTACACTTGAGAAGAATGTGTATCCTGTTGCTTTTGGATGTAGAGTTCTGTAGATGTCTATTAGGTCCATCTGTTCTAGTGTGTTGTTCAGTGCCTCTGTGTCCTTACTTATTTTCTGTCTGGTGGATCAGTCCTTTGGGGTGAGTGGTGTGTTGAAGTCTCCTACAATGAATGCATTGCATTCTATTTCCTCCTTTAGTTCTATTAATATTTGTTTCAGGTATGTTGGTGCTCCTGTATTGGGTGCATATATATTTATAATGGTTATATCCTCTTGATGGACTGAGCCCTTTATCATTATGTAATGTCCTTCTTTGTCTTTTGTTACTTTCTTTATTTTGAAGTCTGTTTTGTCTGATACCAGAATTGCAACACCTGCTTTCTTCTCTCTGTTGTTTGCTTGAAATATCTTTTTCCATCCCTTGACTTTAAGTCTGTGCGCATCTTTGGGTTTGAGGTGTGTCTCTTGTAAGCAGCATATGGATGGATCTTGCTTTTTTATCCATTCTATTACTCTGTGTCTTTTGATTTGTTGCATTCAGTCCATTTACATTTAGGGTGATTATTGAAAGGTATGAATTTATTGCCATTGCAGGCTTTAAGTTTGTGGTTACCAAAGGTTTAGGGTTAGCTTCTTTACTATCTTACTGTCTAACTTAACTCGCTTGTTGAGCTATTATAAACACAGTCTGATGATTCTTTATTTCTCTCCCTTCTTATTCCTCCTCCTCCCTTCTTCATATGTTGGTTGTTTTGTTCTGTGCTCTTTTTAGGAGTGCTCCCATCTAGAGCAGTCCCTGTAGGATGCCCTGTAGAGGTGGTTTGTGGGAGGCAAATTCCCTCAACTTTTGCTTGTCTGGGAATTGTTTAATCCCTCCTTCATTTTTAAATGATATTCGTGCTGGATACAGTAGTCTTGGTTCAAGGCCCTTCTGTTTCATTGCATTAAGTATATCATGCCATTCTCTTCTGGCCTGTAGGGTTTCTGTTGAGAAGTCTGATGATAGCCTGATGGGTTTTCCTTTGTAGGTAACCTTTTTTTTCTCTCTGGCCGGCTTTAATACTTTGTCCTTGTCTTTGATCTTTGCCATTTTAATTATTATGTGTCTTGGTGTTGCCCTCCTTGGATCCCTTGTCATGGGAGTTCTGTGTACCTCTGTGGTCTGAGAGGCCATTTCTTCCCCTAGTTTGGGGAATTTTTCAGCAATTATTTCTTCAAAGACATTTTCTATCCCCTTTTCTCTCTCTACTTCTTCTGGAATACCTATGATTCTTATATTGTTCCTTTTCGGTTGGTCACTCAGCTCTCTTAAAATTCTTTCATTCCTGGAGATCCTTTTATCTCTCTCTGCATCAGCTTCTCTGCATTCCTGTTCTCTGTTTTCTAGTCCATTAATGGTCTCTTGCATCTCGTCCATTCTGTTTTGAAGTCCTTCCAGAGCTTGTTTTATTTCTGAATTCTCCTTCCTTAGTTCTTGCATATTTCTCTGCAAGTCCATCAGCATGGTTATGACTTTTGTTTTGAATTCTTTTTCAGGAAGACTGGCTAAATCTATCTCCCCAGATTCCTTCTCAGGGGAAGATGTAGCAGATGCCGAAGCTGTCTGGGTTAGTCTTGTCTGGATCATATTTTTTTGCCTTTTCATGTTGACAGGTGCTATTGACTGTCAGCTGGGAGGGCCAAAATTTTCACTTGCTACTGGCCTTTCTTTACTGAGACAACTGCGACCCCTAGTGGCTTGTGTTGGGTAATTGCGTGTAGAGTGGGTCTTTGTGTCTTGCCTGGCCGGAAGGGAGAAATTTCCCTTTCTGTGGGTGGAATTTGTCTCAGGCTGCTTCTCTGCTTTCGCAGCGCCCGGTGGGGTAATGGATGGGGGGGCTGCTTGACTGTTTGCCTCCGTGAGGGGTCTCAGAGCTGTTGCCCAGGGGGTTAGTGCACCCGGTTTTCCCTGTAATTTCCAGCTGCTGTACTGTGACCTGGGTTGTTTCCGTCAAGCTGTTAAGTCCCTGTCCCTTTAAGACTTTCAAAAAGCCCCCGCTTTTCTTTGTCACAGGGGCATCAGCTTTGGCACCAGCTCAGATGTCTTACTCCCTTTTCCCCCAGTATCCAGGGCCCCCTGGGCACGTACTGTGTCTGCGCTGTGGCCCGGATGGCTGGGGCTGGGTTTTCAGCAGTCCTGGGCTCCGTCTCCCTCCCGCTCTGCCTATTGTTCTCCCGCCGGGAGCTTGGGGGATGGGCGCTCGGGTCCCGCCGGGCCGGGGCTTGTATCTTACCCCTTTCACCAGTTGCCAGGTTCTCGCTGGTGTAGCTGCAGTCTGGCCACTGTCCTGCGTCTTCTGGTCTCTCTTTTAGGGCTAGTTGTGTTTGTTGTATTTTCAAAAGTATATATGTTTTTGGGAGGAGATTCCCACTGTCCTACTCACGCCGCCATGTTGGCTCCGCCTCCTCCCACTTTTACCTTTAACATACTGTTTCTTTATATTTAAAGTGGATTTATTTTATATAGTATATAGTTGGATCTTGATTTCCTACCTAGCCTGACAATCTCTTTCTTTTAATTAGAATTTAACTTAAAGTAAATATCCATATATTTGTGCCTAAATCTACCATCTAGCTATTTGTCTCCTATTTGTCACATCTGTTTTTGTTCTTTTCTTCTTTTTTTTCTTCTTTTGGATTATTGGTTTGTATTCTACTTTATCTCCATTGTTGACTTATTATCTATGTCTCATTGTATTTATTTCTTGTGTACTGGCTCTAGGATTTACACTGTGCATCTTCAACCAATTTTGTCTACCTTCAAATAATTTATATTTCAGCTAAAATATAAGAATCTTAAAACAGTGTACTTCCATTTCTTCCTCCATTTTCTCTGTGCTTTTTTGCTCATACATTTTACTTCTATGTATTTTATAAATCTCACAGTGCATTATTATTTTTGGTTTAAATAATCATTATGTATTTTTAACTAAAAACTGATGAAATTATTTTACATTCACCCATATGATTATAACTTCCAATGTTCTTGATTTCTTTGTATAGATCTTCAAGTTCATCTGGTAACTTCAGCCTGATGATTTTCATTTAACATTTCTTGTGGTTTAGGTCTGGTGGTGATGAATCCTCTCACTTTTGTTTATCTGCAAAAATGTCTTTATTTTGCCTTCATGTTTGGAAGCAAATGCTCAGTGCATAAAAAATTCTAGACTGACAAGTTTGTTTTTGTTGGTATAGCACTTTAAAGATATTTGAATTCCTTCTGGCTTAAATAATCTCAGAAAAGAAGTCTGTTGTCACTCATTGTATAGAATGGTTATTCTTTCTGGCTGCCTTTAAGTCTGTCTTTATCAAATTAATGCAATAGTTAGGATATGCTTGGTGTGAAAATTTGGGAATTATTTGCTATTACTTCATTTTCTTTGAACCCATCTCATCCTTTTGGGACTCAAATAGCACTTATGTCAGATCACTTGATGTTCCCCCATATTTCACTGAGGATTTACCCTTTTTATTAAGTTTTAGTTTTCTTCTTTGGTTTATTTTAAGTAGTTTCTATCACTATGTCTTCAAGTTCATTTATCTACTTTTTGGAGTATCTAATCTACTGCTAGTGTAAATCTCACCCTGTGTATTTTTCATTTTAGATATTATATTTATCTCTAGTTCTATATTGTTCTTTTTAAAAATCTTCCATTTCTCAGCCAACTATGTTCATGTTTTACTTTAAATCCCTGCTCACTTACATACTATTAATAGAGCTCTTCTAAAATATTTTTCTGCCAATTATGTCATCAATGTCATTTTTGTGCCTGTTTCTCTTGGCCAATATTTCTCTTAGTCAGAGAATGCATTTCCTGTTTCTTGTCATGTCTGATCATTCCTGATTGGATGTCGGGTATTACACTGTTATGCAATTGAGTTCTGGATTTTGTTTTCCCTCTTTGAAAAGGTGTTAGGCTCTGTTCTGGCAGGCTTTGTTATTTGCAATAAGCTTGATTCTCATGAGGCTACTTTTTAAGCTTTGTTAGGGTAGGTCTAGAGTAGCCTGTACTCTAAGCATTGTTTAGCTCTACTACTAAGATAAGAACACTTTGAGGTCTCTATTGACTCCCCTGGGTAAGTAACCAGGAAGAACACTCCAGTTCAGTTGATCAAACTGTGAATATCTCTCTACCCTGTGCAAGTCTTGAGAATTATTCAGCTTACAGTTCTCTGATATTTCTTCACCTAGTTCCATGTACTTTCCCTCCACATGCACTCATTTTCAAATTAAGCAAGGACTCCAGGGAATTCTCACATGGTTTTCCAAAAGTTACTTTTTCTTCATGATATCCCCCACTTTGGAACCCCCAGCCACTTCAGCTTCTCTTAGCTCCAGTCTACCTTCTCTACTTAGGATCCCTCTCCCTATACCACGAACTGAAATGTGCCTCCAAGAAAAGCTAGAGCAATCCTAAGACCTAAGACCCATTTGATTTGTCTCCTCCCTCTCATAGGTCACAATTCTGGAATGCTCCTTGTCTAATGTACAAAAATTGTTGTCACCTGTTTTATCCATGTTTCTAGTTTTTCACAGTAACAGATAATTTGTACCATTTTACTCTATCTCAAAATCTGGAAATCAGTGAAAACCCTTTCGAGGGGTACATAAAGAGGACTGTCCTATCAAAAACAAAGTGAAAATTCTAAATTCTAATCAGGCAATTGATCTAGTATTCATTAGATATACCATTATATAAATTTATCAATATTCATTATTATCATTATATCATAACTGCATGTTTGTTTTACATGTGCATTTTAAAATACATATGTTTAATAATCAGCATTTCAATTGTATTTACATCTACTTTGTAGAAATTAGGCTACAGTTTCACATTTTATATTATGACAATATTAATAGTATTAACATAACAATTAAGTCGATTTCGCATTTCACTTTCTTAGTACTGACCATTTTGTTAATTAGGCTGAGGCATTTCTCTACCAAAATCTAATGTTGGTAAACTATTTCCAATTAAAAACATACCTGACAATATGTATATGTTTGTGTGTATGTGTGTGCATGTGAATATATCTAATTGATTCTCAGTAAGAAATTTCCCCTATGTATTTTCCTTATACTTTGTTGCATGCTACTTTGTCTGTTTGTATATTCTGGCAGTTGACCAAACAGATCAATAAGTGACAGAATATAAAAGGAAAATTAGAACTGTTTCTAAAAATATTAATGGTACAGTATTATTTTGAAAAACCATGATATATGTAAATATACTAATATTTACATTAATAAAATTGCCTTAGTTCATATGATAGTATTACCTGTTGATTGTATCATTACTTTCACAGGATTTCTCACACATACACACATATTGAAACTTACTGATGAATTTGCTGTTAATTTCCTACATCAAGAATAGAGCTGTATTTTCATACCACTTTAGATTGTGATAAAGTTTATAGAAGTATATGGTCTTGAAAGACAGGAAATGTTATTATATTTTAATGACAATGTTTCTTTTTTATTTAATAAGTGAAAACATTAAATTTAGGAAAAAAACCAATTTGATGTTTTTTTAGGCTCTTGCTAATACAACTTTGACTCTCTATTGAAATATTCCAACTCTGAGAATTAATCCAAATCCTATGAATAATGAAATATCATTTCTGAAACAGGAAATCTATGTTTGCTTTTGCTGAAAGCAAAAATTGAGACAAAATGTGGACTACAAATAAGAAAGAGAGGAACAGTCACACTCTCTCATCTTTTTCTATCTATGAAGGGCATCCATCTAGGTAACTTTGCTCATTGTGCAGAAAAGGTTGACTTTAGAATAAAGGAAAAATGGAGGGAAAATTTCTATTCTCAGAATGGCATGGTAGGAAAAACAAGGAGATTCAGCAAGAGACTATAATAAGTTGAATAGGAAAGATATAAAATTATTAACAACTCTCTTGGGCATGTATCCATTTGGCACATTGTTATTTGCTCATTTTCCAGGACTGTGAATTTGTCACCCAAGATAAAAGTATACTTCTTATGGAAAAGTACTATGTCCTGTTCTATTTTATATCCATAGCTACACATGTACTAGGAATCAAATACTAGTTTAATTCATTTTCTCAGCCTGCTGTTCTTTTCATTGTTATTTACTCTTGAACTTTGATCTTCTAGAGAACCTTATCTTTCTCTTGTCTATTAACTATGGTGAAAAGTGATCAAGAAAACTTGAATAGGCCGATGACTCAGACCCTTAAGAGAAAAGCTTAGTGAAAAGGTTGGAACTTTGTGCTCTGGTAAAAATGTTTGTTTCTTTTCACCTTTCATTGGCTGCATATGGGAGAAGTAATGGCAACAACTAGATTGCTTGCCCTGCCAACAGTGAATCAGGACTCACCCAAATGTTGTTGTTCAGAGCAAGTGTTGCACCTTTATAATCTAGCCTTTTGAATGATCCTTAAGAGCAAGGACAGAGCTGACTACATTTCCTGAGCAGATTAAAAATGAAATCTATTATTGGTAAGAGCAGTCAATACCACATAGATTCCCAGCTTCATCAAATAGTTAATAGTAGAGACTTATTACAGATAGAATTAAAACCACCTGCTTCTCTGCCTTCTACCACCTTATTATTAAGAATAATAGCACTGAATTTGGAAGTAGGAAATTTTTTTTTGAAGTAGGAAATTTTTAAAGCTTCCTTTTGTTGAGAATAAACAGTTCTGATAGTGTGAATCTTTAAAACCTAATTCTTAACACTATTTCCTTCTTAAATCCTTCCTGACTAATCTCAGCTGACTCTGAAAACACTTTTCTCCACAGTGTATTTTCTTATTCCTTGGGACCTGTTGTTATCAACTGACAAAACTGTTTTAATTCAATGCCTCCAGTGTATTTAAGTCTCTTTCACATAAGTGTACTGAATACTCATTCATTTGTTTATATAAAAATTATTTATTGAGTCTCTTTTGCACACCAAGCACTCTTTAAGGTGTTGGGTTGGTCAAAAGCTTAATCAAAAGCAGGCAAGATGCTCATTCTCACGGATTTTTGCATGAGTAAATGACTAGACAAATACACAG
Organism: Manis pentadactyla; assembly: GCF_030020395.1. Taxonomy (NCBI): domain Eukaryota; kingdom Metazoa; phylum Chordata; class Mammalia; order Pholidota; family Manidae; genus Manis; species Manis pentadactyla. The sequence goes on from NC_080021.1 coordinate 77,000,400, forward strand.
AACACAGATAATTTATAAGTACTAAGAATATGCTAAAAAGTGATATTATTACAAAGAGTGACAAGGAAGCCACTTTAGATTGAGTAAACAGAAAATTAATCTTATAATAAAGATCTGAATAAGATGCAGAAGTGAGCCATGAGAAGATTTCAGAAAAAAAGTACAACTGTAAATTCCCCAAATTGGGAATGGACTTGGCCAAATCTAGGAACAAAACTAAGGCTCGTAAGTAGAGGTTGGCAGGGACTAAATAGCTCATATAAGAATTAGAGGCAGTTATACAGAATTTATATTTTTTTTCTAAATTCAGTGAAGACTAGGGGAATGATGCAACCTAATGAACATCTGGTCTTAATAGACCTCAGATTGTAAAAAAAAAAGAATGAAAACTAGGAGGAATTTAAGGAAGTTATTGAATTGAGCTAGTAGGTCTTGGTGAAGAAGTAGTAGCAGCAAAAATAGAGAAAGGGGGTAAGATATAGGACATATTTTAGAGGTAGAGGTGAATTACTGGATAACACTTTAGATATGAGGTGTTTGAGTAAAAGAGCAGAATGGGGGATGACTCCAAGGTCTTGTCTTGAGCACCTAAGTGGATGAGGGCACCATTTAATTAGATACAGAAAACTTGGGGTGGAAAAGTTTGGGCAGGGAATGTTGAAGCAGTAGTTGGATATATATATGTGGAAATTAAAAATATGGATATAAAGATATAGATATAGATACAGATATAGATATACTATAAATAAAAATTTATACATATTATAAGTGAATATAAATTTAAATATACACAAACACACATATAGAGAACTCTTTGAAGATGTAAACAATGATTTTTTTGCTTTCCTTTGTAGTAATTGTGTTATAAGGAGAAGTGCATGGTAAAAGCTAAAGGAAAATCTGATAATGGACTTCAAAATTTTGTTATTAATATCTTTGGAATCAAAGACCTATTTCCCTAGGTCTGTAAAATGGGGTGGAGGGGTGGGAGGAGGGGGATTGCTAATCACAAGATAGTAGCTTTTTATGTTTGGATTCCAAGTGTTGTACACAGTTCTTGGAACATAAATCTCCATTCATTGAAATGATGATATGATATAACATTACCCTACCTAGAGATATTCCCACAATCTTCCTTCCTCATCCCCATGGCCTGCTTCTTCCAACTCTCCTAAACAGGAGCCAGGATCCTTTCCTAGATCCCAGAGAGAAAGTCATGTGAGAGACCCTACACTGTGCCATGACCCAACCAGGCTGCCCAGATTCAGCTTGTGAACCCTGACAATTTCCACCTTCAGAGAACGGAGAGGTCGTTAACACTGCCCACCTGACTAGGAATTTCATTCCAAGAGGGTCCCTGCATTATCACGTAACCACCAACAGACCAACAGCCATCCAGAGAAGCTGGATTAGTAGGAAATAAACTCTTTGGGCCTATTTTGGGAAATATTCTTAAAAAATATCAGGCATTCATAAATGTAACCTAAAATGACCCAGTATCATCCAGATTTCAGAGAATAAGAAAAAAATCTCTAAGCATTATTTCCTCCTAATCTCTAAGTGAAAAGCCTTTTGCTTTTCATACTGTGAAAAATTAGAATAAATGCTAGGAAACTATTCACTAAGAATATCTGTCTACTGGGAGTAGTTGTGGTATGAGTTCAGTGGCCACAGGAGTTAGAAAGAAGGCCAACAGAGGAAAAGGGATGGATAACTGCTGTGTTAATTAGACATATTTCAGGCTGCTCTGGGGGCTGAAGAGGGAGCATGACAGCTTGTTAGACCTAAAAAATATCCCCAATCTTTTAATCGTGAACTTTTTCTATTTCTGATATAGGTGAAAATAATTATAGATAGGTATTTTGGAAATTGAGACAACAAATAAAATGCTCTGAATTGAATTTCACCCTTCAAGCAAATAAGTAATTACTGAAATTACTTATTTGCTTGTTTTTATAATTATATTCAGAGCACAATAAATGATTTATAGTTTTAAAAAAGAGGAAAAAAATCAAACCACAAACAGTGTCATGTATTGGAAAGCAATTACTAACAGCTGTTGGATTTATGTTGGGTTGTAGAATAGTTCTAAAAAGTAGTAAACATAGTAAAAGTAACTAAAACTTCAGGTGTATTATTATACTCTTAAGGACGAATTAGACAGAAGGAAGAATGAATGCAGGCTTGGTGGGGTATGGTGGATGAGAAGTTGGCATTGTGTTTTCCTAGAGACTGGTTTTCAAGTACCCTCCTGTTGGATTCATATCTGAGTTATAGAAAAGGCTGCCTAATATTTCTGATATTTTGTAAATGAAAGCAAAGCTCCTTGATTTTCTCTAAACAGTCTAGCCTTTGTTCACAAAATCTCCTTAGAGGTAATTAAACTTAGGGATAACGAAAAGGGTCGTGAACCCCTCGGAGCAAGGGCATGAGGTCTGGGACTAGGGTGAACCTTTTTCATCAAGACACTGGGGAGACCTCACTAAAGATACCTCCATTTCCATTGGGTGATGAAAAATGGTGGCTGAGAGAACAAGAGTGAAAGAATTTATGATACACCATCTAGAATCTGCCAGAAATAGCAGTGTTTATGGTGTGGGAGAGAGAAACTAAAAGGTATATTAGAATAACCAGAAAATCCTAAATTAGTTGCAGTTATTTGTTATGGTAACAATCTGTCAAAATGATATCCTTTAGACATTGTAAACGGTTACTTTCAAATAAGCGATTAAAAGTTACAAACATGGGGACTCTTCCTAGAATAGAGACCAGAGGACACAGGACAACATGCAGACCACATCCACACCTGCGAGAACCCAGCGCCTCGTGAAGGGGGTAAGATACAGACCCCAGCCCGGAGGGACCTGAGTGCCCCTCCCCCAAACTCCCAGCGAGAGGAGAGGAGTCAGAGCGGGGAGGGAGAGGGAACCCAGGACTGCTGAACACACAGCCCCAGCCATCCGGACCAGAGCACAGACACAGTGCATGCATGGGGTCCTGGATACTAGGGAAACAGGCCAGCAAGACCAGTGAGCGGGTGCCTGAGGAAGGCACTGAGGATAAAGAAAAGGAAGCGGCTCTCTTTTTTAATGATTTATTTAATTTTTATTAAATTATTTATTTAATTTTTTTTTTTGGCGAGTGCTTTTTGGAAGTCTTAAAGGGACAGGGTCCCCAAAACCAGATGGAAGCATCCCAGGACACTTAGACCAGAGGCAGGGAATCTGGGGATCCCTGGGCACTCTAACCCCCTGGGTAGCAGGGAGCACAGAGGCCCCTCACGGAGATAAATAGCCTCACGGCTGCTCCCCCTTCAACGCTGTTCCACCATTTTGGAGCAGAAGCCCAAGCCAGGTCATGCCCACCGCAACAGCAGAGAGAAACTCCATAGCAGCTGGGCAGAAAACAGAAACCCTGCCTGCGTGCAGCTGCCCAGCACAAGCCACTAGAAGTCTCTGTTCTCCCAGCAGAGGAAAGCCACAAACCAAAGAGAAGGGAAGTTCTTCCAGCCGACACTCATACCACCTCGGCAAACTATTTCTATCACCATGAAAAGGCAAAATTACAGGAAAACCAAGATCACAGAGACAACACCAGAGAAGGAGACAGACCTAACCAGTCTTCCTGAAAAAGAATTGAAAATAAAAATCATAAACATGCTGATGGAGATGCAGAGAAATATGCAAGAGAAATGGGATGAAGTCCGGAGGGAGATCACAGATGCCAGGAAGGAGATTACAGAAGTGAAACAAACTCTGGAAGGATTTATAAGCAGAATGGATAAGATGCAAGAGGCCATTGATGGAATAGAAACCAGAGAACAGGAACGCATAGAAGCTGACATAGAGAGAGATAAAAGGATCTCCAAGAATGAAACAATGTTAAGAGAACTGTGTGATGAATTCAAAAGGAACAATATCGGTATTATAGGGGTGCCAGAAGAAGAAGAGAGAGAAAAAGGGATAGAAAGTGCCTTTGAAGAAATAATTACTGAAAACTTCCCCAAACTGGGGGAGGAAATAAATGAACAGACCATGGAAATACACAGAACTCCCAACAATAAGGACCAAGGAGGACAACACCAAGACACATAATAATTAAAATGGCAAAGATCAAGGACAAGGAAAGAGTTTTAAAGGCAGCTAGAGAGAAAAAGGTCACCTATAAAGGAAAACCCATCAGGCTATCATCAGACTTCTCAAGAGACACCTTACAGGCCAGAAGAGAATGGCATGATATATTTAATACAATGAAACAGAAGGGCCTTGAACCAAGGATACTGTATCCAGCCCGATTATCATTTAAATATGATGGAGGGATTAAACAATTCCCAGACAAGCAAAAGTTGAGGGAATTTGCTTCCCACAAACCACATCTACAGGGCATCTTGCAAGGACTGCTCTAGATGGGAGCACTCCTAAAAAGAGCACAAAACAAAACACCCAAAATATGACGAATGGACGAGGAGGAATAAGAAGGGAGAGAAGAAAAGAATCTCCAGACAGTGTATGTAACAGCTCAATAAGCGAGCTAAGTTAGGCAGTAGGATACTAAAGAGGCTAACGTTGAACCTTTGGTAACCATGAATTTAAAGCTTGCAATGGCAATAAGTACATATCCTTCAATAGTCACCCTAAATGTAAATGGACTTAATGCACCAATCAAAAGACACAGAGTAATAGAATGGATAAAAAAGCAAGACCCATCTATATGCTGCTTACAAGAAACTCACCTCAAACCCAAAGACATGCACAGACTAAAAGTCAAGGGATGGAAAAACATATTTTATGCAAACAACAGAGAGAAGAAAGCAGGGGTTGCAGTACTAATATCAGACAAAATAGACTTCAAAACAAAGAAAGTAACAAGAGATAAAGAAGGACACTACATAATGATAAAGGGCTCAGTCCAACAAGAGGATATAACCATTCTAAATATATATGCACCCAACACAGGAGCACCAGCATATGTGAAACAAATACTAACAGAACTAAAGGGGGAAATAGACTGCAATGCATTCATTTTAGGAGACTTCAACACGTCACTCACCTCAAAGGATAGATCCACCGGGCAGAAAATAAGTAAGGACACGGAGGCACTGAACAACACAGTAGAACAGATGGACCTAATAGACATCTATAGAACTCTACATCCAAAAGCAACAGGATATACATTCTTCTCAAGTGCACATGGAACATTATCCAGATAGACCACATACTAGCCCACAAAAGGAGCCTCAGTAAATTCCAAAAGATTGAAATTCTACCAACCAACTTTTCAGACCACAAAGGTATAAAACTAGAAATAAATTATTCTACAAGGAAACAAAAAGGCTCACCAACACATGGAGGCTTAACAACATGCTCCTAAATAATCAATGGATCAATGAACAAATTAAAATAGAGATCAAGGAATATATGGAAACAAATGACAACAACAACACAAAGCCCAAACTTCTGTGGGACGCAATGAAAGCAGTCTTAAGAGGAAAGTATATAGTGATCCAGGCACACTTGAAGAAGGAAGAACAATCCTAAATGAATAGTCTAACATCACAATTATCGAAACTGGAAAAAGAAGAACAAATGAGGCCTAAAGTCAACAGAAGGAGGGACATAATAAAGATTAGAGAAGAAATAAACAAAATTGAGAAGAATAAAACAAGAGCAAAAATCAATAAAACCAACAGATGGTTCTTTGAGAAAATAATCAAAATAGATAAGCCTCTAGACAAACTTATCAAGAGAAAAAGAGAATTAACACAAATCAACAGAATCAGAAATGAGAAAGGAAAAATTACAACAGACTCCACAGAAATACAAAGAATTATTAAAGACTACTATGAAAACCTATCTGCCAACAAGCTGGAAAACCTAGAAGAAATGGACAACTTCCTAGAAAAATACAACCTTCCAAGACTGACCAAGGAAGAAACACAAAAGTTAAACAAACCAATTACGAGCAAAGAAATTGAAACGGTAATCAAAAAAACTACCCAAGAAAAAAACCCCCGGGCCGGACGGATTTACCTCGGAATTTTATCAGACATACAGAGAAGACATAATATCCATTCTCCTTAAAGTTTTCCAAGAAATAGAAGAGGAGGGAATACTTCCAAACTCATTCTATGAAGCCAACATCACCCTAATACCAAAACCAGGCAAAGAACCCACCAAAAATGAATATTAAAGACCAATATCCCTGATGAATGTAGATGCAAAAATACTCAATAAAATATTAGCAAACCGAATTCAAAAATATATCAAAAGGATCATACACCATGACCAAGTGGGATTCATCCCAGGGATGCAAGGATGGTACAACATTCGAAAATCCATCAACATCATCCACCACATCAACAAAAAGAAAGACAAAAACCACATGATCATCTCCATAGATGCTGAAAAGCATATGACAAAATTCAACATCCATTCATTATAAAAACTCTCAGCAAAATGGGTATAGAGGGCAAGTACCTCAACATAATAAAGGCCGTGTATGATAAACCCACAGCCAACATTATACTGAACAGCAAGAAGCTGAAAGATTTTCCTCTGAGATCAGGAACAAGATACGGATGCCCATTCTCCCCACTGTTAATTAACATAGTACTGGAGGTCCTAGCCATGGCAATCAGACAAAACAAAGAAATACAAGAAATCCAGATTGGTAAAGAAGAAGTTAAACTGTCACTATTTGCAGATGACATGATATTGTATATAAGAAACCCTAAAGAATCCACTCCAAAACTACTAGAACTGATATCGGAATACAGCAAAGTTGCAGGATACAAAATCAACACACAGAAATCTGTGTCTTTCCTATATACTAACAATGAACCAAGAGAAAGAGAAATCAGGAAAACAATTCCATTCACAATTGCATCAAAAAGAGTAAAATACCTAGGAATAAACCTAACCAAAGAAGTGGAAGACCTATACCCTGAAAACTACAAGTCACTCTTAAGAGAAATTACAGGGGACACTAACAGATGGAAACTCATCCCATGCTCATGGCTAGGAAGAATTAATATCATCAAAATGGCCATCCTGCCCAAAGCAATATACAGATTTGATGCAATCCCTATCAAATTACCAGCAATATTCTTCAACGAACTGGAACAAATAGATCAAAAATTCATATGGAAACACCAAAGACCCCGAATAGCCAAAGCAATCCTGAGAAAGAAGAATAAAGTAGGGGGGATCTCACTCCCCAACTTCAAGCTGTACAACAAAGCCATAGTAATCAAAACAATTTGGTACTGGCCCAAGAACAGAGCCACCGACCAGTGGAACAGATTAGAGACTCCAGACATTAACCCAAACATATATGGTCAATTACTATTTGATAAAGGAGCCATGGACATACAATGGCGAAATGACAGTCTCTTCAACAGATGGTGCTGGCAAAACTGGACAACTGCATGTAAGAGAATGAAACTGGACCATTGTCTAACCCCATACAGAAAAGTAAATTCAAAACGGATCAAAGACCTGAATGTAAGTCATGAAACCATAAAACCCTTAGATAAAAACATAGGCAAAAAATGCTTATACATAAACATGAATGACCTCTTCTTGAACATATCTCCCCAGGCAAGGAAAACAACAGCAAAAATGAACAAGTGGGACTATATTAAGCTGAAAAGCTTCTGTACAGCAAAAGACACCATCAATAGAACAAAAAGTTACCCTACAGTATAGGAGAATATATTTGTAAACGACAGATCCGATAAAGGCTTGACGTCCAAAATATATAAGGAGCTCACCCACCTCAACAAACAAAAAACAAATAATCCAATTAAAAAATGGACAGAGGAACTGAACAGACAGTTCTCCAAAAAAGAAATACAGATGGCCAACAGACACATGAAAAGATGCTCCACATCGCTAATTATCAGAGAAATGCAAATTAAAACCACAATGCAATATCACCTCACACCAGTAAGGATGTCTACCATCCAAAAGACAAACAACAACAAATGTTGGCGAGGTTGTGGTGAAAGGGGAACCCTCCTACACCGCTGGTGGGAATGTAAATTAGTTCAATCATTGTGGAAAGCAGTATGGAGGTTCCTCAAAATGCTCAAAATAGACTTACCATTTGACCCAGGAATTCTACTCCTAGGAATTTACCCTAAGAACGCAGCACTCAAGTTTGAAAAAGACAGATGCACCCCTCTGTTTATCACAGCACTATTTACAATAGCCAAGAATTGGAAGCAACCTAAGTGTCCATCAGTAGATGAATGGATAAAGAAGATGTGGTACATATACACAATGGAATATTACTCAGCCATAAGAAGAAAAGAAATCCTACCATTTGCAACAACATGGATGGAACTAGAGGGTATTATGCTCAGTGAAATAAGCCAAGTAGAGAAAGAGAAATACCAAATGATTTCACTCATCTGTGGAGTATAAGAACAAAGGAAAAACTGAAGGAACAAAACAGCAGCAGAATCACAGAACCCAAGAATGGACTAACAGTTACCAAAGGGAAAGGGACTGGGGAGGATGGGTGGGTAGGGAGGGATAAGGGGGGGAAGAAGAAATGGGGTATTATGATTAGCATGCATAATGGGCGGGTGGGAGAACGGGGAGGGCTGTACAACACAGAGAAGACAAGTAGTGATTCTACAACATTTTGCTATACTGATGCACAGTGACTGTAAAGGGGTTTGTGGGGGGGACCTGGTATAGGGGAGAGCCTAGTAAACATAATATTCTTCATGTAATTGTAGATTAATGATAAAAAAAAAGAAAGAAAGAAAAGGGGGATTACTCCCTGATAGGATAAAACTAACTGTATATCAACGATTAATGCATCCTTTAAATATCCTTAATTTTGATCACTTAAAAGGTGTCAGATGATCAGCTATGGAAATACATTTTTCTGATAATATTCCTTTCTCTTAAAAAAAAAAAAAGCAGTTCTTGTGTGGTGATCTCCAATAAGTTCTTCACAATGGTATAAAGGGTATATCAAAGTGTGGGCAAAGGGTTTGTTTGTGTTTATACAGAGGATCAAAGCCTAATTTGGCTACCCAGAAAACGAATTAAGATACAATATGAAGAAGAACTTCCAACATCAACATTCTCTGAAAGTGTCATTCCAGAAGATGGTCATCAAAAAACTTCAACAAAGATCCTGGCGCTGTTGCAGTTGTAGCTGCATTCGTCCCACCGGTTCCTGGACTTGCCATTGGAATGAAGAAGGAGATATCTAAGCTGGCCTGTGCATACAGTAAAACAACAAATTTGACTGGATCTATACTGTCTGAACTCATCCAAGAATTAGGAGAAGTGCAAGTTGCAGCGCTCCAAAATCTTACAACTACAGGCTATCTACTGTTAAAAGAACATATGGGATGTGAACAGTTCCCAGGAATGTGTTGCTTTAATTTGATTTTTCTCAAACTATTCAAATTCAGTTAGACAATATCCATTACATCATTGATAAGTTTTCACAAATGCCTAGGGTGCCTAACTGGTTTTCTTGGTTTCACTGGAGATGGCTGGTAATTGTAGGTCTCCTTTGGTCATGTAGCTGTATTCCTATTATGTTAATATGTGTGCACAATTTAATTAGTAGTTTAAAATCTATACATGCTTATGTTACTCTACAAGAAGATATGTCAAAGAAATAATCAATCTTCCCATGTTTTCTTCTGTCTGCTACTTCTATAGCTTTTCTTCTTCCTTCCTAATTACAACCCTTAAGTAGAATTCATGCCTCATATCGAAATTACCGAGTATCATAATTCTTCCAAGTGGTAAAGATACCTCAAGACAAATGCTGGGCATAGAAGCCACAGGGCATAAATCTGCAAAGAAGTGAAAAGCTAACCTTTTCAAACAATATTGCTTCTCTCTCACTTACCAACTTTACATTTCCCTGTATGGCCCCGGAAGATGACTGGTTAGCCAGAGACGGGTAAGATTCCTCAAGGGAGGAACAACCTAAGACAGGCACAGTCGCAGGGGGGCCATCAGGAGAGAAATTGGGGATCAACAGAGGTGAGGCTTAGAACCTCACCCCCCCTGTTTTGAGAGAAATCTTCTGCATCCGTGGATGTTTTATTGCCCTTGTCTAGCTTGGATTAACACTTAGTCTATAGGCACACACCTGATCATCTACATTTGCCCTCTTACAGCACTAAACTATGTTTTCTACCTTTATCTTGCATTTACTTACCACTTCAGCATTTTATTAAAAAAAAAAAGGGAGAAATGTGGGATCCACATATAAATCAAGTATAAAAATCAAATGAATAATCATAACTGACTTGATTGTTTATAGTTCATGATGTGTGATCAAAACTGAAAGTTTCTGTGATATAACTGCCCTTGCACTGTTCACCATGTAAGATCTTATTCACTATCTGAGAATCTGTTCACCATGTAAGAACTTGTTCTTTATGCTTCCGAAGATTGGAGACTGTTGAGAATTAGGCTTGGGGTTAATTAATGATTGTGCATTGAGTCCCCTATACAGAATTTTATTGTTGTTAACCATTTGATCAATAAATATGAGAGATGCCCTCTCAAAAAAAATAAATAAATAACCCCTTATTCTCATGAAAGTATATTAATAAGTGTAAGATTATATTCCAATTGAAAGATAAAAGTGTATAATAAAAGTATTGATGAGAGTACAAATAGTAAGTAATAAGCACCCAAAAAATTTAGCCAAGTATATTAAAATTAAATTGAACTTAATAAATATCTTTTTTAGTGATGACTGCCATAGACATAATATTGAGTGAAAGAAGCCAAATGAAAATAGTATGTACTGCATGGTTCTTTTCATTTCAAGGTCAAGAACAAGAAAAAGTAATTATAGTAGTAGAAGTCAAAATATGGTTGCTATAGGAGAGGACATTCCTGAGGATGAGTCCTTAAGACACCTTCTGGCTTGCTGGCAATGTTCTATTAATTGATCTTGGAAGTGGTTACATGAGTGCATCTAGATGCCAAACTTCACTGAGTTGTACTCAAAGTCTTGTTCACTTTATTAAATGTGTATTAAATTTCAAAAAAAAAGTTACAAACATGGGTAAAAAATGTAACACCATCCCCAATACAAGAAAAATACTGAATTTTTGAGTAAATGATAAGCAAGTATTTGCATTAATAATCATGAAATTTCCTGCAATTTGGACTTTGCCATAATATTTCTAATAGTATCTCTTCCAGAGAGGTCACTGTGCACACGAAATTTGAGACACACTAAAAATAACCTGTTAACTCTCCTAAATTATTGTCAATCAACTGCGAAGTTGCCTTTTTTTTCCTAAAATAAAATGCAGGGAGTAAGAAAAAAAAAGTACAAGGTAACCATTTAACTATGAGAATTTGAAATGGGAGGGAAAAAGTAGAAATAACCACCACACAAAGGTCTCAACTAGATGAACAGGAGATAGATGAGAGGTATCTCAGAATCATCCAGGGAGTTTTTCAAATGATACTCTTCTTCACTGCTCACCCAGAAAGATTCCAATGTAGACTCTGATATGCTTCAGTACAATGGTCCAGTTAAACTGGTGCAAATCACTATCCTAGGCAAATTCATGTCTTAATGTTATTATGAGTCTCTAGATACATTTGAGTAGCTCATGATATAACAACCCTTCTCTCAAGAACATCATAAAACTGAGTATGCTATGAAATAATTTCTCTAAAGGTGTTAGAGACCTACCCAAGCAAGGAGGATTAGCAAGATCAAGAACCAAGGAGAGGTCAACTGATGACCTAAAGCCTCTTTTTCTTTTAGGTGTTTGCTGATTCTGTGTGCAGGAGGAGTGGCTGATAATTTGGGTTTTGTTCTAGCAGGAGCCCAACTCTGCAGAAAAGAGAAATACCTGTGTTTCTGGCAGTCTCATGAGGCTAGAGAGACAAACTGGAGATTTGAGAGGCATCAACAAAGAGCCATTTTTGCTTTCAAGACATTTGCAAAATCATGAATATACACAAGTAGGAGGTAAAAAGTTAGGCAAACTGTGGAATCAAATTCAAGAACCCTCAAGAGGAAGGGCTGGTTGACTACATCAGTCAGCCAGTTGAAAATTCTGAAGAAGTGCATCCTAGAATCATAGGATAAACCAGAAGTAAACCAAGCCTTACCAAATTTTAATTCTGGCCTGACCCACACAGTCCCTGATTGGGTTAGGATTATCATTCCAGTAAAGAAAGAGGTGTTCCAATTATGTGGAGCCTTTATAATTTTATGTGCCAAAAGACCAGGCTAAATAAACCAAAACTAACAGAAAGAAAAAAAATAGACAATAGAAACAGACTTACAGGTGATCTAGAGACTGAAGTTGGCAGCAAAAATATTAAAATAACAATGTTTAAAATATTAAACAAAATGCAGAGAAAATAAATAAAAAGAGGGAGAATTACAGTAGATAATTATAATAAAATAGGAATGAAATAAAGATGAAAAAATCAAAATGCACAATATCTGAAATGGATTTAAAAGCAGATTGAACAGATAATGGCAAAGAACTTTTCTGAATTGTTGAAGAATATCAATCCTAGATTCAAGAACCTCTGTAAACCTCAGTGAAGACAAGTAAAACGAATTCCAGAGGGGGTGGAGCCAACATGGCTGCATGAGTAGGACAGTGGGAATCTCCTCCCAAAAACATATATATTTTTGAAAATAAAACAAATACAACTAATCCTAAAAGAGAGACCAGAAGACACAGGACAACAGCCAGACTACATCCACACGTGCGAGAGCCCAGCGCCTGGTGAAAGGGGTAAGATACAAGCCCCGGCCCAGCGGGAGCCGAGCACACCTCCCCCCAGCTCCCAGCAGGAGGGAGAGGGAGCCCAGGACTGCTAAACACCCAGCCCCAGCCACCTGCACCAGAGTGCAGACACAGTGCATGCGTGGAGGACTGGAAACTAGGGAAATAGGGCGGCAAGACTTCCGAGCTGGTTCTGAAGGTGATGCCCCTGTGACAAAGAAAAGCGAGTGCTTTTTGAAAGTCTTAAAGGGACAGGGACTTAACAGCTAGACAAAAACAACACAGATCACAGCCCAGTGGCTGGAAATTACAGGAAAAACCGGGTGCACTAACCCCCTGGGCAACAGCTCTGAGAACCCTCATAGAGGTAAACAGCCAAACATCACCCCGTCCATTACCCCTCCGGGCACTGCAAAAGCAGAGAAACAGCCTAAGGCAAACCACATCTCCATATCAGCCAGGCAAGAGACAAAGACCCAGCCTACATGCAATTACCCAACAAAAGCCACTAGGAGTAGCAGTTGTCCCAGTAAAGAAAGGCCAGTAGCAAGTGAAAAGTTTGGCCCTCCCAGCTGACAGTCAATAGCACCTGTCAACATGAAAAGGCAAAAGAATATGATCCAGACAAGACTAACCCAGACAGCTTCGGCATCTGCTACATCTTCCCCTGAGAAGGAATCTGGGGAGATAGATTTAGCCAGTCTTCCTGAAAAAGAATTCAAAACAAAAGTCATAACCATGCTGATGGACTTGCAGAGAAATATGCAAGAACTAAGGAAGGAGAATACAGAAATAAAACAAGCTCTGGAAGGACTTCAAAACAGAATGGACGAGATGTAAGAGACCATTAATGGACTAGAAAAGAGAGAACAGGAACGCAGAGAAGCTGATGCAGAGAGAGATAAAAGGATCTCCAGGAATGAAAGAATTTTAAGAGAGCTGAGTGACCAATCAAAACGGAACAATATACGCATTATAGGGGTACCAGAAGAACAAGAGAGAGAAAAAGGGATAGAAAGTGTCTTTGAAGAAATAATTGCTGAAAACTTCCCCAAACTAGGGGAAGAAATGGCCTCTCAGACCACAGAGGTACACAGAACTCCCATAACAAGGGACCCAAGGAGGGCAACACAAAGACACATAATAATTAAAATGGCAAAGATCAAAGACAAGGACAAAGTATTAAAGGCAGCCAGAGAGAAACAAAAGGTTACCTACAAAGGAAAACCCATCAGGCTATCATCAGACTTCTCAACAGAAACCCTACAGGCCAGAAGAGAATAGCATGATATACATAATGCAATGAAACAGAAGGGCCTCGAACCAAAACTACTGTATCCAGCACGAATATCATTTAAATATGGAGGAGGGATTAAACAATTCCCAGACAAGCAAAAGTTGAGGGAATTTGCCTCCCAAAAACTACCTCTACAGGGCATCCTACAGGGACTGCTCTAGAAGGTAGCACTCCTAAAAAGAGCACAGAACAAAACACCCAACATATGAAGAAGGGAGGAGGAGGAATAAGAAGGGAGAGAAATAGAGAATCATCAGACCGCGTTTATAATAGCTCAACAAGCGAGTTAAGTTAGACAGTAAGATAGTAAAGAAGCTAACCCTGAACCTTTGATAACCACAAACTTAAAGCCTGCAATGGCAATAAGTTCATACCTTTCAATAATCACCCTAAATGTAAATGGACTGAATGCACCAATCAAAAGACACAGAGTAATAGAATGGATAAAAAAGCAAGATCCATCCATATGCTGCTTACAAGAGACTCACCTCAAACCCAAAGACATGCACAGACTTAAAGTCAAGGGATGGAAAAAGATATTTCATGCAAACAACGAAGAGAAGAAAGCAGGTGTTGCAATTCTGGTAGCAGACAAAACAGACTTCAAAATAAAGAAAGTAACAAAAGACTAAGAAGGACATTACATAATGATAAAGGGCTCAGTCCATCAAGAGGATATAACCATTATAAATATATATGCACCCAATACAGGAGCACCAACATACCTGAAACAAATACTAACAGAACTAAAGGAGGAAATAGAATGCAATGCATTCATTCTAGGAGACTTCAACACACCACTCACTCCAAAGGACAGATCCACCAGACAGAAAATAAGCAAGGACACAGAGGCACTGAACAACACACTAGAACAGATGGACCTAATAGACATATACAGAACTCTACATCCAAAAGCAACAGGATACACATTCTTCTCAAGTGCACATGGAACATTCTCCAGAATAGACCACATACTAGGACACAAAAAGAGCCTCAGTAAATTCCAAAAGATTGAAATCCTATCAACCAACTTTTCAGACCACAAAGGCATAAAACTAGAAATAAACTGTACAAAGAAAGCAAAAAGGCTCACAAACACATGGAGGCTTAACAACATGCTCCTAAATAATCAATGGAACAATGACCAAATCAAAATGGAGATCCAGCAATATATGGAAACAAATGAACACAACAACACTAAGCCCCAACTGCTGTGGGACGCAGCAAAAGCAGTCTTAAGAGGAAAGTATACAGCAATCCAAGCATATTTAAAAAAGGAAGAACAATCCCAAATGAATGGTCAAATGTCACAATTATTGAAATTGGAAAAAGAAGAACAAATGAGGCCTAAGGTCAGCAGTAGGAGGGACATAATAAAGATCAGAGAAGAAATAAATAAAATTGAGAAAAATAAAACAATAGCAAAAGTCAATGAAAACAAGAGCTGGTTCTTTGAGAAAATAAGCAAAATAGATAAGCCTCTAGCCAGACTTATTAAGAGGAAAAGAGAGTCAACACATATCAACAGTATGAGAAACGAGAAAGGAAAAATCATGACGGACCCCACAGAAAAACAAAGAATTATTAGAGAATACTAGGAAAACCTATATGCTAACAAGCTGGGAAACCTAGGAGAAATGGACAACTTCCTAGAAAAATACAACCTTCCAAGACTGACCCAGAAAGAAACAGAAAATCTAAACAGACTAATTACCAGCAATGAAATTGAAGTGGTAATCAAAAAACTACCAATGAACAAAACCCCCGGGCCAGATGGATTTACCTCGGAATTTTATCAGACATACAGGGAAGACATAATACCCATTCTCCTTAAAGTTTTCCAAAAAATAGAAGAGGATGGGATACTCCCAAACTCATTCTATGAAGCCAACATCACCCTAATACCGAAAGCAGGCAAAGACCCCACCAAAAAAGAAAACTACAGACCAATATCCCTGATGAATGTAGATGCAAAAATACTCAACAAAATATTAGCAAACCGAATTCAAAAATATATCAAAAGGATTGTAAAACATGACCAAGTGGGATTCATCCCAGGGATGCAAGGATGGTACAACATTCGAAAGTCCATCAACATCATCCACCACATCAACAAAAAGAAAGACAAAAACCACATGATCATCTCCATAGATGCTGAAAAAGCATTTGACAAAGTTCAACATCCATTCATGATAAAAACTCTCAGCAAAATGGGAATAGAGTACAAGTACCTCAACATAATACAGGCCATATATGACAAACACACAGCCAACATTATATTGAACAGTGAGAAGCTGAAAGCTTTTCCTCTGAGATCGGGACCAAGACAAGGATGCCAACTCTCCCCACTGTTATTTAACATAGTACTGGAGGTCCTAGCCACGGCAATCAGACAAAACAAAAAAATACAAGGAATCCAGATTGGTAAAGAAGAAGTTAAACTGTCACTATTTGCAAATGACATGATACTGCACATAAAAAACCCTAAAGACTCCACCCCAAAACTACTAGAACTGATATCGGAATACAGCAAAGTTGCAGGATACAAAATCAACACACAGAAATCTGTGGCTTTCATATACACTAACAATGAACCAACAGAAAGAGAAATCAGGAAAACAACTCCATTCACAATTGCATTAAAAAAAATAAAATACCTAGGAATAAACCTAAACAAAGAAGTGAAAGACTTATACTCTGAAAACTACAAGTCACTCTTAAGAGAAATTACAGGGGACACTAACAGATGGAAACTCATCCCATGCTCGTGGCCAGGAAGAATTAATATCGTCAAAATGGCCATCCTGCCCAAAGCAATATACAGATTTGATGCAATCCCTATGAAACTACCAGCAACACTCTTCAATGAACTGGAATAATTCAAAAATTCATATGGAAACACCAAAGACCCTGAATAGCCAAAGCAATCCTGAGAAAGAAGAATAAAGTAGGGGGGATCTCACTCCCCAACTTCAAGCTCTACTGTAAAGCAATAGTAATCAAGACAATTTGGTACTGGCACGAGAACAGAGCCACAGACCAATGAAACAGACTAGAGAATCCAGATATTAACTCAGACATATATGGTCAATTAATATTTGATAAAGGAGCCATGGACATACAATAGGGAAATGGCAGTCTCTTCAACAGATGGTGCTGGCAAAACTGGACAGCTACATGTAGGAGAATGAAACTGGACCAATGTCTAACCCCATATACAAAAGTAAACTCAAAATGGATCAAAGACCTGAATGTAAGGCATGAAACCATTAAACTCTTGGAAAAAAACATAGGCAAAAACCTCTTAGACATAAACATGAGTGACCTCTTCTTGAACATATCTCCCCGAGCAAGGAAAACAACAGCAAAAATGAACAAGTGGGACTATATTAAGCTGAAAAGCTTCTGTACAGCAAAAGACACCATCAATAGAACAAAAAGGAACCCTACAGTAGGGGAGAATATATTTGAAAATGACACATCTGATAAAGGCTTGATGTCCAGAATATATAAAGAGCTCACACGCCTCAACAAACAAAAAACAAATAACCCAATTAAAAAATGGGCAGAGGAACTGAACAGACAGTTCTCCAAAAAAGAAGTACAGATGGCCAACAGACACATGAAAAGATGCTCCACATCGCTAATTATCAGAGAAATGCAAATTAAAACCACAATGTAATATCACCTCACACCAGTAAGGATGGCTGCCATCCAAAAGACAAACAACAACAAATGTTGGCAAGGCTGTGGAGAAAGGGGAACCCTCCTACACTGCTGGTGGGAATGTAAACTTGTTCAACCATTGTGGAAAGCAGTATGGAGGTACATCAAAATGCTCAAAACAGACTTACCATTTGACCCAGGAATTGCACTCCTAGGAATTTACCCTAAGAATGCAGCAATCAAGTATGAGAAAGACCAATGCACCCCTATGTTTATTGCAGCACTATTTACAATAGCCAAGAATTGGAAGCAACCTAAATGTCCATCGATAGATGAATGGATAAAGAAATGGTACATATACACAATGGAATACTACTCAGCCATAAGAAAAGGGAAAATCCTACCATTTGCAGCAACATGAATGGATCTGGAGGGTATTATGCTCAGTGAAACAAGCCAAGCAGAGAAAGAGAAATACCAAATGATTTCACTCATCTGTGGAGTATAAGAACAAAGGAAAAACTGAAGGAACAAAACAGCAGGGGACTCAAGAATGGACTAACAGGTACCAAAGGGAAAGGGACTGGGGAGGATGGGTGGGTAGGGAGAGATAAGGGGGGCGGGAAGAAGAAGGGGGGTATTAAGATTAGCATGCATGGGGGCGGTGGGAGAAAGGGGAGGGCTGTACAACCCAGAGAAGACAAGTAGTGATTCTACAACATTTTGCTATGCTGATGGACAGTGACCGTAAAGGGGTTTATAGGGGGGACCTGGTATAGGGGAGAACCTAGTAAACATAATATTTGTCATGTAAGTGTAGATTAATGATAACAACAAAAAAAAAGCAGTTTCTGTGTGGTGACCTCCAATGAGTTCTACACAATGGTATAAAGGGCATATAAAAGTGTAGGGAAAGGGTCTGTTTGTGTTTATACAGAGGATCAAAGCCTAATTTGGCTACCCCAAAAATGAACTAAGATATAATATGAAAAAGAACTTCCAACATCAGCACTCTCTGGAAGACTCATGCCAGAAGATGATGATCAAAAAACCCCAACAAAGATCCACGCACTGCTACAGGTGTAGATGCACTCATCCCACCAGTTCCTGGACTTGCCATGGGAATGAAGAAGGAGATATCTAAGCTGGCCTGTGCATACAGTAAAACAACAAATTTGACTGGATCTATACTGTTGGAACTCAACCAAGAATTAGGAGAAGTGCAAATTGTAGCGCTCCAAAATCTTACAACTACAGACTATTTATTGTTAAAAGAACATATGGGATGTGAACAGTCCCCAGGAATGGGCTGTTTTAATTTGTCTGATTTCTCTCAGACTGTTCAAGTTCAGTTGGACAATATCCACCATATCATCGATAAGTTTTCACAAATGCCTAAGGTGCCTAACTGGTTTTCTTGGTTTCACTGGAGATGGCTTGTAATTACAGGTATGCTTTGGTTATATAACTGTACTCCTATTATGTTAATGTGTGTGCGCAATTTAATTAGTAGTTTAAAACCTATACATGCTGAAGTTACTCCACAAGAAGATATGTCAAAGAAATAATCAATCTTCCCATGTTTTCTTCTGTCTGCTACTTCTATAGCTTTTCTTCTTCCTTCCTAATTACAACCCCTAAATAGAATTCGTGCCTCATATCGAATTTACCGAGTATCATAATTCTTCCAAGTGGTAAAGATACCTCAAGACAAATGCTGGGCATAGAAGCCACAGGGCATAAATATGCAAAGTAAAAAGCTAACCTTTTCAAACAATAAGGCTTCTCTCTCACTTACCAACTTAACATTTCCCTGTATGGCCCCGGAAGATGACTGGTTAGCCAGAGACGGGTAAGATTCCTCAAGGGAGGAACAACCTAAGACAGGCACAGTCGCAGGGGGGCCATCAGGAGAGAAATTGGGGATCAACAGAGGTGAGGCTTAGAACCTCACCCCCCCGTTTTGAGAGAAATCTTCTGCATCCGTGGATGTTTTATTGCCCTGGTCTAGCTCGGATTAACACATAGTCTACAGGCACACACCTGATCATCTACATTTGCTCTCTTACAACACTAAACTATGTTTTCTGCCTTTACCTTACATCTACCTACCACTTCAGCATTTTATTAAAAATAATAATAATAAAGAGAGAAATGTGTATCCACATATAAATCAAGTATAAAAATCAAATGAGTATTCATATTTGAACTGACTGTTTATAGTTCATAATGCATGAGCAAAACCAAAAGTTTCTGTGATGACTGCCCTTGTACTGCTCACCATGTAACTTATTCACTATGTAAGAATTTGTTCTCCATGTAAGAAACTGTTCGTTATGCTTCAGAAGATTGGAGACTGACGAAAATTAGGCTTGGGGTGGATTAATGATTGTGCATTGAGCATTGACTCCCCTATACAGAATTTTATTGTTGTTAACAACCATTTGGTCAATAAATATGAGAGATGCCCTCACAAAAAACAAACATAAAAAAGTACACACTTCCAATTGTAAAATAAATAAGTAACCGGGATGTAATGTATAGCATAAGGAACATAGTCAAAATATTGTAACAACTTGGTATGGTGATAGCTGGTACCTAGAATTATCATGTATATAAATGTTGAATCACTGTGTTGTACACCTGAAACTAATGTAATACTGTGTGTCAACTACCCATCAATAAAAAATAATTATCCAAAAAAAAAAAAAGAATTCCACTTGGCATATCACAACTTCTAAGAGATGGGAGAGAGAAGCAGAGCAGGGACGCAGACAGAATAACAGACAAATGATAGAAAAAAGGAGATATCATGAAAGAAGCAAGAGAAAAAAAGATAAATTACTTTCAAAGAAGAAACAATAAATGGAAGCTGTGTTCTCAATGGAAAATGAAAATAAAAATGTTTTTAGATAAGTTAAAATATGAGAAGTTTGCTAAGAAAATGAAACAAAACTATACTAAAAGAAAGAAAATGATTCTGATTTCAAAAATTTTTTTTAATTAAGATATATATAATTAAAAAACAAACAATGCTTATGGGAGACACATCTTAAATAAAAGAAATAAAATATTTAAAAGTAAAGGGATGGAAAATGTATACCATGATAGCATTAACCAAAAGAAATCTACTACTTTTATACTAACACCAAAGTATATTTTAATACAGAAAGCATTTGTAGAGATAAAAGGGAATATTTTATAATGATAAAAGCATCAATATACCAGGAAGTTATATAACTCAAAATCAATATGCATTTAATAACAGAGTGAAAATACATGCAACAAAATTGATAAATTAAGAAAGAGTAGACAAATCTATACTCTAGGAAAGAGTATTATCAATTCTGATAGAACAAGAAGATAAAGTGATATAAATGGAGAGAAACCTTAAGTAACTAATTTAAATTAACTGAAACCTATAGAATATTGCTTTCACTAACCATAAAATACGTATTTTTTTGTCTACATATGGAATATTTACCAAATGAACCATATGCTGCATCAGAGAGAAAGCTTTAAGAATTTCAAAGGATTGATTTCACTCTGAGTATTTACACTGCTTGCCAATAGAGGAATTAAACTAGAAATTAATGAGAGATGATAACTAGAAAATCACCAATTGTTTGAAATTAAGCAGCTAATTTCTAAATAACACACAAAGAAAAACCACAAAATACTTAGAAAATGTTTTTAACTAAATGATAATGAAATGTCATATATCAACACTTGTGGAACACAGCAAAAATACTTGAACTAAAATTTATAGCCTTTGGAGAATATATTTAGAAAGAAAAAGGCTGAAAATCAATAATTTAAGGTTCCACATAAATAAAAGAAAGGAAAAAGAAAGAAAAGAAAAAATAGGAAAAATCAATATAACTGAAGAACTAAAAAACAATTTTTAAAAATCAACAAAGCCAAAGGTTGGTCTTCGAAAAGATTAACAAAGTTACTGTGTTATAATATCTTCATTTAAACTCTCATATTGTCAAGGCTCAGAATGATCTGGGATAACAATATAATAATTAATAAAACTTTAGTATAGTTTGTTATAATACAATTTAAGTGGTATTTATGTGTGACATTGTAAATAAGTATTTTGGCAGATTTGCACTCAAAATATGTTTTTTGGGGAAATGCATATGTCATATATTTATGTAAAGCAGGGCAAGATTCTCTTTCCCTTTGGTCTTAAGCAGCTAAGCATTTGTAGGAAAATTATCAATTGTACTGATCAGATTCTTAAAACTCATAATATTTAAATTCAATTGGACCCATATTGTTGCTTGGAAATACCCATATTCATATTGGATAACACCCATTGAAGTTAGTCTAAACTATGCCAAGGGTACTGGTTCCCCAAATCCATATCCACCCATACACATTCATACAATGACACTGAATTCTTATTTTGTAGGAAGATTTAAATCATCTAACATAGATATGTGAAATTTTCTTTTTATTTTATTTTTTAAATTGTTTATCTTTGTTGGTCACATATAAGATCCCTGAAAACAGCAATTATTGCCTTGTTCCTTGCTGCCCCTCCAGCATCTAAAACAGTGTCAGGAGCAAAATAAACACTTAAATATTTACTAAAAGAATATATTAAGGGTTTTTTTTTCCCATTATTGTGAGCCAGGTTATTCAGACCATACTCCCTCTAAGAATGAAAGTGCAAGACAAAATATTAAAAGTATCTCCTCAAAAACAAGAAAGAGCTGGCAAAAGAGTAAAATACTAGCAGGCCAAGATATAACGGGAATCAGCAACACAAAGGAGGAAGCAGATGACAACACACTAAAGCCATTTTTGTTCTGAAGAATTTGCTGATCCCTAAAAATTTAGGCTTCATTTGGGAAACCTCTTCAGGTGACACAGATGGAAGGTAAAGCTCCATGACTACTCAAAATAAGGAGTTTAATAGGAGAAACTCTTTACATTTGGCAAGATTTTCAAAGCGTTAAATGCTTAAAATAAAAGGGTAATTAGAAGAAAATGTACCCAACTACATACACACAATGGATTACAAGGAAAATTATCTTGGCACAAGACAAGGTGAAACAAAGACAATAATTTGAGAAGTAGGTGTATCTGCAGCTAGAGGTTCATATTACTTGACTGATTCAGGCAACTCAAGTCATGAACTGGATGAAAATGTTCCTACAGTAGTTAAAGAAACAAATAATAATCTTCTATGAATGAAGATGTCTTAATTTTCTTCAGAGAATCCTTATCCAGAAATAATTTTTCAAGGGCAGTGACCAGTAAACTGTTAAAAAAAAAACATAAATAAGCAAGCCTCTATAAAACAAATCTAGCAGAAACCACAGACAACAGTAACAGGTTCACACAAATATTAGCTATTAAAATATTCAGAAAATGTTATTGCACGATTATGCTTACCATTTTAATAATATCAATAACAACTATTAACAAGATCCACAAGAAACTGAAAAAGCACTAAAAGTGATTTCTAGTAATGAAAAATACTGAAGCAAAAACAGAAACTAGTAGCATGTTACACAGAGTTGAAGAAAGAATCAGTGAATTGGAACATAGGTCATAAAAATTAGTCAGAATGCAACAGAGATAGGAAAGACAGAGAGAGACAAGGTAAACATGGGAAAGAGGTATAGAGACCAAGAACATAGACTGAGAAGGCCTAACTTCTGTTTTACTTTTTATTTTAGAAGAGTTTTAGATTTAACAAAAGAATACAGAGAGTTTCCATATACCCCACATTCACTTTACCCTATTATAAAAATGATATAGCATATTTGTTACCATGAATGAACCATACTGGTACATCATAATTAACTAAATTCAATGCATTTTTCATATTTCCTAAGTTTTTACCTAATGTTCTTTTTCATTTTCAGGATACCATATTACATTTATTAGTCATCTCTCTTTATGCTCCTTGACCATGGCAGTTTCTCCCACATTCTTTTTTTATGACCTTGACAGTTTTGAG
Source organism: Manis pentadactyla (assembly GCF_030020395.1). NCBI lineage: Eukaryota > Metazoa > Chordata > Mammalia > Pholidota > Manidae > Manis > Manis pentadactyla. The sequence goes on from NC_080021.1 coordinate 77,024,103, forward strand.
GAGTACTGTCAGGCATATTATAGAATTTACCTCTATTGGGATGAATCCGATGTTTTTCCCATGATTGGATTAAGGTTACATTTTTTGAGGAGAAAGACTACATAAATAGAGTGCCGTTCTATATATGAAGAGTACGTACCCAACATTACATCACTGTTGACCTTGATCACCTAGCTTGAGGAAGTGTTTGCTAGGTTTCTCCACTGCAAAGTAATTCTTCTTTTCCCCTTCTTCATATGCTCTTTGGAAGGAAGTCACTAAATGCAACCTGCACTCAAGGAGTGGGGAGCTATGTTCCACTCCTTGAAGGCAGAATACTTACACAATTATTTGGAATCATCTACCTAGGAGATTTGGCTCTTTCCTATTTACTTATTTAATCAATTATTTATTCAATCATTTCTTTATATCAATATGGAATCATGGGCATTTGATTTATATTTTGGGTTATAATCCAATACTATTTTATTTTTATTCCTCAAATTATTCCAGATTTGACTGTTGGGATTTCCTTCATTTGGTTGTTTGACATTTCTCCATTAATGTAAACTTTTTTTAAGATGCTCACATTTTTTATTTCCTATCCCAGTCCTAAAAATCACCCATTTCCCCAAGGACTTCTTTTATTGGAAAATGTTATTAGAAACCAAGATCTAGGTATGCTCATTGCTAATGGGGTGCCATGGTATCTAAGCTTTCTCAACTCACAGAGCAATGAAATATGTGTATGTGTACCAATCTGTGTATAAAGCACATACCTATAAATACTCCTGTAAATCCTCTACATGTATACCAATCTAAACATGAGCTCATATGATGTCTCTCACTCTAATCCTTTGCCACATGGAAATATCTATCCCTTTCCCTTTCCTTATTTGTAAATTCTTACTCTGACACTGAGAAATCTGTCTCCTACTACCCACCATTCACTTATTTAATTGTTAAATCCAGGATACATGAATAGCTGCATCAGAAATGCTAACCTATATCCCAGGGAAACAACTTTAGCAACTAGAACGCAGTGCTACAGTTTATTTTGCCTGTAGACTTAACAGATTCTACTTATTTCCAAAATTACATTGGTCAGCACCTTTTTCCCTCTGCCTTCAGTGGCTTCTTTCATGTATTTTTTAACACAGTTTTACTTTTGCCACACTTTGTATCCCATCCAGGGGTCTCCCAATTTCCCAAATATTTTTTTCAATTTGCATACATTAAGGTTTACCCCTATGCTATAAAATTTTGACAAATGCTCTTCTTTTATGATTGCTATGGTTTTGTTTTTCCAGAACATCCTATAGATTGAAGTCACACTTTACATAGCCTTTTGAACTTTTTTCATTAATCAATATGCATTTAAGATTCACCCATGTCTTTTTGCGGCTTGATACCATATTTCTTTTTATTGAATAGTATTTCATTGTTTGGATGCACTGAAGTGTGTTTATCCTTTTACCTGTATGAGGGCATCTTGGTTACTTCCAGTGTTTGGAGATTATGAATAAAACTGTTATAAACATTCACATGCAGACTTTCTATATTGACATGTTTTCAAATCACTTGGGTAGAAATGCAATAGCTGGATCATATGATCAGACTGTACTTAGTTTGGTAACAACTAATAAGCTGTCTTCCACTATTTTGTATTCCCAGAAGCAATGAATGTGAGTTCCTGTTGCTTTGCATCTCTCCAGCAATAGGCATTGTCAGATTTTTAAAAAATAATTCTAATGGGTGTACAGTGATATCTCATTGTTGTTTTGACAAATGATGCTGAGCAGCTTTTCATATGTTTAGCTGGAATCTATGTATCTTCTTTGATGAAGTGTTTGTTCATATCTTTTATAATTTTTAATTGGGTTATTTTCTTATTATTGAGTTGTAAGAGTTCTTTTTTTTATTTTGGTATCTTTAATATACAATTACATGAGCAACATTGTGGTTACTAGATTCCCCCCATTATCAAGTCCCCACCACATACCCCATTACAGTCACTGTCTATCAGCATAGTAAGATGCTATAGAGTCACTACTTGTCTTCTCTATGCCATACTACCTTCCCTGTGCCCACCCACTACATTATGTGTGCTAATCGTAATGCGCCTTTTCCCTTTCTCCCTCCCTTCCCACAACCCCTCCCCAGTCCCTTTCCCTTTGGCAACAGTTAGCCCATTCTTGCGTTCCGTGAGTCTGCTGCTATTTTGTTCCTTCAGTTTTTGCTTTGTTCTTATGCTCCACAGATGAGTGAAATCATTTGGTACTTGCCTTTTTTTGCCTGGCTTATTTCACTGAGCATAATACCCTCTAGCTCCATCCATGTTGGTGCAAACGGTAGGATTTGTTTTCTTCTTATGGCTGAATAGTATTCCATTGTGTATATGTACCACATCTTCTTTATCCATCCATCTACTGATGGACACTTAGGTTGCTTCCATTTCTTGGCTACTGTAAATAGTGCTGCGATAAACATAGGGGTGCATATGTGTTTTTGAAACTGGGAAACTGCATTCTTAGGGTAAATTCCTAGGAGTGGAATTCCTGGGTCATATAATATTTCTGTTTTTAGTTTTTTGAGGAACTACTGCTTTCCACAAAGGTTGAAATAGTTTACATTCCCTTCAGCAGGGCAGGAGGGTTCCGCTTTCTCTGCATCCTAGCTAGCATTTGTTGTTCCTATTCTTTTCTATGTTGGCCATCCTAACTGGTGTGAGGTGATATCTCATTGTGGTTTTAATTTGCACTTCCTGATAATTAGTGATGTGGAGCATCTTTTCATGTGCCTGTTGGCCATCTGAATTTTCTTCTTTGGAGAATTGTTTCTTCATATCCTCCACCCATTTTGTAATAGAGTTATTTGCTTTTTGGGTGTTGAGGCATGTGAGTTCTTTATATATTTTGGATGGTAACCCCTTGTCAGATATGTCATTTACAAATATATTCTCCCATACTGTAGGATGCCTTTTTGTTCTGCTGGTAGTGTCCTTTGCTGTACAGAAGCTTTTTAGCATGATGTATTTCCATTTGTTCATTTTTTATTTTGTTTCCCTTGCCCAAGAAGAAGAGTTCTTTGTATATGTCCAATACAAGTCCTCTTTCAGATACTCATTTTGCAAATATTTTCTCCCATTCTGTGGTTCAGCTTTGGATTCCCTTAATCATAACTTTAACTGAGCAGAAATATTTAATTTTAATAAAAACCTACATATCACACTTAATTTTCAAGGACCACACTTTTGCTCTTATATATAAAAACTCATTACTAAATCAAAGGTCATTTGAATTTTGTTCTTTTTTATTTTGTTTTCCTAGAAATTTGTACCTTTCCTTTTTCCATTTGGATCTGTAATGTACTTTGAATTAATTCTGGTGAAGGTGTCAGAATTATTTGGATTCCTTGTCTTTGCAAATGGACATCCAGTTGTTCCAAGATTATTTGTTTTGTTTTGTTTTTAGCTCTTTTTTCTCTGTTAAAGTGCCTTATCTTTTTTGAGAAAGCTCAACTGACTATATTTCTGTGGGTCTATTTCTGGGCTCTTTATTCTGTTCCACTCATCTATGTGTCTATAGTTTTGCCAACAGAACCTTGTCTTGATTGCTATAGCTTAACGGTCTTTAAGTTAAGTAAATTGAGTCCTCCAAATTAATTATTTTTGAGTATTGTGTTGGTTTTTCTTGGCCTTTCAAATTTCTATATAAATTTTTTAATCAATTTTTCAATAACTACAAAATAACCTGTTAGGATTGTAATTGAGATTACATTGATTCTGTAGATCAATTCAGATAGAACTGATATTTTAATAATATTGAAACTTCCCATCATGAATGTGGAATACCTTTCACCCAACATACTTTTAATTGTAGTTCAACAAAAAACTGAAGAGACAGAGAAAGGGGAAGGAAGGAGAAAGGGTGAGGGAAATGAGCAGAGGAGAGAAGAGAGAAAAGTTCAGGTAATATTTTAATGAGGTATGGGATGAGAATTTTCCATAGTTGATGAAAAATGCCAATCCATAGACTCTTCTAAACAAATCCTATCAATATTTTTTTAAAGAAAGCTAATTTTAGAAGCATAAACAAAGAAATTATCAAACACCAAAGCAATGAAAGTAATGACAACTAAATGAATGTATTAGATTTTAAAGAACATAAATAAAAACCACAAGTAAAAGCATATCTTCAATGGAATGAAAGATTTATGGACCCCCAGTAAAAATATTTTTGAAGAATTTGTGAAATTAAGGTATTTCCTGGTGGAATAAACTGAGATTGTCACTTGAAGACTCTTACTAAGGAAAATGCTAAAGGATGTACTGTAGGCAGAGGAAGGTGACACCATATAGAAAGACTGAAATGCAAGAAAAATTAAAGGGCAAAAACTAGCAAATATCACAAGTAAGTTAGAAAAAAGATAGCAATTAGTATCCCTCAATTTTTATAGTAGTTTCAATGAAATACTAAGTATCAAATAAATCTCACAAGACCTATAAGACATACACAGAAAAAATTACAACACCTTTTTAGGTTATTAAGAATGATCTATATATTTGGAGAAGTGCTATGTGTTTATGATTGAAATGCTCAGCATTTAAAAAATGTCAATTTTCCCCAAATTAATTATCTTAAAACTTCATCAGATTCCAAATGGCATTTTAATGGAAGCTAAAATTTGCTTCTAATACATACATCAAGGTGAAGAGGGTCAAAAATTTCTAAGAAGTAATAAGCAAATTAAATTAGACTGATCTCATTCCAATTGCAAAAATAAACTCTAAATGTAATATAGACATAAACCTTGAAAAGTATCTATAAGATTATGAAAACAATGTGGGACATACATGAAGTCAATGTACGGGCATAAACCATTATGGAAAATAATTAATAAATTCTAAAACATTGAATTTAAGAAATGTGTTCACCAAAATCACCATGTAGAAAATAAGAAACAAAAGACAGATGGGAAGAAGTTGTTTACAAAAAATAAAATTGACAAAAAGAGCATATCTAGAATATATAAAGAACTTTCACAAATAAATTTAAAAACAGGCAATGACTTGAATAGGCTTTTCACAAAAGATGATATTCAAATGGCCAATAGACATGTGATAATGTATTGAACTTTACTAGTAGTCAGGTAAATACAAATTAAAATCAAAGTCTAAACACAGTCAGGCATTGATAATATACATGCACATGTGCATAACTACCTCAGAATAGAGTCCAGAATTAGCTAGCGAAGTTTAATATTGCACTGCCTATGTTCTATCAATTCCACACCTACATAGGCAGCCTAAAGGAACAAAGACATATATGTGCAAGGAAACAGGTACAAGAATTGTTATGGCAGCATTGCCTGTAATACCAAATACTACAAATAACCCAAATATCCACCAACAGTAGAATCCACAAATAAATTATGGTATATTCAACAAAGGATTATTATGCATCAATACAAATGAATGAGGTACAACTCCATTCAACAATATGGACAAGTCTCCATTATGAATCATAATGTTGAATAAAAGAAACAAGAACAGTACATATTATGGTTCCATTCATATATGGCACAAAAACCATCACAAAGAAAACATTATTTAGGAAAGCTTAAGTACCTGTAAATAGTATTTTACAAGTCAAGAAAATGACAGCAGCAAGAAAGACAGTGGAAATCTCTGGAAGAAGAAAGGGACTTATAATTGGGAAAGATAACAGGGGACTCCAAGGGCAGCAAAGTCCTAGTTCTTGAAGTGAAAGGTAGTAGCAGGAGGAGTCACTTCATAATCATTCATTAAACTATTCATATATATATTTCATTCATTTTTTCGTATTTTACAATTAAAAGGAGAAAGACAAAACAAACTGACCAATCTGCATTTTCAATTTTAAATGTTTTCCTATTTTTTGGCACACTTTATAATGAAAAAAGGATTTTATTTTTAAAAAAGTAGTTAACTCTACTTCTGTACTGAACTTTTAAATAAAAACTCCAGAGCAAAGAATTAACTTTCTCTCTTTATACCGTAAAATCTGCTTTCCTCTTTCTTATGCTCCTTTTTCCAAACTGAACCTGCCCAACCTAACTTTCCCTTCCAGGCTTTTATTTCCTTATGTACTCTCATTCTTTAGGAACTTCTATAACACTTTATTTTTTTTCCTTTTTCTGATAATCTTTAAAACATAATCACAATGTCCACTTGCATTTCCTCACGATTTGGCCACTCATTAAGCCTCCAAATCTGGTGTTAGCCATTACAAATCAACTGCCAGTTCACAACTATTCAAAAACCGTGTTCAATAACTTTATTTAGTATCCTAGATCCTTGAGTTTTCTGCTGGGTTAGCTTAGTTTTATTATACTTAAAAAAAAATAAAACCTTGAAATGCAAACAAGGACTGATAAAATTAAGATAAATGACAAAGAAAATGGGAGCAAAAATACTGTGACAGAGGACAAAAATGAAATATGTGTGTGAATTGAGTGAATTAAGGCTTAAAGTATGGAAGTGAAAGCAAAAACAAGACACATGGAACTAGAGAAGGCTTGAGGAAAGGACAGAGAGGAGAAGAGGGGGTCTTGGCATTAATGAGCATATGCCAAGGCAGGGTTTGGACTTGGCTCTTCACGTATTTGGCTTCATAGAATTGCCACAATCACCTGCGGTGTGGGTATTATTCTTCCTACTTTAAATAAAATGAAACTGAGGCTCAGAAAGGTTAAATGTCTTTCCCAGGATGGAAATGGAAAAGCATGATGAGCCTAGTGTCAAGATTTTCTAAAGGTGAAGAAGGACAAATGGAAAGAAAACCTGGGGACAGAGCAGGGAGAATTCCATGGCTTCCATTTTTTTCATCTTTGCTTCATCTAGAGCACTTAGGGCTATATCTTTCACAGAGTAAGTATTCATTGATCTGTGAATAAACTTTGCCCAAGTTCACATGGGTCATTCTTTTTTCAATTAGTTAGTACTTAGCAAACACTTATTAAACATCCACTATGTGCCAGATTACTTACCTTTTGAAGGATTTTATTTCATATGAAATATGACTCTTAGGAAAGGATTACATCCTGTTAAGGAAAAAAAATGATCACATTGGTCAGACATAAAGTTTTGTTAAATATAGAGAGCCCCAATGCAAATTTTGCCACCTACTAGAGGTACTTCTGACCATGTGCTGATAAAAGCTTAAATATTGTTCATGTTCATTATTCTATTTCATTTTATGGCTTGAAGTAATCTTAATTTGTAGAGCTTTAAACACTTCTCCCCCTTGTCTTAAAACAACTTCCATCTGAGCCTGTGAGATGGAGACATTAAATCTATAACACAGGCAATAGGATTTGATGCCCAAGGTAGACAGAGTGCTGGTTGGTCTCTTAGAGTTTGTTACACGAGCCCTTGTCACACAAAGAGAAGGGAAACCTCTTTGCACACACAGAAGACTTAGAACAAAAGCTCAGGAGTGATAAAATCCTTCTGAAGAGCCTACTCATACACAGCGAAGATTTGTGGTTGCTGTGAGGAGGAACCTGAGGTGAATGAGAAGTGGAAGCAAGACTCAAGGGGGAAATATCAGACAAATTCCAATAGAAGAGCATCCTACTTAACCCGACCAGTATGCCTCAAAACTGTCAAGGCCAGCAAAAATGAGGAAAGTCTGAGAAGCTCTCGCAACAGGAGCACCTAAGGAAATATGATGACTAAATGGAATGTGACATCCTGGATGGGATCCTGAGACAGTAAAAGGACATTAAGTACAGACTAAGGAAATATGAATAAACAATGGGCTTTAGTTAATAATATTGTATCAATACTGGTTTGTTAATGGTAAAAATATATCACATTAACATGAGATATTAATAATAAAGGAAGATGGGTGCAGGGCATATGGGAACTCTTCGTACTATCTTCAAGTTTTTCTGTAAATTTAAACTTGCTCTGAAGATTAGAATATTTGTTTTTTTAAATAGATTATTTGCACTGCACTTCTCTAAGGTTAGATCAAAAGCATGGAGGCCATTCCATAAAAACAGAAGTTAGACCACAGTTAAGATTAACTTGTTTAGGAATATTAAAAATATTCCTATTTTTTTTAATAAAAAAATATACAAAGTTATCAAAGAAGGGTGATTTGGTTTCCTAGTAGTCCTAAAGATGAGAATTTGAGTGAAAGTTACTTTTACAAATCATGACTCATTGAAAACTAAAATATAGTTTTGAGGAGCAAGAGTTATTTACTGTTTAGAATTATATTTGCACCACTACTCTATTCCATTTATAGGAAAATCAGAAGTATTAAAAACAGAGCCCTTTTCCACCCAGTCAATTGCTTTCTAAATTACATGAGTTATTATGTAAAATGGACTTAATCTTTTATCATCCATTTGAGATATTACCATTCATTTGAGACTGCAGGAGTTATTACATATCTAACGTGACATTTTTATCTTCAATAAATCCTAATTCAGTTCATATATTAACTGGAGAAACACAATTTTAGTGTGCTTAATCAAAATGCTTTACGGATTCTTCATTCCATGCCAGTAATAGTATGATGCTTTAACAAAAACAGTAATTAAAATACTCATTTGAATAACCATAAGGAGGCTTTTCTCTCCAGTCTCTTTAAGGGAACTGTCAAATGGACGAAGCTTGTTTGGTGATTCATGCTCTCCAAAGGTGTCATCATAATTCAATGATTTAATTAATTTCTTAATTTCCCATTTACTTAGGATTTTTCTACAGGTATTATTTAGCAATTTGAGTAAATAAGTCAAATAACATAGTCTTATAACCCATAATGCACACCTGATTATCACTCCTATAAAAAATATATATTTTATAATCCAATATTTATTTGGTTTTTAGCATAACTGAGAAATTTGTGAGTATAAATTTGATATGTTATTTTATACCACACACTGTTGAAAAGGAGAAAGTACACCTTTCTATAGTTATAATGTCATTTGCACAAGGGCACATTCTGAACTTTTTTTGAAATAAAATTCCGTTTTTGACTTACTGGTATAAGCCTTTGTATGAAGTATTAGTGGATGATTTATTTCCATCTTGTGGTATATTTTTGGTTTAAATTCAAAGGTTGTTTTTTTTTAGTTTTACATGTCCTTTTCCGTAATAGCATTCCTTCATTCAAGATTTATAACCTGCCCAATATCATTGACTGTGAGTTTAATGAACTTACATTACTTGTATGTATTTTTAAATGTAATTTTCTACCCCATTTTTCAATATCTTCACCTCCATGACCTACAACCACTAAGAGTTTTTCTCTCTAAAATAATATGTCCCTCTGATCAAATTTTTAAAGATTTATTTCAAGGCAAACCTTTCTCTACAGTTGTATGCTTATGTTACTCTTAAAGTTCTCCACAAACATGCAAAAAACCAACATTTTATCTAAAACCCCTCAAAGTTTTACTATATGTACATTAATTTGTTGAAAATAGTTCTTCTCAATAAATGGAAACCACATTAACACTTCTTTCAGCCCTAACAAAGGTGATGCTCAGCCATTCTGTCAACAATTCAAATCATTTAAGTAACCTTCGAACCAACTCTCAACCAGAAAAAATACAGCATTGAAATTGTAAATAAAATCTTTATTTTTTCTTTTAGTATTTCCTACATAAATCAAAAAAGGTTTTCACATCAGTACACAAACATAATACCAGTTTTGTTTTTTTAACATATAAATGGCATACATCCATTTCAACTCTGAATCTCTTTTTGACTATTAATATCACTTAGGGATACAAATTAAACTTCAAAAAGAAAAAAACCTTAAACAATTTTGTCAGGCCTTAAGGCAATTCTTGCTAGAGTTTTCACAGATGATTTCAGGTTATACAGGTGGAATGTTTACTTTTAAAACACGTTGTGAATATCCCTGACCAGAGCCATAAGCTTGATTTTGACAAATACCAGTTCTTAAGCAAAGTAATTTCAGTGGTCATGTCTAGCCACTTTCAATTTTTTAATATTCTCAGGATGTCTGGGCCCAATCATTTTTTAAACTTTAAATATAGGCTTTAGCTACTCTCCACTGCATTAATCACTCATTTGAAATACTGTAACAAGTAAGGAAATAACTCAGCATAAAGTGGGATAAACTAAAATCTTGCTATAGAGTTAATAGAAACCTGAGTGCAATTTGGAGGAAATCTGCAGAAACCTAATTATTTGGATTATACTAGAAATTGGAACATGGAAAAAAGCACATTGGTAAAGGAAAGGAGGGACTATGAAAGCAAAATATGTTTTAATTTCTTTTTAACATTGTATAAAACTAATCAGGCTAAATGTGATATTTTAATATCGAAAACACTATGCCCCATTTATCTCACAGAGAAAAGTTATTTATAAATAGTATACAGTGTATTTACCTACATGTCGTTAGAAGGTAAGTCATCTGTTCATTCTGAGTTTGACCATAATCCCTGTAATTAGTCTTCCACCACTGGCACTTCCATTTTTCTGTGGCCTTGAAAGGGACTAAAAGAAACAAGTGTTTATAAAACTCATTTAGTCTCAAGGAGTGCAGTTTTAAGGGTTAAATCCTTTCCTTCCTTATATAACAATATTACCATAATTTCTGTTCTCATTATAATTAAGAGGTTTGGAGATGAAATTCACATGTTTATACTGATAAGAAATCATAGTAGAATGTTAACTGAATTACCTCTAAATCTGCATCTTATTTGAAGTGATGTTTTATAAGTTAAACAAATTTATCTGGGTCAATTATTTCTGTGCTCCTTAAAAATAAAATTCTAGCCAATGACGCAAGTTGAAATTAAAGGATCAGAAAAAGCAAGAAACTCTCTGAATGATTAGTTGCCTACTTGGAGATTTCTGAAAGAACAAATTTATGGGGTTAATGTAATGAGCTAGACTGAGATCTCTTCCAAGAACATCAGCTTGTCTAATTAGATTTGGACACAATTTGCCAACCATAAATAATTTACAGGGAAAGTTTCTAGTTTCTATGAGTAATATATTTTTCTATCATTCCATTTCACAAAAGTTGGACCTTTTTAGAACTCCTCATTTATTCTTGAATATTTGAAACTGGTGGTTACTTTTTTATTGATGATAGATAACATCATTCTTTTATTTCTAAATAAATTGCCTGTTGCCTAGTGACTTCTGAAGAACTATCTCCTTTAAAATAGTTATAGGTTCAGCATGTATTTTCCTTCCTGGCTTTCTAGTAGACAGTAAAATCTAGTCCTGTGGGTCATTTTCATGACTCAAAATTTTATAAACCCTAAGAAACAGTGTTTGCTTTCATAGTTAACAATTAATCAAAATGTGGCAGAAAATTAGTGAATAGTATGTAACATACTGTATGTAACTCAGTTTATAGGATTCTTACAGTTTACACTGTATGCTTCCATTATGCTTCCCAAATGGCCTAGAAGCAGTAAACTAATGGTGAACTATAAACCCAAATTTGTCAGTTTATTCTGACATTAAGGATATAAAATATAAGTTACGATGGAAATGAGCTATTGTGTATATTAACACTGCGTATCAATGATAGATATTTGGCTTTTTATAGCCCTACTTCTGTTGCATGTGATCACTTTAGTCTGCAAACATTTGAAAAGAGGAAAAGCCTTTCAATTTGTCTTAATCATAATCGATAGGTGACATTCAGCTGCATGCTACTCAGTAGATCTCCTGGTCCTTTATTTCCAAATAATAAACAAAAACTTTGTGGGGTCATTTTTCCCCACTTGACCAGGGGGCCAATGGTGATGAAATATAATTTTGTATTATTGTTGAGTAAATTCTCTATTCCAAATAGATGACCTGTGGTCTTTTTTTTCCCTCTTTGCTTACTGTTTAACCAATTTTATTGAGATATAATTGGCATATAACATTGTATTAGTTTAGGGTAAGTAACATAATGTATTGATACATGTATATAATGCAAAATAATTACCACAATAAATTTAGTTAATATCCATTACCTAGTTACCATTTCTTTCTTGTGATGAAAACTTTTAAGATCTACTCTCTTAACACTTTCAAATATACACTACAATGTTGTTAACTATAGTCACCATGCTTTATACTACATCCCCAGAAACTGTTAATTTTACAACTGAAACTTCGTACCCTTTGAACACCTTCATCCATTTCCCCCTCCCCTCAACCTCTGGTAACTGCCAACCTGTTCTCTGTTTCAATGAGTCAGGTTTGTTTTAGATTCTACACATAAGTGAGATTCATACAGTATTTGTCTTTTTCTGTCTGACTTTTCACTTAACATAATACCGTCAAGGTCCATCATGTTGTCACATGCATTAGGCTTTCATTCTTTTCTGTGGCTGAATAACATTCCATTATATATATGTACCACATTTCCTTTATCCATCCATCCATCAATGGACACTTAGGTTGATTCCATAACCTGGCTATTGTAAAAAATGCTGCAGTGAATATGAGGATACAGACATTCTCTTTGAAGTAGTGATTTCATTTCTTTTGGCTATATACCCAGAAGTGGAATTGCTGGGTTACATGGCTGTTCTATTTTTAATTTTTTGAGGAACCTCTAAATTGGTTTCCATAGGTATTGCACCAATTTACAATCCCATCGATAGTGCATGAGATTTCCCTTTTCTCCACATAGCTTCATGAGATAATTCTAATTTTGACTTCTTGAAGTAGTAAAAATGTGGTGGCATAATTATTTTTTAAGTAGCTGTTAAACCACATCACAGGTCTTTTTCACCTGCCAGGAGAAGTGGGTGAAATAAAAAAAAAAAAAGGATTAAGTTTCTCAAATTATTCATAATAATGACAAAGGGAAGACATGCTGGCCCAGAGCAGGCCCCAGGATGTCCAGCTGAGCTTAAGCCCACTCTAAGAAGAGTTGAAAATATGAATTAATATTTTAATGTATTTAGAAATAAATAATGTCCGAACTATATACATTTAATGGGTGAATAGCAGTCTTCAAATAGATTACAACACAGTTATGGCTTGATAGCTGGTCATCATCATTTGAGAAAAAGACACTTTCAGTGTAGAAGTATAGACTGTAATAATGCTTTATTTTGCTTTTTTGGTTTTTCAGTCAAGTGGAAGACTGGAGTAACAGGCAAAAAATAATTCTCCCTCACACCTATTTATCTGCTTTCTTTGAATTAGGTTTCTTATGATAAATATAAGTAGACAATGTGATTATTTATGGGAAGAAAACCAACAAAAGAGGTTGATTTTCTGGAACCTCAAACCCTGTTTTCTGAGCATCTCCCCTGAAGGCCCCTCTCATGTATGGCTCCATTGTCTTCTCAGTGCTGTTAAATGATACAAGTCAAAGTTGTTCATCAATTTACCCAATCTCCCATCCCGGCCTTTCCCTCACTCTCTTGCTATGTTAATAGTTCCCCTGAAATCCTATCACTTCGCTGGAGGATTGATGTAAGTCTCCAGCAATTAACATAATTACAAGCCTGATTATCTTCTAATTGCATTATGAGTATTTGGTTATTCACTACACAAATTAGAGAAAATTAAAGAGGAGCAAGATCCTGTGGTGTGAGCTTTCTAAAACAGCTATGAGCATTTGAATGCAAAGTGATAACCCAAAGGTGAAGACCTTTGTATATGCCTGCTAGCTAGCATTTTAAATATTTCATTTTGGAGAAAAGTAGTTTTTTTTTCTTGGATTTTTTTGCTTTTTGTTTTTGTTTTTTGTTAATGTCATGTAAAACTCTGAATGGTTTATAAATTCCCTCCAAAATACCATAAGCATAAAATAGCTGCAGCATTTCCATGTTAGTCTGTGTCTGCTGAAGTAATAAGATCTATGATCAAAAACACATAAATAAATGTCAGTTAAAAGTGCTCTAAGTCAGAAATGGATGCTGTAATATCAATAGTTTGTTAAAACTGAAAATATAAATAGTTTGTTAAAAAATAATCATCATCATCCTGGGAATATTTTTTGTAGTGAAGAAAAGGCATTAAACTCTAAAGTGTGTGGTCTTTAAATATTGTGCTGCAATATTAGACAGAAGATTACATTTCTCGCTGCATAAAGGACAGACTATCTAAGATTAGATGTATTTTGATGAAACAAGTGAAGTGAAGTCAACTCTTCCCTTACTATTCCACTGTGTCATAGTCTCTCGCATTAATTCATGATGCCACCCCTGTGCTTGACCCTCCAGGCAGTACACACCCTTTATAATATTATGACTAGACCTGTAACATATATCAAAAAAGAAACAAACAAAAGAAAACACTATTAAAGTAATTAAACAAGGAGGTTATTAGATGGGGGTGGCTCTAATGTCTCAGCAGCCTACATAAGCAAACTGAAACCTATGTCAGAGTCAATTCCTGTAAATGCTTCAAGATTGAGAAATCAAAATCCAAGAACAACCAATCACAATAGCCAACTAGGCTTTCCCAAATAAAGCATCCTTTAGCTATAGCCAATCAAATACAGACATGTACCTCAGAGATATTTTGTGTTTGTTTCTAGACTAACGCAAGAAAACGAATATCACAATGAAGCAAATGAACTTTAATTTTTTTGTGTCCCAGTGCATATAAGTTATGTTTACACCATATTGTTATCTATTAAGTATGCAAAAATGTCTAAAAAAAATGTGCATACCTGAATTAAAAAATACTTTATCGCTAAAAATCGCTAACAATCATCTGAACTTTTAGCAAGTCGTAATCGCTAATCACAGATCGTTGTTATAAGTATAATAATACAATGAAAAATTTTTAAAGATTACCAAATGTGACACAGAGACACAAAGTGAGCAACTGTTTTTGGAAAAATGCTGCCAATAGACTTGCTCAACACAGGATTGCCACAAACCTTCAATTTGTGAAAAGCACATTATCTGTGAAGCACCATGAAGTTGCTTTGCTTCTGCATTTGCCCTATAAAAGCCTTTCCCCAACTCCAGTTGGCAGATTGCCCCTCACCACTTTCAGTTTACTCTTGCCTAATTTAATCCATGTTTGCTGAAATAAACTCTTCAAAAATTTTATATACCTCAGTTTACCTATTAACAACACAAAATACACACACTTTTCCATGGTTTCTTGCAGCACATATGGGGCCAGCTGACATGTTCAAGGAGAATATCATTAAATTCTACGAAGAAACTAAATTAAAATAATTAGAAAAAAAAACAGCAAACACAAAAATAGCCAAGTTTCTAAACTTGGTACCCTAGGCACAGGAATTCCCCAAGTACTGTAGAGGGTCTCCTTTGCCGCAGTTCCTTGCAGGGATCTGCAAGGCATGTGTTGCATTTTTTCCTATCCAACAAACACATTATTTTAAATCTCTCTGTCTTTTTCATGTCAAGAATCACACTCATGTCTCCCAACCCCTCTCAGGCTATCTGAGTGAGAAAGATGAGACTTCCATGGCCATTTGGCCAGACTGGATGATTAAAACAGTGGCTTCCATCAGCACATACAGGAAAACTGTCTGCTATCTTCCCTGGTTCCAATAAGATGTGACATGACCCTCTGTGGTCTGGGATAGGAACACCAAAAAAATGTGTCTCTAAGGAACTTTTACTCAGGAATCTCCAACTTTTTCTAATACACAACTGAAAGAGTGCTGGTAAGAATGTGCTAGAAAGGATTATTCTGATAGCAGGATCCTTGCTGATAGCTGAAATCTCCTTGCCAACACACAATAATGTCCTGAAAGGGAGAAACCAAACATTGGTAATTCTAAATGCGTTGTTGACAAGGCTGTAGCCCAAATAAAACTTTTTCCTGTTTAAATAAGGCATCTTAACTGCTGCATAAATTATTCTTCACTTGCGTTATAGTAACCTCCCTCTACTCTGAACTCTCATAGGCTTTTAAGCATCCAGTTACTTGATATGCATCCATTCATTCAATCGAGATCTATTCTGCAACTGTTATATGTTTGACACAGTGACAAAGCCAGATGCAGGCCTACCCTCCTGGGATATGTAGTCAAGTAAGAGACACTGTTTAAGTGTGAAGGTACAGGTATTACAAGGCACTACAGGAGCTCATAGGAAGGGAAATATTGGAAAAAAAATTTTTAGTAAGAAAAAACAAGCCAGGCAAACTTGGTCAGGGATTGGGAAGGGTCAATAGGAGGAAAACAAGTGTGCCAATATAAGACAAGGGAACAGCATCTGCAAAGACCAAGAGACATGACTATAGTGTATTTGGGAGACAAAATAACTTGTTATGGCTGGCTGGAACATACAGTATGAAGGAGGCAATGTTTTTATAACTTAAGTAACATTTGGCTAATTAAAATTGTGATTGCTCATTTGATGCCTCTCCTGCACTATAATATTCATAAGTATATGAATAGTATCTATCCTATTCATCAATAAATCCTTTGCACATGGCACCATCTTGTACATACGAGGTGGTCAATAAACACTGATATATTGAGACTCAATTGAGATGAGGTTGGGAACTGAACCAGCAAGCAGAGGATAGTGTGAATTATAAGCCATTTTAAGGGGTTTGAACATTATTCTGAGCAAGATGGAAGGTTATCCAAAGGATTTAAACATTAGAAGAACATGATCCCCTTTGAATTTTGGAAATGCAGTTTATTTATTTATTTAATAAGTAGTGATTGAGTTTCAGGTGATGTGATAGCATCTGGAAATACAATGGTAAGCAAAACCAGATATAGTCTCAGCTTTTACATGGCTTACAGTCTATTGAGAATATAAAGGAGATAATTGCTATGAAGAGAGAAACAGTGTCTGCTCAGATCATGTAGCAAAGGAACCTGAACTAGATTGCTGGTGAAATGACACTTGAGATGTGTTGTTCAAGGGGGAACCATGGGCTTTGTGTATGGCAAGAAGGGAGAAAATGGAGATCATTCCAGACTGAGGGAATGTGGCTGGAAGGAGCATAGAATATGAGAGGAATACAAAGAAGGCTGGAAAGGTGGAAGCACAGGTGACAAGGAGAACAGGCGAGAACCCAGGAAAGAGGAAGTTAGGGCAGTTCACCCATGGCCTTGCAGCCATACCACGGAATCTGTCTTAGCCTCAAAGCAATGCGGGAAATGTGATAGATTTTGGAAAATATCATGCATGCCCTGAAGCATGGAAAATAAGACCAGATTGGGGAAATAGAAGTGGTATAGAAAGGTTAGAGACTATTAGAATTTTAGGCAAATTATAATTATATTCTAGATGAGAATAGTGGCAGTGGTAATAAAGAAATAGGGATGGCTTCAAAAGATATTTAGCAGGTGGTATCTGCAATGTTCGGTAGTGGATTAGAGAAGATAAAAGGGACAGAAGTGACAAAGATGACTCGGTTCTGGCTTATAGATTGAAAAAGAGAAAAGTTGAAGTTCATCTTCAGAATCCTGTTTGTTGATCTGGAAAGTTTTGAGCTATAGAGACATTCAAGTAGAAATATTGATAAATTCATTGAGTAGGTTATCTGGGTCATATAGGAGAAGTCTAGATTAAAGATAAAAGTTTAAGAATGATTGGCCTACAGATCCTGAACTAAAGAGAGGGCAAGAATGAGGGCTCTCCCTTTGGGGAAGAGCATTAAATGAGAACAGAAATAAGAATTCTAATATTTAATGGTTCTGTGGAGGAAGATCCACATACACAGGGAAAAAGTCAGAAGAAATGGCAGATGGATTAGAATAGAGGGGAAGATGGATTTAGGAAAGACTATTAGCAAGGAGCCAAGTTAGGCTGCAATTCAGTAAGCCAAGGGAGATCCAGACATACATACTGCACAGATACTGTGTTTTCTACAAATTGAGGGTTTGTGGCAACCCTGCACTGGGCTAGTCTATCAGTACTGTTTTTCTAACATCATTTGCTCACTTCATGTCTTTGTGTCACATTTTGATAATTCTCTCAATATTTCAAGCTTTTCCATTATTATTATATTTGCTATGGTGATCTGTGAATCGGTGATCTTTGCTATTACTATTGTAATTGTTTTGGGTGCCAGGAATGGAGCACATATAAGACAGCAAACTTAATCTGCACATGTTGTGTGAGATCTGATTGCTTCACCAATCAGTATTTCCCTCTCTTTCTTCCTTTCCCTGGGCCTGCTTATTCCCTGAGACATGTTATTGAT
The DNA here is from genome assembly GCF_030020395.1 of Manis pentadactyla. NCBI lineage: Eukaryota > Metazoa > Chordata > Mammalia > Pholidota > Manidae > Manis > Manis pentadactyla. Next base: position 77,042,236 of record NC_080021.1, read on the forward strand.
ATTAGGACAATGAGTAACCCTACAATGGCTTCTAAGTATTCAGGTGGAAGGAAGAGCCACATGTCTCTCACCCTAAATCAAAAGCTAGACATGATTAAGCTTAGTAAGAAAGGCATGTCTAAGTCTGAGATAGACTGAAAGCTGGGCTTCTTGTACCAAATAGTCAGCCAAATTGTGAAGGCAAAGGAAAAGTCCTTGAAGGAAATGAAAAATGCTTCTCCAGTGAGCACACTAATGATAAGTGAACCAGCCTTGTTGCTGATACGGAGAAGGTTTGAGTGGTCTGGGTAGAAGATCAAACCAGCCACAATATTCCCTTAAATCAACACCTAATGCAGAATAAGGCCCTAACTCCCTTTAATTTTCTGAATGTTGAGAGAGGTGATAAAGCTGCAGAAGAAAAGTTTGAAGTTGGAAGAGGTTGGTTCATGAGATTTAATGAAAGGGGCCATCTCCTTAACATAAAAGTACAAGGTGAAGCAGCAAGTGCTGATGTAGAAACTGCAGCGAGTTATCCAAAGGAGCTGGCTAAGATCATTAAAGAAAGTTGCTACACTAAACAACAGATACTCAATGGATATTAAACAACCTCATATCAGAAGATGCTATGTAGGACTTTCATAGCTAGAGAAAAGAAGTCAATGCCTGGCTTCAAAACTTCAACGAACATGCTGAGTCTCTTTTAGGGGCTAATGCAGCTAGTGACTTTTAATGTGAAATCTACCCTGTCTGCTCTTTATAAATGGAGCAACAAAGCCTGAATGACAGAATATTTGTTTACAACATGATTCACTTAGTGTGTTAAGCCTACTGCTGAAATCTACTGCTAAGAAAAAAAAGATTCCTTTCAAAATACTACTGCTCACTGACAATGCACATGGTCACCCAAGAGCTCTGATGGAGATGGACAATGAGATTAATGTTATTTTCATGCCTGCTAACAGATCAAGGAGTAATTTTAACTTTCAAGTCTTATTATTTAAGAAGTATATTTTCTAAGGCCGTAGCTGCCATAGGTAGTGATTCTTCTGATGCACCTGGGCAAATTAATTTGAAACTTTCTGGAAAGGACTCACATTCTAGATGTCATTAAGAACATTTGTGATTCACAGGAAGAGGTCAAAATAACACAAACAGGAGTTTGTATGTTTGAAACTGATTTCAATCCTCATGGATGACTTTAAGGGGCTCAAGATTTCAGCGGAGGAAGTAACTGTTGATATGGTAGACAAAGCATGAAAACTAGAATTAGAAGTGGAACCTGAAGATACAACTGGATTTCTGTAATCTCATGATAAAACTTGAATGGATAAAGAGTTCCTTCTTAGGAATGAGCAAAGAAAATGATTTCTTGAGATGGAATCTACTCCTGGTGATAATGCTTTTGCAATGACAATGAAGCATTTAGAATATTACGTAAACTTAGTTGATAAAGCATCAGCAGGGTTTGAGAGGACTGACGTCAATTTTCGAAGAAGCTCTAACTGTGAGTAAAATGCTATCAAACAGCATCACATGCTACAGACAAATTCTTCACGAAAGGAAAGTCAGTTGACATGACGAACTCGCTGTCTTATGTTAAGGTATTGCCACAGCTACCTCAGCCTTCAGCAACCACCACTCTAATCAATCAGCAGCCGTCATGATCAAGGCAAGACCCTCCACCAGCAAAAAGATTATGGTTCATTGAAATCTCAGATAATGGTTAGTATTTTTTAGCAATAAAGTATTTGTAAGTTAAGGTATGTGCATTGATTTTCTGGACATGATGCTATTACACACTTAATATGCAATATAGTGTAAGCACAACTTTTATAAGCACTGGAAAACCAAAAAATTCATTTGACTTACTTTATTTGGATATTTGCTTTATTGCAGTGGTAGGGGGCTGAATCTACAAGGGTGACTTAAATAGAGAAAAATGGATGCTGCCAGAAATTTTTAGTAAGTAGAATTGGTAAAGCTTGGAGATGGAGTGTATGTGGGAGATGATAGAAAGATAGAAGTTAACAAGATCCAAAATCTGCGGTTTGGGTAACTAGATAAATTCATAGAGATAGGAAAGAGGAATAGGGGGAGCTTTTGTGGGGGAAAGAAGGCACATACATGAGTACACTTCAAAATATCACAAAATGAATGTTGTTCAAAACCTTATCAAGAATAATTTCAGTGAGGTGGTATTAGTCTGATTGAAGAAGGTTAACATTTTAACTTATGTTACAGCTATTTGAATACGTTCCCTTGTTGTTCGTACTAGATTTTAAGTCATACAAGGGAGGAAACATAGGGAAAGATGTTGAACGGAAACAGGAAGGAAGGTAACATGAGCAAGTAATTCACACCCGAGGGGAAATAATTAATAATAATGAAAATGAAATCTAACTAAAAACGAAGAGATGCAAGTTAAGCCAATGATGTATCTATTTCTAGTAGAAAATTAAAACAAAAGCAAAGCTATCAAAGCTTGTTCACTTATACCTTCCATTACAGTTTACATTTCTCACTCTTAACATGATAGTGCAGAATAAAGATGTTCCCATCAATATGTACAACTTATAAAACATGAATTAGATATCTCCTAAGTGCCCAGAAATCACAAAAGGCACAATAATATCTTCTATAATATGAAACAATCATTTGAAATTACAAAATTATTCATACTTCAAGTCTAATTATCCTCTAATACGTAGGGAAAAAAATATCAAAAAGGAAATTACTCTTATTCTAGAGTAATTCTCATGCAATCATATCAGCCTTTGTTTCACCCTGGGCACTCTGGTGGGCCTAGCATTCCTAGCTATTTATAAGGGATAAGACCCACCTAATCAATGGATTTCTACAATGTATCCAATTCCAGTCACCAACATATACTGTTTCAAGTTTTTATTCTTCTAGAGAGAATAAGAAAGAGAGGGTGATGTGCAACACAGGGCTTTAGAATCAACGGTGACTACCATCACAAATCAGTGGAAGAACCAGCTGATATTCTCAGCAGCTTTCTTACACCCTTACCTCAAAGTCCGTTCTTCATGAGCTCCTCCTTCAACTACAATACCAACTCTTCTCAAACTCCTCCAAGGCAGAACTAACTGCACACAAGTTATTTCTCTTCTCTTTTCTATTTGCTTCTTTTGTACCATAAAGGTTTGTAACAGGCAACATTAACGAGGGGCCCTCTCCCCAAGGCCATCAGCATGAGGCAACCAAAGTTCAACCTTTCTAAAGACTTTAACTTTACCAGGTCATTTTAACAATGTGTTCTTAGCATCCCTTATACTTTCATTAAAAAAAAACAAAAACATCTCTTGGTTTTGCCAGGTCCATTTCTGTGTTCTGTCTCTTACTTAACAAGCTGTCATTTGTCCTAAATTTACTAATAATATATTTTACATCTAGTACCTGAATCTGGTAAATTTTTTCCACTTCTATACACAAATAATATCCCTGAATACCACCTCTGACCCAACAGATTACTCTTCAGATATGAATAGTCTAAAGATAAAACTCTTAAAATTAAAATTATTTTATTAAATTAAAGGAGACTGTTTTCATTTTAAAATTCTATTTTGCTTCAAGTTTATCTCTCTGCAAAATATATATTGTTTTAAATTAATGTTTAAACTGTAATTAACAAGAATTGATCAGGTGGTAATTTAAGACCTTCTTTTTAATTGCCCTAGTTTGTGAAAAATACATGAAAAAATATATATGTAAATGCTCTGAAAATGGCAAGCAGCCTCACAAATGAAGAAAATTATCATTTAAAAAATTTCTACATTTGTTAGAATACTTGGCATGGTACTGTGGGCAATCTAGAGTCTAAATTATTTTTTATGGAACAAACTATTGAAAAGATAGCTAAATTTATGCAGCCACAAAGTCCTCTAGTTTCATACATGATTTTATGCATTTCTTATAAAACAAAACTTAAAATTTATGGGAAAATTAAAGTAGCACATTTTTCCATTATAGCTGAAATGATTAACCCATGATACCAAAGATGGAAAGCAAAAGAAACCTCATTTATTAATTTTCCAGGGGAAGTGGTTTTATTTTATAATGCTTAGTGGAAGATTTACCATGAGATTACCATTTAGCTTAACTTTTTGTAAAAATAGACTTTATGTTTTTGAGCACCTTAAGATTCACAACAAAACTGAGTGGAAGATAGTAAGATTTTCCATGTAAGCCCTGCCATCCCCCACTAGCAATATCCCCCAGCAGATGAACCTTTTGTTGCCACTAATGAACCTAGACTTGACACATCATAATCATCCAAAGTCCAGAGTTTATATTTGGATGTACTTCTGGTGCCATGCATATTCTGGATTTTGACAGATTTCTAATGGCATGTATAGACCATTGTAGTACCATATAAAATTGTTCCACTGCCCTAAAATTCTCCTGTGCTTGTTTCTCCCTACCTCCTCCCAACCGTTGGCAACCACTGCTATTAAGCCAAACTTTTATAACAATAACATGAGAACTATAAGATGTTTTAAAATGCCTTTTTTTGCTTTCTGTCTTGGTTATAAACACTTCTTTGTGCCTCTCCCTTTCTCCACCACCACCACCATCTCCTCCATTTTTTTTCTTTTTTACATCATCTGCTGTTCTTTCAAATAAAAACCTATAAACATTAGTGCAGGAAAAGTTCATTTAAAATTTAAATAACAGTGATACAATCATTCACTAGAAAATATGAATGGAACACCTACTGTGAGGTAAGTTCTAGAGATACACCAATGAACAAAATAGGTACAAGTCTATGCTGTTGTGTTACTTACATTTTGCCACACACATTCCCCCAATACTTGAAACCAAGATTCTGGATGTTGAATGGCTTGTGTCTATTACCAACTGTTGATCCTGCTTTTTCTCCCTGCCTACTGAGAAAACAAGATAGGATGGTAAATACAAGATTCTTAGCCCAAAAACTTTGCCCCACAGTAATCAATGTATGGTTTCCTAGAGTATGAACTTTTTCAGTGTTACTGCTTTGCTTAATAAATGTCACAATTGCAGAACAGAGAGGCATCCTACAATATGGGAGAATATATTCATAAATGATATATCTGATAAAGGGCTAACATCCAAAAATACATAAAGAGCTCACACTACTCAACACCCAAAAAAGCAAAAAAAGCAAATAACCTGATTAAAAAATGGACAGAAGATCTGAACAGACACTTCTTCAAAGAAGATATTCAGAAGGCCAAAAGGCACATCAAAAGATGCTCCACATCACTAATTGTCAGGGAAATGCAAATTAAGACCACAATGAGATATCACTTCACACCAGTTAGGATGGCCAACACCCAAAAGCCCAGGAAAAATGCTGGTGAGGATGCAGAAAAAAGGGAAACTTCCTACGCTGTTGGTGGGAATGTAAATTAGTTCAACCACTGTGGAAAGCAATATGAAGCTTCTTCAACAGACTAAAAATAGAGATACCATTAGAGACAAAGGAAAAAGATGGTGGCATGAGAAGTGAGGCAGGAACCTCCCCCCAAACCACATATAACACAAAAATACAGCAAATACAACTCATCCTGAAAGAGTGACCTGAAAGAAGACTGCAACAGACTGCTTACGTCTGGGGAAAAGAGAAGACCTCAAGGAAAAGGGTAAAGTAGCAAAGCCATGATCCAGTGGGACCCAGGCCCTCCCCCAACCATAGCTCATAGGCAGGAGAAAGCGAAACAGAGCAGGGAGGGAGTAGAAGCTCAGAACTGCTAAACACCCACTCTGGGACCATGAACCCACATTACATGGTGCTCTGGAGATTAGAGGAGTTGGAAAGCAAAGACAAATAGAATACCTGGAGAGACTGAGATTCCAGCCATTTGTGGAGAATAGGTACCCACAACTGGCTGCTCCAGATCAAAAGAAAGGTGGGCACTTTGAAAGACTTCCCAACAATGAGAGGGCTGCTAAAGGAGCAAGGACTACACAGAGCTTGATGTCTGGAAAAAGGACAGGTGGATAAAATCATCCTGGCACACTCAGCCTAGCAGGTTGGGAACTTTCAGGAGCTTCAGAGGCTCCATACCCCTGGCTGGCAATGCAGCGCCAAGGTCCCCTACTAGGATTCTCAGCCTGCTGCTCCTTCCTTCCAGCAGGCACCTGTCCACTCACCTGCAGCCACCACCATCATGCCAGGCCAGCCAGAGGCTGAACCTGACTACAGCAACTATAGGGGCATAGCACAGAGGCTCCTCCCTGTGAACTCAGCCCACTGGCCCTGGCAGTGGAGGCAGGCATTGCAGGCAGGAAACAGGAAAGAGCTCTTTCATCTCGGCAGGCCCCGGCACTGCACACCTGTGACCCCCACCATCGCTCCAAGTGCTGGGCAGCTCCAGAGAGGAGAGCATCTAGGCACTAGACAGTGCTGCCTAAACAAAGTTATTATTCTGTAGCATTCATCAGGAGTACAAAATGGAAAAAGAATCTTGTTCAAAACAAAGTCTCTAAAACACCAGTGAAACTGAAATCACCAATCTTCTTGATAAAGATTTCAAAATAGAAACTTGCTCAAGGAGCTACAGAAACATATTCAAGATCTCAGGGAGGACTTCAAGAAAGAGCTAGAAACTTTGAAAAAATACAATATCTGAAATTAAACAGGAAATGGAGGGATTTAAAAGCAGATTAGATGAGGTAGAGGAGATGGTAGATAAAAAAAGAAATTAGAGAACAGGAACACAAAAAAGCTGAGGCACAGGGAGAAAAAAAGGATCTCTAGGAATGAAAGAAAAATAAGAGGACTGTACGACCAATTCAAATGGACCAATATTCATGTCATAGGATTACCAGAAGTAGAAGAGAGAGAAAAATGGATAAAAAATCTCTCTGAGGAAATAATTGTTGAAAACTACCCCAGTTGGAGGAAGGAAATGGTCTCCCAGGCCTTGGAAGTGCATAGATCTCCCAATACAAGAGACCCTAGGAAGACAACACCAAGACAAATAATAATTAAAATGGAAAAGTTCAAGGACAAGGACAGCGTAATAAAAGCAGCCAGAGATAGAAAAAAGATAACATACAAATGAAAACCAATCAAGTTATCATCAGACTTCTCAGCAGAATCCTTACAGGCCAGAAAGGAGTGGCATCATAGATTTAATGCAATGAAATGAAAGCGCCTCCAACCAACAATATTCTACGTGGCAGGATTATCATTTAAATTTAAAGGAGGAATTAAACAATTTCCAGACAAGGAGAAGTTGAGGGAATTTACCTCCCATCTCTACAGTGTATTTTAAAGGAACTGCTATCAATGGAAGTGCTCCTAAGGCTAAATAGCTGTCACCAGAGAAAATTTTAAACCACAGTAAAGGGAGTAGATCAATTAATTACTACGCAAATGCAATATTAAATACAAAGTCAGGGGTACAAAAAGAATAAACAATAGGACACCTAATATATAAAGAATGGAGGAGGAAGAAAATGAAGGGAGAAGGGGAAAAAAAACCTTTAGATTGTGTTTGAAATAGTGTAATAAGTGAGTTAAGTTAGACTGTTAGATAGTAAAGAAGCTGTCCTTGAACCTTTGGTAACCACAAATCTAAAGCCTGCAATGGCAGTAAGTACATATCTATCGATAATCACCCTAATATAAATGGACTGAATGTACCAATCGAAAGACATAGAGTTACAGAATGGATAAACAAACAAGACCCATATCTATGCTGCCTATAAGAGACTAACTTCAAACTCAAAGAAATACACAGACTAAAAGTGAAGGGGTGGAAAAAGATATTTCATGCAAAAATAGAGAAAAGCAAGAGTTGCAGTACTTGTATCAGACAAAATAGACTTCAAAACAAAGAAAGTCACAAGAGACAAAGAAGGATATTACATAATGATAAAGGGGTCAATCCAACAGGAGGATATAACCATTATAAATATCTATGCACCCAAAACAAGAGCACCTACATATGTGAAGAAAATACTAACAGAATTAAAAGGGAAAATAGAATGCAATTCATGCATTTTAGGAGACTTCAGCACACCACTCATTCCAAAGGATAAATCAGCCAAACATAAAATAAGTATGGACAGAGAGGCACTGAACAACACATTAGAACAGATAGATCTGGTAGACATCTACAGAACATTCCACCAAAAACAGCAAGTTACACATTCTTCTTAAGTGTACATGTAACAATTTCCAGAATAGATCACATACTAGACACAAAAAGAGCCTCAGTAAATTCATAAGGATTGAAATTGTACCACCCAGCTTCTCAGACCACAAAGATATGAAACTAGAATAAATTACGCAAAGAAAACAAAATGCCCACAAACACATGGAGGCTTAACAAGATAAGCTTGTAAATAATCAGTGAATCAATGACCAAATTAAAAAAGAGATCAAGCAATATATGGAGACAAATTAAAACAATAATTCAACACCCGAAAACTTGTGGGATGCAGTGAAGGCTATACAAAGAGGAAAGTATACTGCAATACAGGCCTACCTCAGGAAAGAAGAACAATCTCAAATGAAGAGTTCAAACTCACAAATTAGCAAAACTAGAAAAAGAACAAATGAGGCCCAAAGTTAGTAGAAGGAGGGTCATAAATAAAGATCAGAGAAGAAATAAATAAATTGAGAAAAATAAAACAATAGAAAGAATCAATGAAAGCAGGAGTTGTTCCATTGAGAAAATAAAAATAGATAAACCCCTAGCCAGAATTATCAAGAAAAAAAGAGAGTCTACACTCATAAACAGAATCAGAAATGAGAAAGGAAAAATCACTACGGACACCACAGAAATACAAAGAATTATTAGAGAATGCTATGAAAAATTATATGCTAACAACTTGGATAACCTAGAAGAAATGGACAACTTTCTAGAAAAATACAACCTTCCAAGACAGACCCAGGAAGAAACAGAAAATCTGAACAGGCCAATTACCAGCCAAGAAATTGAATTGGTAATCAAAAAACTGCCTAAAAACAAAACCCCTGGACAAGATGGCTTCACAGCTAAATTTCATCAAACATTTAGAGAAGACCAAATACCCATCCTCTTTAATGTTTTCCAAAAAGTAGAAAAGGAGGGAATACTTCCAAACTCATTCTATGAGGCCAGCATCACAATACCAGGCAAAGACACAACAAAGAAAGATTACAGACCAATATCCCTGATTAACATAGATGCAAAACTACTCAAATAAATATTAGCAAACCATATTCAAAAATACATCAAAAGGATCATCCAACATGATAAAGTAGGATTTATTCCAAGGATGCAGGGATGGTACAATATTTGAAAATCCATCAACATCATACACCACATCAACAAAAGAAAAACAACAAAAATCACATGCTCATCTCAATAGATGCTGAAAAAGCATTTTTAAAAATTCAACATCCATTCATGACAAAACCTCTCAACAAAACGGGTATAGAGGGCAAGTGCCTCAGCATAATAAAGGCCATATACAAAAAAAACCTCAGCCAATATCATACTTAAATGCAAAAAGCTGAAAGATTTTTCTCTAACATTGGGAACAAGGATGCCCACTCTCCCAAATTTTATTCAACAAAGTGCTGAAGGCCCTTGTCATGGCAATCAGACAACACAAAAAATAAAAGGCACCTAAATTGGTAAGGAAGAAGTTAAACTGTTGAAAATGACATGATATTGTACATAAACCCTAAAGAATCTACCCCAAAACACTAGAACTAATCAATGAATTCAGCAAAGTTGAAAGATACAAAATTTATACACAGAAATCTGTTGCATTCCTATACACTAACAATGAATTAGCATAAAGAGAAATCAGGAAAACAATTCCATTCACAATTTCATCAAAAAGAATAAAATACCTAGGAACAAACCTAACTGAGGAAGTAAAAACCCTATACCCTGAAAATTACAAACACTCATGAGAGAAATTAAGGAAGACAACAATAAATGGAAATACATCCCGTGCTCAAGGATAGGAAGAATTAGTATTGTCAAAATGGCCACCTTGCCTAAAGCAATCTACAGATTCAATGCAATTCCTATCAAAATACCAACAGCATTCCTCAGTGAACTAAAACTAATAGTTCTAAAATTCATACAGAACCACAAAAGACCCTGAATAGTCAAAGCAATCCTGAGAAGTAAGAATAAAGCTGTGGAGATTATACTCCCTGACTTTATGCTCTACTACAAAGCTGCAGACATAAACCCATGCATATGTGGCAAATTGATATATAATAAAGGAGCCATGGATATAAAACGGGGAAATGACCTCTTCAACAACTGGTGTTGGCAAAAGTGGACAGCTACATGTAAGAGAAGGAAACTGGATTACTGTCTAACTCCATAAACAAAAGTACACCCGAAATGGATTAAAGACCTGAATCTAAGTTCATCAAACCATAAACCTCTTAGAAGAAAACATAGGCAAAAATCTCTTGAATATAAACATGAGCAACTTTTCCTGAACACATCTCCTCGGGCAAGGGAAACAAAAGCAAAAATGAACAAATGGGCCTACATCAAACTAAAAAGCTTCTGTACAGCAAAGGACACCATCAGTAGAACAAAAAAGGCATCCTACAGTATGGGAGAATATATTTGTAAATGACTTACCTGACAAGGGGTTGACATCCAAATTATATAAAAAACTCATATGCCTCAGCATCCAAAAGGCAAATAACCCAATTAAAAAATGGGCAGAGGATCTGAACAGAGACTTCTCCAAAGAAGAAATTCAGATGAGCAACAGGCACATGGAAAGATGCTCCACATCACTAATTATCAGAGAAATGCAAATAAAAATCACATTGAGATATCAATTCACACCAATTAGGATGGCCAACACCCAAAAGCCCAGGAACAACAAAGGTTGGCGAGGATGTGGAGAAAGGGGAACCCTCCTACACTGCTGATGGGAATGTAAATTAGTTCAACCATTGTGGAAAGCAATATGGAGGTTCCTCAAAAATAAATACAGAAATACCACTTGACCCAGGAGTTCACTCCTAGGAATTTACCCAAATAAAACAAATCCCTGATTCAAAAAGAAATATGCACCTCTCTGTTTATCACAGCACTATTTACAATAGCTGAGATATGGAAGCAACCTAAGTGTCCATCAGTAGATGAATGGATAAAGTAAAAGTGGTAAATATGTATGGCATATTATTCAGCCATAAGAAGAAAGCAAGTCCTACCATTTGCAACAACATAGATGGAGCTAGAGGGTATTATGCTCTGTGAAATAAGCCAGGCAGAGAAAGACAAGTACCGAATGATTTCACTCATTTGTGGGGTATAACAACAAAGCAAAACTGAAGGAACAAAACAGCAGTAGATTCAGACTCCAAGAAGGCACTAGAGGTTACCAAAAGGTAAGGGGTGGGAAGGGTCTGGTGCAGAGGGAGGAAGAATGGGATTAAGGGGCATTATGATTAACACACATAATATATGGGGGTCATGTGGAAAGCAGTATAGCACAGAGAAGACAAGTAGTGACTCTATGGCACCTTACTACACTGACGGACAGTGACTGCAATGTGGTGTGGGGGTATTTGATAACATGGGTGAATGTAGTAACCACAATGCTGCTCACGTGAGACCTTCATAAGATTGTATATCAATGATACCTTAATAAAAATAAATAAACAAATAAAGAAATGTCACAGTTACATCTGTTGTCCAAAGTAGTTAGGGCTAAGGTGATTTTGTTTCCTTAAATCATTTATCTATAAGGTACAAGTAGACATTTCTAAGACAAATACACATAGCTGAGATTTTTCTGTATTGCAGTCTCCATGGCAGTTGTAATAAAAATAACTATTGTTATATCTAGTTACTTTAGACTAAATGTTCATAGAATATATGCATATAGACTACATGCTTCATATGTATATATATGTATATACATATACATATATGTACACTATCTTATCACATCCTTATAAAATACATATTATTTTACACATTTTATACTCTCCCTCAAAAAAGTCACACTGAATCAAAGCATATTTTTTTACACTAACACTGGCCAAAAATATGATAAATTGAGAGATTTCAAAAAAAATATGATATATCTTTATTTTCAAATCTTAAAAAGATCAAGGTATCAGCACTAGGCAGCACAAACACAAACTAGAAGTAAATGTACTAGTTCCTCATTCACTCCTTCATCCCATTCTTTTAGTAAAGAATTAGCAAATGCCCACTCTGTGCCAAGCCAATGCTGATTTTAGGAGATGTTGTGGTTAATAAAACATAAGCTCTACTGTCCAACAGTGCTTTCTAGTGCTCAAAGGCAACAAGTAAGTAGGCAATTAAAATAATGTTTTCTAATCACTAAGCTATGAGTATTTAGAGGGTGGCCAGAGAACTGATATGCACACTAAAAAGATATTTTCTATATACTTCTCTCCTTCCTTCACACAAATTGTTAAATTCGCCTATGTCCTTTTGAATATGACATTGCAAGTCATTATGAAAATCTCTGGTAGCTATTCTTCTTATTATTATTATTCTTTTGCTAGCTGAATCTAAAGTAAACAGGTCATCAAAGATATTGATTTAGTCACTTCAAATTTGAACATGAGAGATGTCTAGAAGAACATGGGTAAATAAAAATTGGGGTGGGTGGAAATGAAGTAGAACACAAAATTTATTTTAATTAACATGTGTAGGCACTTTGTGGCCACACTGATCATTTTTGAGAAAATGCCTACCAAACACCTAAAAGGTAAAAATGTCCATAAATTGTTATATCAGCTAAAAATTGGTGTTCCAAAAAAAGTAGTTAGTCCTTTTTTCAACTAAAACAATTACAAAAGTGCATCCTGGAGGAAACCATGATACCTCAGCATGCAGCATAACCACTTTTTTTATACCACTTCATCACATGGAATATTAAAAAGGGTGTGTACTCAATGATTAATATAATAAAAAATAATTATTTTTACTACCTATTCATGAACATTCATAAATGTAACCAGCTTTTTCATTTCTTTTGCAAGTGCATGATGGTAACAAATAGAGTGACTTCTAGTATATTTGGAGCCACTACTTTGATTCATGCTAAAGTTCCAGCAGTTTTAGCCACATTGCTTCTGCACCAACCACTGTTTTATTATCATCAGGACAAATGATAATATAGTGATAAAGGCAAATGATGTCTTGAACTTCTCAAGTATCTACAGGTTTCACTTTGAGAAATGCTGCATAGAACATGTGATCGCATTCCCTTCCTACTCATTCTTATTCCCTTACATTCTCCACTTTTTTCTGAGTACTCATTATTCTTTAGTTCTTGGACCTATAAAACATAGTAAAATTCCTTTGGTATGTGTACCACACATGGGACAACATAATAGATATCAAAAAAAGTAAGAGATACTACTATTTTTTTTTTTGAGAGGGCATCTCTCATATTTATTGATCTAATGGTTGTTAACAACAATAAAATTCTGTATAGGGGACTCAATGCACAACCATTAATCAACCCCAAGCCTAATTCTCAACAGTCTCCAATCTTCTGAAGCATAACGAACAAGTTCTTAACACGGTGAACAAATTCTTACATAGTGAATAAGTTCTTACACGGTGAACAGTGCAAGGGCAGTCATCACAGAAACTTTCGGTTTTGATCATGCATTATGAACTATAAACAATCAGGTCAAATATGAATATTCATTTGATTTTTATACTTGATTTATATGTGAATCCCACATTTCTCCCTTATTATTCTTTTTTTTTTTAAATAAAATGCTGAAGTGTTAGGTAGATGCAAGATAAAGGTAGAAAACATAATTTAGTGCTGTAAGAGGGCAAATGTAGATGATCAGGTGTGTGCCTATAGACTAAGTATTAATCCAAGCTAGACAAGGGCAACAAAACATCCATGGATGCAGAAGATTTCTCTCAAAACAGGGGGGTGAGGTTCTAAGCCTCACCTCTGTTGATCCCCAATTTCCCTCCTGATGGCCCCCCTGCGACTGTGCCTGTCTTAGGTTGTTCCTCCCTTGAGGAATCTTACCCGTCTCTGGCTAACCAGTCATCTTCCGGGGCCTTACAGGGAAATGTAAAGTTGGTAAGTGAGAGAGAAGCCTTATTGTTTGAAAAGGTTAGCTTTTTACTTTGCATATTTATGCCCTGTGGCTTCTATGCCTAGCATTTGTCTTGAGGTATCTTTACCACTTGGAAGAATTATGATATTCGGTAATTTCTATATGAGGCACGAATTCTACTTAAGGGTTGTAATTAGGAAGGAAGAAGAAAAGCTATAGAAGTAGCAGATGGAAGAAAACATGGGAAGATTGATTATTTCTTTGACATATCTTCTTGTAGAGTAACATAAGCATGTATAGGTTTTAAACTACTAATTAAATTGTGCACACACATTAACATAATAGGAATACAGCTACATATCCAAAGCATACCTACAATTACCAGCCATCTCCAGTGAAACCAAGAAACCAGTTAGGCACCCTAGGCATTTGTGAAAACTTTTCAATGGTATGATGGATATTGTCTAACTGAATTTGAATAGTTCGAGAAAAATCAGACAAATTAAAACAACACATTCCTGGGAACTGTTCACATCCCATATGTTCTTTTAACAGTAGATAGTCTGTAGTCGCAAGATTGTGGAGGGCTGCAACTTGCACTTCTAATTCTTGGTTGAGTTCCAACAGTATAGATCCAGTCAAATTTGTTGTTTTACTGTATGCACAGGCCAGCTTAGATATCTCCTTCTTCATTCCAATGGCAAGTCCAGGAACCGGTGGGATGAATGCAGCTACAACTGCAACAGCACCAGGATCTTTGTTGAAGTTTTTTGATGATCATCTTCTGGAATGACTCTTACAAAGAATGTTGATGTTGGAAGTTCTTCTTCATATCGTGTCTTAATTCGTTTTCTGGGTAGCCAAATTAGGCTTTGATCGTCTGTATAAACACAAACAAACCCTTTGCCCACAATTTGATATGCCCTTTATACCATTGTGAAGAACTTATTGGAGATCACCACACAGGAACTGCTTTTTTTTTTTTAAGAGAAAGGAATATTATCAGAAAAATGTATTTCCATAGCTGATCATCTGACACCTTTTAAGTGATCAAAATTAAGGATATTTAAAGCATGCATTAATCGTTGATTTATAGTTAGTATTATCCTATCAGGGAGTAATCCCCTTTTCTTTCTTTCTTTCTTTTTTTTTGTTATCATTAATCTACAATTACATTAGGTTTACTAGGCTCTCCCCTATAACAGGTCCCCCCCACAAACTCCTTTACAGTCACTGTCCATCAGCATAGCAAAATGTTGTAGAATCACTACTTGTCTTCTCTGTGTTGTACAGCCCTCCCCTTTCTCCCACCCACCCATTATGCATGCTAATCATAATACCCCATTTCTTCTTCCCCCCCTTATCCCTCCCTACCCACCCATCCTCCCCAGTCCCTTTCCCTTTGGTACTGTTAGTCCATTCTTGGGTTCTGTGATTCTGCTGCTCTTTTATTCCTTCAGTTTTTCCTTTGTTCTTGTTCTTATACTCCACAGATGAGTGAAAGCATTTGGTATTTCTCTTTCTCCGCTTGGCTTATTTCACTGAGCATAATACCCTCTAGCTCCATCCATGTTGCTGCAAATGTTAGGATTTGTTTTCTATTTGAATATTGAATAATATTCCATTGTGTATATGTACCACCTCTTCTTTATCCATTCATCTACTGATGGACACTTAGGTTGCTTCCAATTCTTGGCTATTGTAAATAGTGCTGTGATAAACAGAGGGGTGCATCTGTCTTTTTCAAACTTGAGTGCTGCATTCTTAGGGTAAATTCCTAGTAGTGGAATTCCTGGGTCAAATTGTAAGTCTATTTTGAACATTTTGAGGAACCGCCATACTGCTTTAAACAATGGTTGAACTAATTTACATTCCCACCAGCAGTGTAGGAGGGTTCCCCTTTCTCCACAACCTCTCCAACATTTGTTGTTGTTTGTCTTTTGGATGGTGGCAATCCTTACTGGTGTGAGGTGATATCTCATTGTGGTTTTAATTTGCATTTCTCTGATAACTAGTGATGTGGAGCATCTTTTCATGTGTCTGTTGGCCATCTGTATTTCTTTTTTGGAGAACTGTCTGTTCAGTTCCTCTGGCCATTTTTTAATTGGATTATTTGTTTTTTGTTTGTTGAGGTGGGTGAGCTCCTTATATATTTTGGACGTCAAGCTTTATCGGATCTGTCATTTACAAATATATTCTCCCATACTGTAGGGTTCCTTTTTGTTCTATTGATGGTGTCCTTTGCTGTACAGAAGCTTTTCAGCTTAATATAGTCCCACTTGTTCATTTTTGCTGTTGTTTTCCTTGCCTGGGGAGATATGTTCAAGAAGAGGTCACTCATGTTTATGTCTAAGACGTTTTTGCCTATGTTTTTCTCTAAGAGTTTTATGGTTTCATGACTTACATTCAGGTCTTTGATCCGTTTTGAATTTACTTTTGTGTATGGGGTTAGACAATGGTCCAGTTTCATTCTCCTACATGTAGTTGTCCAGTTTTGCCAGCACCATCTGTTGAAGTGACTGTCATTTCCCCATTGTATGTCCATGGCTCCTTTATCAAATAGTAATTGACCATATATGTTTGGGTTAATGTCTGGAGTCTCTAATCTGTTCCACTGGTCTGTGGCTCTGTTCTTGTGCCAGTACCAAATTGTCTTGATTACTATGGCTTTGTAGTAGAGGTTGAAGTTGGGGAGTGAGATCCCCCCTACTTTATTCTTCTTTCTCAGGATTGCTTTGGCTATTCGGGGTCTTTGGTGTTTCCATATGAATTTTTGAACTATTTGTTCCATTTCGTTGAAGTATGTTGCAGGTAATTTGATAGGGATTGCATCAAATCTGTATATTGCTTTGGGCAGGATGGCCATTTTGACGATATTAATTCTTCCTGGCCACAAGCATGGGATGAGTTTCCATCTGTTAGTGTCCCCTTTAATTTCTCTTAAGAGTGACTTGTAGTTTTCAGGGTATAGGTCTTCCACTTCTTTGGTTAGGTTTATTCCTAGGTATTTTATTCCTTTTGATGCAATTGTGAATGGAGTTGTTTTCCTGATTTCTCTTTCTATTGGTTCATTGTTAGTATATAGGAAAGCCACAGATTTCTGTGTGTTAATTTTGTATCCTGCAACTTTGCTGTATTCCAATATCAGTTCTAGTAGTTTTGGAGTGGAGTCTTTAGGGATTTTTATGTACAATATCATGTCATCTGCAAATAGTGACAGTTTAACTTCTTCTTTACCAATCTGGATTCCTTGTATTTCTTTGTTTTGTCTGATTGCCGTGGGTAGGACCTCCAGTACTATGTTAAATAACAGTGGGGAGAGTGGGCATCCCTGTCTGGTTTCCAATCTCTGAGGAAAAGCTGTCAGCTTCTTGCTGTTCAGTATAATGTTGGCTGTGGGTTTATCATACACGGCCTTTATTATGTTGAGGTACTTGCCCTCTATACCCATTTTGCTGAGAGTTTTTGTCATGAATGGATGTTGAATTTTGTCAAATGCTTTTTCAGCATCTATGGAGGTGATCATGTGGTTTTTGTCTTTCTTTTTGTTGATGTGGTGGATGATATTGATGGACTTTCGAATGTTGTACCATCCTTGCATCTCTGGGATGAATCCCACTTGGTCATGGTGTATGATCCTTTTGATATATTTTTGAATTTGGTTTGCTAATATTTTGTTGAGTATTTTTGCATCTACATTCATCAGGGATATTGGTCTGTAATTTTCTTTTTTGGTGGGTTCTGTGCCTGGTTTTGGTATTAGGGTGATGTTGGCTTCATAGAATGAGTTTGGGAGTATTTCGTCCACTTCTATTTTTTGGAAAAATTTAAGGAGAATGGGTATTATGTCTTCTCTGTATGTCTGATAATATTCCGAAGTAAATCCGTCCAGCCCGGTGGTTTTGTTCTTGGGTAGTTTTTTGATTACCGTTTCAATTTCTTTGCTTGTAATTGGTTTGTTTAACTTTTGTGTTTCTTCCTTGGTCAATCTTGGAAGGTTGTATTTTTCTAGGGAGTTGTCCATTTCTTCTAGGTTTTCCAGCTTGTTGGCATATAGGTTTTCATAGTAGTCTTTAATAATTCTTTGTATTTCTGTGGAGTCTGTCATGATTTTTCTGTTCTCATTTCTGATTCTGTTGATTTCTGTTGATTCCCTTTTTCTCTTGATAAGTTTGGCTGGAGGATTATCTATTTTGTTTATTTTCTCAAAGAACCAGCTCTTGGTTTCATTGATTTTTGCTATTGTTTTATTCTTCTCAATTTTTTTTTCTTCTCTGATCTTTATTATGTCCTTCCTTCTGCTGACTTTAGGCCTCATTTGTTCTTCTTTTTCCAGTTTCGATAATTGTGATGTCAGACTATTCATTTGGGATTGTTCCTCCTTCTTCAAGTGCCTGGATCACTATATACTTAACTCTTAAGACTGCTTTCACTGTGTCTCACAGAAGTTGGGGCTTTGTGTTGTTGTTGTCATTTGTTTCCATATATTCCTTGATCTCTATTTTAATTTGTTCATTGATCCATTGATTATTTAGGAGCATGTTGTTAAGCCTCCATGTGTTTGTGAGCCTTTTTGTTTTCTTTGTAGAATTTATTTCTAGTTTTATACCTTTGTGATCTGAAAAGTTGGTTGGTAGGATTTCAATATTTTGGAATTTACTGAGGCTCTTTTTGTGGGCTAGTATGTGGTCTATTCTGGATAATGTTCCATGTGCACTTGAGAAGAATGTATATCCTGTTGCTTTTGGATGTAGAGTTCTGTAGATGTCTATTAGGTCCATCTGTTCTAGTGTGTTGTTCAGTGCCTCCGTGTCCTTACTTATTTTCTGCCCAGTGGATCTATCCTTGGGGTGAGTGGCATGTTGAAGTCTCCTAAAATGAATGCATTGCAGTCTCTTTACCCCTTTAGTTCTGTTAGTATTTGTTTCACATATGCTGGTGCTCCTGTGTTGGGTGCATGTATATTTAGAATGGTTATATCCTCTTGTTGGACTGAGCCCTTTATCATTATGTAGTGTCCTTCTTTATCTCTTGTTACTTTCTTTGTTTTGAAGTCTATTATGTCTGATATAAGTACTGCAACCCCTGCTTTCTTCTGTCTGTTGTTTGCCTGAAATATGTTTTTCCATCCCTTGACTTTTAGTCTATGCATGTCTTTGGGTTTGAGGTGAGTTTCTTGTAAGCAGCATATAGATGGGTCTTGCTTTTTTATCCATTCTATTACTCTGTGTCTTTTGATTGGTGCATTAAGTCCATTTACATTTAGGGTGACTATTGAAGGATATGTACTTATTGCCATTGCAGGCTTTAAATTCGTGGTTACCAAAGGTTCAAGGTTAGCCTCTTTAGTATCCTACTGCCTAACTTAGCTCGCTTATTGAGCTGTTATATACACTGTCTGGAGATTCTTTTCTTCTCTCCCTTCTTATTCCTCCTCCTCCCTTCTTCATATGTTGGGTGTTTTTTTCTGTGCTCTTTTTAGGAGTGCTCCCATCTAGAGCAGTCCCTGTAAGATGCCCTGTAGAGGTGTTTTGTGGGAGGCAAATTCCCTCAACTTTTGCTTGTCTGGGAATTGTTTAATCCCTCCATCATATTTAAATGATAATCATGCTGGATACAGTATCTTTGGTTCAAGGCCCTTCTGTTTCATTGCATTAAATATATCATGCCATTCTCTTCTGGCCTGTAAGGTTTCTGTCGAGAAGTCTGATGATAGCCTGATGGTTTTCTTTTATAGGTGACCTTTTTCTCTCTAGCTGCCTTTAAAACTCTTTCCTTGTCCTTGATCTTTGCCATTTTAATTATTATGTGTTTTGGTTTTGTCCTCCTTGGGTCCTTTCTGTTGTGAGTTCTGTGTATTTCCGTGGTCTGTTTGATTATTTCCTCCCCCAGTTTGGGGAAGTTTTCAGCAATTATTTCTTCAAAGACACTTTCTATCCCTTTTTATCTCTCTTCTTCTTCTGGTACCCCTATAATATGGATATTGTTCCTTTTGGATTGGTCACACAGTTCTGTTAATATTGTTTCTTTCCTGGAGATCCTTTTATCTTTCTCTGTGTTAGTTTATATGTGTTCCTCCTCTCTGGTTTCTGTTCCATCAATGGCCTCTTGCATCTTATCCATTGAGCTAATAAATCCTTCCAGAGTTTGTTTCATTTCTGTAATCTCCTTCCTGGCATCTGTGATCTCCCTCTGGACTTCATCCCTGAGCTCTTGCATATTTCTCTCCATCTCCATCAGCATGTTTATGATTTTTATTTTGAATTCTTTTTCAGGAAGACTGGTTAGGTCTGTCTCCTTCTCTGGTGTTGTCTCTGTGATCTTGGTTTGCCTGTAATTTTGCCTTTTCATGGTGATGGGAATAGTCTGCAGAACTGGGACGAGTGACGGCTGGAAGAACTTCCCTTCTTGTTGGTTTGTGGCCCTCCTCTCCTGGGAGAACAGCGACCTCTAGTGGCTTGTGCTGGGCAGCTGCGTGCAGACAGGGCTTCTGATTCTTGCCTGGCTGCTATGGAGTTTATCTCCCTGTTGCTGTGGGTGTGGCCTGGCTTGGGCAGCTGCTCCAAAATTGTGGAGCCCCATTGGAGGGGGAGCAGCCAGGAGGCTATTTATCTCTGTGAGGGGCCTCTGTGCTCCCTGCTGCCCAGGGGGTTAGAGTGCCCAGAGATCCCCAGATTCCCTGCCTCTGGACTGTGTCCCGGGATGCTTCCGTCTGGTTTTGGAGTCCCTGTCCCTTTAAGACTTCCAAAAAGCACTCGGGAAAAAAAAAAAATTAAATTTATAATTAAAAAAAAAATGTCGCTCGCTTTTCTTTGTCCTCGAGTGCCGGCCTCATGGACCCGCTCACCGGTCTTGCTGCCCTGTTTCCCTACTATCCAGGAACCCACGCATGTACTGTGTCTGTGCTCTGGTGCGGATGGCTGGGGCTGGGTGTTCAGCAGTCCTGGGCTCCCTCTCCCTCCCGCTCTGACTCCTCTCCTCCCGCCGGGAGCTGGGGGGAGGGGCGCTCGGGTCCCGCCAGGCCAGGGCTTGTATCTTACCCCCTTCACGAGGTGCTGGGTTCTCTCAGGTATGAATGTGGTCTGGATATTGTCCTGTGTCCTCTGGTCTCTATTCTAGGAAGAGTTGTCTTTGTTATATTTTCATAAATATGCGTGGTTTTGGGAGGAGATTTCCTCTGCTCTACTCACGCCGCCATCTTGGCTCCATCTCTGAGATACTACTATTCTTAAATCTACTATTTTCAACAATGATCAAGATATCAACTGTAAATACCACAAAGATAATTTGGAAGTAAATTTACTATTTCCTCTCTCACTTACTTCATTCCATTTTTTCAGCAAAGCAGCATTTGGTACTATGTGCTGACCCCAGTGCTAACTTTTGGAGATGTCAAAGTTAGTTGGACCTCATGAAGCAAACTACTCTATGAAAGAGCCTGTAACTTGGCAATATGGGTGACTGTTGAAACCACTATGTTGTTTATATGAAACTATCATAAGGTTGTATATCAATGATACTTATATTAAATTTAAAAAAAAAGAAAGAGCCTGTAAAGAGGATGAAAAGACAAGTTAATGACTCGGAGAAGATATTTGCAAATCCCATGTCTAACAAAGGACTAGAGTCTAAAATATATAAAGAACTTTTTTAATTCAACCGTTTTTTTTTTAAAGGAATACAATGAAATGAGCCAAAGGATTAACAGACATTGAACAAAAAAAGGAAGTACAACTGGAAGATCAGCAGATAAAAATATGTTTAATTTTATTAATAACTGAATAACTCATACATTTCTGATAAGAATGTAAAATGGTACAAATCACTCTGGAAAATGCTTGACTCTTTCTTATAAATCTAAGAATGCAACAGCCTTATAACCCAGCAATTCTACTCTTGGGAATTCATCACAGAAAAATTAAAAATTATGTTCACACAAAAACCTATATATAAATGTTCATAGGAGCTTTATTTAGAATAGCTGAAAACTTGAAATAACCGAAATGCCTTTCAATGAGAGACAGTTAAACAAACTTTAGTACATCCATATAATGAATATTACTCAGCAATTAAAAGGAATGGACTACCGATATACACAAGAACTTGGATGAATCTCCAGGGAATCATGTTGAGTGATAAAATTCTCTCTCAAAAGGTCATATACTATATGATTCCAGCAATATAATATTTTTGAAATAACAAAATTACAAAGATGGAGAATACATCAATGGTTGTCAAGGGTTATAAAGACAGGAAGGAGGTAGGTATGGTTATAAAAGGATAACAGAAGGAATCTTAATGGTGAAGGAACTGATCTGTATCTTTACTGTGGTAGTAGATATATGATAAAACTGCATAGAATCTCTCTCTCTCACACACACACACACACACACACAAACATATGTAAAACAAGTGAAACACAAATTCAACAATGTCAATTTTCTGCTTGTGATAATTTACTCTATTTTTGCAAGATGTTACTATTGGGGGCAACCAGGTAAAGAGTACTTGATATTTTCTCATTATTTCTTACAATAGTATGTGAATCTCCAACTATCTCAAAATTAAAAGTTTAATTAAAAAAGCACATTAAGCAAATTTACAGATACAAAATCAGCACACAAAATCAGTTTTGTTTCCATGCACTAGCAATGAACAATATGAAAAGGAAATTAAGAAAATTCCATTTACAACATCAAAAAGAATAAAATACTTAGGAATAAACTTAAGGAGGTGAAAGTTTTGAACTCCAAGAATTACAAGACACTGATGAAAAAAAGTAAAGAAGACATAAATAAATGGACATTCCATGTTCATAGACTGGCAGACAATATTATGATGTCAATAATACCAAATCAATCCAGAGATTCAGTGTAATTCCTGTCAAAATTCCCAAGACAGATTTTTGCAGAAACAGACAATTCATCCTAAAATTCATGTGGAATCTTAAGGGGTACCAAACAGCAAAATGGTAAAGACAAAGTTGGAGTGCTCATATTTTCTGATTTCAGAATTTACTACAAAGCTATAATAATCAAAACAGTGTGGTACTGGCATAATGAGAGATATATAGACCAATGAAATAAAAGAGAAAGCCCATAAATAAATCCTCTTATATATGGTCAAATGAATTTTGACAAGGACACCAAAACCATTAAAAGAAAAAGACATTTTTAACAAATAGTCCTGGGAAAACTGAGTACCCTCAGGCAAAAGAGTCAAGTGGGACACTTACCTTATACTACATATGAAAATTTACTCAAAATATATCAAAGACCTAAATTTAAAAGCTAAACCTGTTGAAATATTAGAATAAAACATAGAAAAAATGGTTCATTATATTGAATGTGGCAATAATTTCTTGGATATAATACCAAACGCACAGGCAACAATAGAAAAAATAGATAAATTGGACTTCATCAAAATTAAAAACTTTTTGTAATTAAAGGAGATTATCAACAGAGTGAAAAGATAACATATAGAATGGAAGAAAATAATTGCAAATCATATGTCTGATAAGAGATTAATATCCAGTTCAACAATAGCAAGAAAAAAAACACATAAAGAACTCCTACATCTCAACAGCAAAAACAAAAAATCAATTAAAAAATAGACATAGAACTTGAATCTCTCCAAAGAAGATATACAGATGGCCAAAAAGTACATGAAAATGTGCTCAGTATCACTTATCTTTAGGGCAATGCAAAACAAAACCACAGGGAGATGATGCTTCAAACTCAAAATGCAGCTATGATTAAAATAAAACAGAAAATAAAAGTCTTAAGGAAGATAGAGAGAAATTGGAATGCTTGTACATTGCTGATGAAAATATAAATTGGAGCAGCTGCTGAAAAACAGTATGGCAACTCCTCAAAACATTAAACATAAAGAAATTGAAGAAGGCACAAACAAATGGAAAGATATGTTCATAGATTGGAAGAATTAATATTTTAAAGTGTTTATACTATCCAAAGCCTTCTATAAATTCAATGCAATCTCTGTCAAAATTCCAATAGGGGCATTGGAATTTGAATAAAATTTGAATAGAACCACAAAAGATTCCAAATGACCAAAGCAATATTTTTTTTAATGTCTTACATGTTACTGTGTTCATATGATGTTAAAAGAAACTGAAAACTTTTTCAAACACTAGACCCAGCTTTTTTCAATAGATAGTACCTATTGCAGGATTCTAGATAAAAATATGAAAGCCAATTAGGAAGTAAGGCAAGGCAGGTTGGCAGAAACTTAGCTTTTAGTAGCTCAGTTAAGAATTTAAAACCATGATCTTAAAATATTGATTATAGTAAAAAGTATGGCATAGAACAAAAATAAAATTTTCAGCTTCCTCAAGTTCATACTGTGCTCATATCGGTATTTGTCCATTTTAACTCTTCTAGCAGAACACACCTGGAGACATCGCATGTCTTGGTTTCAAACTGTACTACAAAGCTAAGTAATCAAAACAGTATGGCACTAGCATAAAATAAAAACATAGACCAACAGAACAGAATCAACAGCCCAGAAATGAACTTCCACATCTATGGTCAATTAATATTTGATTATTCAATAGGAAAAGGATAAATGGTGTTGGGAGAAATAAGTAATCTTATGCAGAAGTATAAAATTGGACCACTATATTACACCCCTCACAAAAATTAACCCAAAATGAATTAAAGACTTAAATGTAACACCTAAAACTGTAAAACTCATGGAAGAAAATATAGGGAAAAAGCTCCTTGACATTGGTCTTGACACTGATTTTTTTTAATATAACATTAAAAGCACAAGCAACAAAAAGCAACTTATGGAATGGGAGGAAATATTTGTATATCATATCTGATAAGGGAGTTCATATCCAAAATAACAAATAACTCATACCACTCAATTCCAAAAAATGGGCAGAGGAACTGGATAGACATTTTTCCAAAGAAGATATGTGAATGGCCAACAGATATATTAGAAGGTGCTTGACATCACTAATCATAGGGAAATGTAAATTGAAGCAATAATGAGATACTACTTCACACTTGTTAGAGTGGCTATCTTTAAAAAGACAACAGGTAACAAGTGTTGGGGAGGATGTGGAAAAAAGTGAACCTTGGTCCACTGTTGATGGGAGTGTAAATTGGTTCACCCATTATGCAAACCAGTATGGAAGTTACTAAAAAATTAAAATAGAACTTCCATATGATGTAACAATCCCATTTCTCTGTATCTATCCAAAGGAAATGAAAGCAGGATCTCAAAAAGATATTTGCACTTCCATGCTCACTGCAACATCATTTACAATAGCCAAGATACAGAAACATCCTTAGTGTCCATCAACAGATAAATGGATAAAGAAGACTTGGATTACATATATATGCAACAGAATATTACACAGTCTTAAAAAAGAAGGAAACCCAACATTTGTAACAACATGGATGGACTTTTGAGGGAATTATGCTAAGTGAAATAAGTCAGGCAGAGATAGACAAATAGTGTATGATATTACTTGTATGCAGAATATAAAAAAGCCAAACTCAATTAGAAACAAAGAGCCAAGTGTTGGTTATCAGGAGCTGGGGACTATGGGAAATGAATAGATGTTGGTCAAAGTGTTCCAACTTCCAGTTATGAGATGAGTAAATTCTGGGGACTTAATGTACAGCATGGTGATTATAGTTAATAATGTTGTGTTATATATTTGAAAGCTGCTGAGAGAATAGTTCTTAAATGTCTTCACCATAAAGAAAAAATTATAAAGATATGATGTGATAGAGCTGTTAGCTAAACACTATGGTGGTAATATCATTGTAATATATAAGTGTATCAAATCAACAATTTGTTCATTTTAAACTTTCACAATGTTACAAGTCAATTTTCTTTTTTACCAATAGTCTTCTGTTCATCAGGAACAAAACCAAAAACAGAATATTTGACTGAAAAAAGAGACAATTAGAGAGATGTGTCTAATTGTAAACAGAAGTGTCTAAGGAAAAATAATTAAAGGTATGATGCTGAAGGAATTTAGGATTAGAAGATGAATTAAGTTTAGTTCCTTGATAATAAAGGCAGAAAAGAAAACAAAATGAAGACAGTTCTGCATTATTATCAGGGATTACACGAAGCAAGAAATTATTTCAAACAGAAAACATCAAAAATGTTTAAATGTCTTATATTTCTCTAAATGCTGGATCTGGAGATCAATTAACATGGTAAAGGGCATAGTTTCTGTGGGCATCACATTCCTAATCTTCAAAGTGAAAGCTCTGAATCGTATTAGAGATATCAGACACAATCCCCTCATGTTGGCCTCCCCCTCTAGTTCCCATGGCAAACACTGATCAAGGGATTTCTGCACTGAGAACAGATTTAGCCCCAAGACCCTTCTCTGTGCAGACAGGCAACCATTACCCATCAACTCCTTTATTGCTCAAAATGTAACCAATTTGCTCTCCTCAGATTTGATATTGAATAACATGCCTTTCAGTTTTAGAATTCTACATTTACATAACAAATTGAGTATTTAATGAATATAATTTTTAAATGTTTAATTTGGAAATTATTTAAATTTTTTGAAAAGAAATATAAAGGCTAATAATATTGACAGAAATAACCATTAACTTACAATTGCAATACAAAGATAAATTCCCAATGAAATCTTATGCTCAGCATTTTCAAATCAAATTGATAGAAATTCTACTTTCACAGCTTGTGAGCTAGTCTTATATTTATACTATAGATTATGGAATGATTTATTTCTACATTATTTTACTTAGGTGTAGGTAAAAATTTTTCAAATAGTGGAGCATTACCAATATCTACAATTAATGAGGATAAACAAATGTGCTGGATAATACATATTATAAAAACAAATGCATTACTTTTAAAATCTAATCATAAATGATGACAAACTACAAGACCCTTGAGTGAAATCTAGTAACTGACTCAAGCATTCAGATAACTAGGAACATACCATGACGTCAGTGACCAGATGGTTTTATTGAGGCATTTTCCTGTTTTCCATAAAGCTAAATTACAACATTCCTAAAAATCCTCTCCATTTCTATTTCTAAATTAGGACATAACCTATTATCTCAGTGCTTGAATTTGAAAATGTACAGAAAGTGATGGTACTATGCCTTCCTGATGCAGGAAATTTCAATAACAGAGAAAGAAGTAACTGAAAGTAACTGAAAAATATAACCTTGTGGAAGAATTTTTTGGTAAGCTCTTTTTTCTTTTTTTTTTCTTTTTTTTTTGTAGTCAAAGATGGAAATACATGATTCTGTGATAAAACTAAATATGTTTTAACTTTTTCCCTCTCCTAAGGCATCATCAAAATCAGAAGTTATAAGTTATCTGTATATATTTTGCTGCACTCAGTGTAGTATAAAAGATGAGATAATCTTTTCTTTAGCACTTATGATAAAACACATACAAACAATGCAGCGGAACTAACATCTAACATATATCTACAGTATTTGCCTGTTTTTTTTCTTTTTACCTTTTGACCTGCTTCACTCATTTCTTCCACCCCCCCCAACTCCCTTCTCTGGCAATCTGTTCTCTGAGTCTATGAGCTCAGTCTTTTTAACTTTTTATTTTTATGTTTTACTTTCCAAATATAAGAGAGATCATACGATATTTGTATAACTTTTTTCACTTCGCGTAATACCCTCAAGGTCCATTCATGATGTCACAAATGTCAATTTGTCTTCTTTTTATGGCCTAATAGTATTCCACTGTATATATATAACACATCTTCTTTATCCATTCATCTGTAAAATATTTAATGCCACTGATGGTACACTTAAAAATAGTTCATGTGGTAAATTTTATGCTATGTATATTTTACCACAACCAAAAAATTTTTAACACATTAAATAACAAAAAAAACACAAACAAGTATAACAATGTGAAAAAAGAAAAAATGTTTTATTTTAAAATTGTGTCTTCGAATATGCTAGCCTTACACCAGTACGTATAATGTCAATGCACTTTGTCTTTAAAATAACATCTTTAGATTCTTACAATTTGGTTTAAAGCCTTATAATTTGGCTCTAAAGCATTTTTAAGGCAAAGAACATTTAAGTAGGACCTAAAGGAGTAAATGTGGAGTGATTATATAAAATAAAACATAGGCAGTGATATTGTGTTTTCTGAAATTCTGGAGTTGAAAGCTGACTTCCCTTAAGATGTGATTCTTCCATACTAAAGGTAAAAAGCAAATAAAGCATTGCTCTGTTGCTTCATCAACTTATTAGCTCACAGGATAAATTATTTTTCTCTGTCATTTTATCTACCTAAAGCAAGATAAATATAAGGTGTTACTTGTTATTTATTTAACTTTTATAAGACACCTACCCCATCACAAGAAACATATCCTATTAGGAAAGCAATTCTTTTCCTTTAGTAGTAAATATATCACAATCATTTATAATAAAAATTTCCATATATAAAATGTTAACACTTTTAAGGAAATGTATGAAAACTCTAAAGAAAATCAGCTTACAATATTACACTGTCTCAGTCATGTAAGTAACTGCTCTAAAATAAAAATCAATTGTCCTCTTGATACTCGTAACATGACTATATCTCATTCTCAAATGGTTTTAAAAGAGGCATTAATTGTGCTGAGTCAAATAGATACTTACACAGATAATTGCAGATTCAATTTTGTAAAACTTTGAAAGACTGTTAACTTTAATAATTAAGGTGTACTTATATGAAATAGAATGACATCTATGGCAGAAAACAAATCCTTCATATTTTTATGACTGATAAGACCTTTTTTAGCTGGGTAGACCTGGTATTCATTCTAACAACTCAATGGAAGAGTCTCCAAATCTTAGTCAATTTTTTTGTTTCTTGAGAAGTGAAGACTTAAGGAGAGATAATTACAAGTATGCCGCAATAACAGGGAAATCATTAAGTCCTATTTATTTTAGAATCAGACCAAAGTGAAAAGGGTTCCTGACATTGTTTATCAGACCTCTTTTGAGCCTCCTTCCAAGAATGATTTTCCAAGTGTCCCTAAGATAAATTGAAAATGTAACAAAGACCCTTTGAGGGCAAGACAGCTCCTACCAGCTTCTTTCTTATTTCATTCAGTCTGTTCCCAGAGTTTCATTGTAGTCAGTCAGTTACAGAGAGCATGAATTTCAGACCATGTATTTCTTCATAAAGTGACTAGATTTTATACAGGAAACCATAAAATCCCCTTGTATAAAAACAGCATTCTTCTATCAGTCAAACTGAACTGGACTTGCTATGACCTTGAAGGATGGAGGCATTTTTTTTCTGTGGTTCTTTGGAATTAGATGCTAAGTGATCCTGTGAATCTTTATTTGATGGTTGTTTTTAGAATATTCAAATTTATCAAAAATATATAAGACACAAAGCATCTGTAGTGGAGAGAGGAGAAATAAACAAAGCAAACAAGAATCCAAGTCCAGGGTGAATGACTCAGTTGTTCAGTTGGCTCCCCCACCAAAAAGAAAAAAAGAGCCTATTAACAAAATCACAATGGCTGAAGAAGAATGAGGTATCTAGAGTAGCCAAAGTTATAGAGACAGAAAGTAGAATGGTCGTTACCAGGGACTGGAGGTGGGGGCAGTATTTAATGTTCAATGAGTATAAAATTTTAGAATTACAAGATAAAAATGTTCTGGAGTTCTTGTTTTACAATACCATGAATATACTTAACACCACTGTAGTGAATACTGAAAAATGGTTAAGATGGTAAGAAAAAAAGGACATGAAGAGCACTAAATTAGACTATGTCAACATTAAGATTTTTAAAGTCAAGATTTACCATTAAGAGCCTGAAAAGATAATTGATAGAATGAAAGACTATATTCACAATACATATATTAGCAAAGGGATTTCTATGTAGAATGTGTTTTTTCAATCTTAAGAACTCAATAAGAAAAAGACATGTAACTTAGTAGAAAAATGGGTACAAGATTCAAAACACTTGAAAAAAGAAGATAATCAAATGGCTAATAAATGTATGAACACTAAACTAAAACTTAAAATAACAAAATATCACTATGTCTCTACAATAATGTCTGGATGAAAAAGACAGATAAAACCAAGTGTTGTTGAGTCAACTGGCAATTCTCCTACACCCCAAATAGAAGAAGAAATTGGTACAACTTCCATGAAAAACTATTTGTCAGCATCTACTAAACCTAAATCCATGAATATCCTAGGACCCAGAAATGCAGTTCCAAGATACTTGCCCAAAAGATGTGTGCATTTGTTCACCAAGAGAATTAATCAAATGGTATCAGAATAGAAGGATCAGTGCCTTGTAATACATTCATACCACATGGTAGACTATTGAACAGTGAAAATCAATGGTATTTATTAAGAGAATCAATGATACAACTGCTCCGTAAAAGAAGTTCCATTTATATAATTGATTCCATTTGTATAATCTCTACTTTAGAAGTCAGATAGTTAGAAGTCATGTGTTCCAGATCTGAATACTAGTTACATGGATATCTTCAGTTTGTGACAATCCATAGTACTTGAAGGACTAGGAACTTTCTAGATGTGAGATGATGTCAGCTAGCCCCAAATGATGAACACAGACTGATCAGGCAAAGTAGAGGGGTTGCAGGGGGCAGTGGGAATTCTGAGAAAGGAGAGTGATCAGAAAGAGGAAAAGAATGCAAAAGGGCCAGAAGCAGAGGAAGAATTAATGTAAAAGGAAAGAAGAATTATTGCACTGATGGACTTTGGGGGGTTTTTCAGGCTTTATATATTTATGAGTAAAGATATGCCATGATAAGCAATGCTGCAATAAACATATGCACATGTATGTGTGCTTTTTTTTCCTGAAGGATTAATTTCTAATAGTGGATTGAAATGTCAAAGAGTGTGTGTGTAGTTTATTTCCAGAATTTTTTCCAGAACATTTTCAACAACTCAAGCCCTCACCACCAAAATCCCAAGGGGGGATTCTGATTGGTCTAGCTTGTGTCAGACCAGCACTGTGACATCATTGCTGTGACAGATGGTATGTGGGGGACCAACAGATCCACAAGGTCAGAGATCAACATGCCATTCTTATTCATTGTGTATCCTCAGTTTAAGGTGAGTGCCAGGCACATATGTGTATGTTTTTATACATATTGCTGAAAGAACAAATAAAAAACAGTGGATAGTAAGACAAAAAAACCAGAAAGTGGCAATGGGGGCACAAATATTGGGAAAATTTTTTTAAATACTGTATTTAATTATGCCCTTCATGATTCAGTTCCAAGGTTGTACAGTGGTTAAGAGAACAAATGTATCCAAAAATTATTTCAAGATAAATCAGCGTTTCTGTTTTCTCAGAAACCCTGAGATACAAAGTTTCCCAGCAATACCTATAAAAAAATCTCCATTCTTCCTTTCTCTAACATATTGCCCAAAGCTGTTTTCCTCAAAATTCTCCCTCCCAAAATAACTCTTGTCCATATAAACATTGTCTTGTCCTCTTCCCCAATCCTTTTCTCACAAATTTCATCTCAAAAACTCTAAAGGTCATTTGGCAAGCAGGCCCTTCCTTAAAGGAGGAAAAAGAGACTGAAGTAGACCGTGCTAGAATCCTCGTTAGAATGCACAGGTAGAGAAAGGAAGGGACTGTTCTTACATGAATAATTGTTAGCCCACCACACATCTGTTCTAACAATTTTAACTCTACTGTAAAAGTGGCATTTACATGATTTGTTCTCTCTAGAATATAAGCTCCTAAAGTTCGGAGGTTTTATCACATGCTTTAGAACACCTGTACACATGTATAACTGTGTTGAATAACTGACAAACTGAATTCTTTACACTGTGAATCTAGTTTCATTAGTTTAAAGACTTTGTAAGTGCCATGGTATCTTCATTAAGATTTTTGTGACTGGATTATATAAACTTTGATCGAAGCATACTATTTCATACAAGGTCTCTCTGTGGAGAAAATTTCAGTGAGGGTCTTTTTTATTTACGGAAAGTATATCTTGGACTATATTTATTTTCTTGAGCAGTCAAGAATGTTATAAAATTCATTCCTTATCAAGAGAGCAGAGACTTTGACTCAACAAGCCAGATAGCTTATATATAAGAAAGCACATTGCTTTGATCTTAGTACCCAGAACAATGCAGTTTGATCCTAACTCTACGTTCCAAATTAAGAATTCTAGGAAAGAATCTGTATGTCAGTGAGTTCAGCAGGGACTTAGGAAGTTTCCCTAGGGCTCAACAAAGATGGCTGATAAAAGAGCAATCTTGAAGCTTTGTGGTATATAGCAGGTCTCAGAAATCTCAGCATAGGGATGTGAACTCAAGAACATAAACATCAAACTGTATTTTTATGGCTGAAGTAATCTTTAATGACATACATGTGAAGAAGGAATTTCAAAAGTACAAAACTTTAATGATTTGTTCTCTTTGTTCCAATCAACTCTAGATATCCTTTAATGGTTACCCTCCTATTTGAATTGTTTGTTTGTTTTTTAGTTTCTTGCAAAAATTTAAAGAACACATACTAACGTACCTGAATTGTCTTGTCAGTTTTAACTGCTTTTCTAGAATTGTGTTCAATTAGCACAATTTGTTTTGAGTTTGTTATAAAATTAAACCATCATGAACTTTAAACAACAAAGGTCATGTGGTTTGATGATGTGCATAGTGTGACCAATTATTGATTTTATTCCTAATAATAAAAATTTTTAGAAAAAATCATTTGCTAGTCTTTTATCACACTATTCTGCCTCTCAATTTCAGCAGCATTTTTAAACTAGTGTACAATGTGGTAAAAAGATTATGTCAGTTTCTGAGTTCACATAAGTAGGTTAAAATTGAAACCCAGGTCACTAAATGCCTAACAAAATCATAGAACTCTTGCTGGAAGGAATCTGGATAAAATCTAAGCCATTAACTTTGCAGATGAGAAATTGAGGTCTTGTGAAGTTAATTTCTTTGACTAGTATTACCCGGCTATTTGGGAATAGAACCAAGACAGACCTTTGGCCCTTCATTCTAGTAGAGTGTAGATTCTCTTAACCTACCTGAGCCCAAATGGTTTTTATCATCATCACTATTATTATAGCAAACCAGTGTAGCAGATCCAAACAGAAATAGTTGGTTTTATTTTATTATGTGAAATAGTAATTGCCTTGTAAACAGTTTTTACATTTACTCATTCAGGATTTTAAAATGAAAAGATGCATCTCCTTGAAAGAAGAATAAGGAATTTTCCTCAGCAAGGCTCTTAAAAGACAATATCTAGTAATTTTTCTATCTGCTCTACCTAGGACTGAATTGTAAATCTTATGTAGAAATACTAAGTATTAGTTTGTTTTAGCTTTACATGTTGTTCCCCTACATGAGCAGCTGACTTCTTTAGTTAACCATGAAAATGAACTACTTAGGTCTGACTATATCAACACAAAAGTGGTGAAAAAATAAAAGAGAATGGAGTTTAAATGCAAGAATCCAATTGCCAGGAGATAATACACACCATGGCTAAAACCATAGCCCGCAACATAATTAATGTCCTGAGCAGAGAAGTTCAGAAACTAATCTGTGCTTTGAACCCAGCTTAGAGTCATGATGGGTTTCCAAGTTAGGTACAGGATTAATGCTACAAGAAAATGTTAAAACATTTCTACTAAAGAATGATATTGGCAATTTAAAAAAATTTCTTATTCATCTGCCAGGATTAGACACACTTAGGAAGTCAGTTAAACCATTTAATTATTTTAAAAAATAAGAAAATACTGTCTTTATTCAAAATGAAACAAGGAAAATAAGGAGAAATGCCATTTTTCAAATGCTACCAATTGGAAATCACAATGCCAAGCACTGTACAAATATATTCTCTCATTTTATCATCACAAAAATATTATTATCTTTATTTTCAAAATAAAGGCTTAGGAATTTTAACTACTTTGCCCAGAACTATAAAGCCAGTCAAGATTCAAACCGTAATAGAGTCCCCATTGATTTGTGGAGGCTTCAACCAAGAAAAATTGAAATCAAATTAACTACCAAATAAAGCAGACTCATTTGGATAGTTAAAAAATAAAAGAAAAGGAAAGGAAACCTGGTGGAAGGCAGTTTAAACTAATGGCAAAAAAGAATCTAGAGACCTGCTTGTGAATTCCCACCGATCTGAGCTTTCTATGTTACGGTGCATCTGGAGTTGGTGGCCCATGGCTGAGCTATGACAAACCAGTCTTTTCCTCTAGTTATTGGTGGCCTGCTTTTCTTGTGAGTCTTTCTTAATACTGAGTATTTTCAAATTTATTTTGTATGTTATCCCTCACATAGAATTTGTGAATAAAATTGGCAAAAATAGCATCACTTTATAGAGTAGGATACCCAGGTGCAGAGAATTTAGACAACCAATGTCACATTTCACAAAGTAAAATTGGAAAATCCAGGATGAACACTTGATTGTTATTACACTGCTAGTCATAGATTTTTATCTCAACCATAGTGTTCCTACTGATAAAACATTCTTGAATAAAGTAACCCTCTCAAATGTAGTGGAGACTACAGAAACTAAGAGGTAGAAAGGAATATCTGAGAGAAATTAGTGTCTTAAAGAAAAATCAACCCATTTGTTCCAAGATCAGAGGAAATGGATTGAAACTTGGGCACAACAAAATGTATTATTTCTAAGAAAAATGTTTAACAGTTACAAATATAAAATGGTATTGGAGATTATGCAACACACAAAGCATTATAGGGGAGAAGCCTGTTGATGAACCTAGCCTGAAACAGAACTCCAGTTCTGGGTCCTACAAATTTGAGCATGACCTTTGTACAAGATACTTAATTTCTCCATAACTCAGTGTTCCCATATGCAAAAGGCAGATTCTAACAAAGAAATCACAAGGTTGTATAAATGTATCTCTGGGTTCAGATGGTATAGGTTTAGAAGAGCCTGTAGAGAAAAGTGATTAAAGAATCAAACTTGTGGCTTCCTGAAGCTTTAAACCTACAAGAAAATTATAGACTTATCTGAATTATAAAAAGTGAGAGGAAAATATAGAGGGACTTTCTAAAACATGGACTTGGGGAGGTTTGGAATAAGAGAGAAAACATGCATACATGGTATAGGAGAAAATGGTTTGACATTACCTTCCCAATACAGGAAAGAAGTGCAAAAGTTAAACATATGACATATAAATCAAGTTTAAAAATCAAATGAATATTCATATTTGAACTGACTGTTTATAGTTCATAATGCATGAACAAAACCGAAAGCTTCTGTGATGACTGCCCTTGTACTGTTCACCTTGTAACTTATTCACTATGTAAGAATTTGTACTCCATGTAAGAATTTGTTCGTTATGCATCAGAAGATTGGAGACTGACGAAAATTAGGCTCGGGGTGGATTAATGATTGTGCATTGAGTATTGACCCCCCTATACAGAAATTTATTGTTGTTAACAACTATTTGATCAATAAATATGAGAGATGCCCTCACACACACACACACACACACACACACACACACACACACACACACAAAATATATATATATATATATATATATTATATATATATATATATATATATAAACAGACTTCCAATTGTAAAATAAATAAGTAACCGGGATGTAATGTATAGCATAAGGAATATAGTCAAAATATTGTTAACAACTTGGTATGGTGATAGCTGGTACCTAGAATTATCATGTATATAAATGTTGAATCACTGTGTTGTACACCTGAAACTAATGTAATGTAATACTGTGTGTCAACTACCCTTCAATAAAAAAATAAAATAAAATAAAAATAAATAAATAAAAAATAAATAAATAAATAAATAAAAAGTTAAACATATGAGGCAAAATGTTAATGATCCATCTGAAACACTGCATTTAATATGTAGATTATATTACCTGTGTCTTCTGCAATGATATATACATATAAACATATATAATATTGATATATATATATTTATATGTTATATCTACTAAATATTTTATGTACTCTTAATATATTTATATATTTTATATACAAACACAAATCTTTTTTGTTACCATCTCTAAGAATGCAGTCCTTTGTGGAATGTCTACATTGTCAAGGACTTTGTTTTTGTCAATTCACTAAATTTTTGCATTCTTTAAACATGATGCATCTGGAGTCTAAGTAACTCTGTACATGAAATGAACCTTTATTGCTTCATCCCTTATACTATCTATATCACATTTCCAACAATAAGGATGTTGTTTGTGAATCCAGTTGCCATTTGAAAGGTTTACCTCACCAATAGATTTAAGTGATTTATTGGCTGTATGTTACTAAACAGTTATATTTCAGTCAAACTGAGAAGACCAGCTTTACTCTTTTCATTTCCAGAATTCATTAACTTTAATGACATTTAGAAATGCAGAATGACCACAGGATTGGGCCATTAGTTCTTCTGAAACATAAATTTTCAAAATTAACATTTGAGGAGGAACAATCAATATCACACAGAAACCCTTATTTGGGGCTCTTGAGTTATTGAAGCAGAGTCTGGCTTATTTTCACAGTATTATAAAGAGGTGTATGAAGTTATCCCTAGAAGGATTCACGGCTAATTACAATTTTCAATTTGTATAATCTGAAAATAACTGTTTGCAACAAAATCAGCTACTCAACCTTGAACATGGCATTCTGTGTGTGCAGCTATAAGCTCCTTTCGTGTGGTGTGAGGTCCTTGACATTTGTCATAATCCTCCGACCACCCAAATATAGCAATCTGCTATTTGGAAAAGACAACCTACAAGTTTCTCTTTTCTCTTCCTAAGGCCACGTGTTTAAAGAGCCATCAGTCACCCACAGACTTCACTCATCCTGCTAACGACCTCTATAAGTACTCTGACAGATTATCCTCTCTAAATTGTCCAGAAAAGAAATGATAAGAAATATATCCTCAGAGGCTGTAAAGAAGGCCATGTGCCAACTTTTCACCTTTGGAGAGCATGGTGAGCAAGCCATTTAAGGCCCTACCCACTAGAATATTCTGTATGCCAACAAGACACAAGAAATCCCAGGTAAAAAATATGAGGCCACAATAACTCTTGTGAGGATTTTTTTTTTTATCGTTACTGTACAATTACTTGAACAACATTATGGTTACTAGACTCCCCCTATTATCAAGTCCCCCCCCACATACCCCATTACAGTCACTGTCCATCAGTGTAGTAAGATGCTGTAGAATCATTACTTGTCTTCTCTGTATATACTGCCTTCCCCATGTCCCCACCCCCCTACATTATGGATGCTAATTGTAAAGCCCCATTTTCCCCTTTATCCCTCCCTTCCCACCCATCCTCCCCAGTCCCTTTCCCTTTGGTAACTGTTAGTCCATTCTTGGGTTCTATGAGTTCTTGTGAGTATTTTTAACCTTTACATCATTATGTCTAAATGGTATATTACATTTTATTTATCTTAAGATTTCTTCAACTCTTACTCTTCTGAGTACATAAGGTATCTGTTTGATCACCCATTGAATAAAGTCAACACATGGAATAAGATAATTGATTTGCACTTCCATCATCAGATTTCAACACCCATGCTCTTCTTTATTTACCATCAAACTAGGAGTTGCAGTTTCCAGCTAAAACCTGAGTTAACCAGACAGAGATAGCACTACTTCTAAATTCTACTTTATGGCAATCTCCTCAACCATAAGTAATAAGAAAGGGGCAAATGCAAACAAATATGTGATCATGATTAGATTGAACATATAATTTATCATCATGTCTTCTAAGATTGAAAGTGATTGCTATTAGTAATTATTATAAACACTAATATAGTTATAAGTACTAATTATATAATTATAAATAATTATTCCAAGACAATGAGCATAAACCAAGACTGTCCCTTCTGATGGCCAACCAGGCACTATGCTGAGTCTTTGACATATACTTTGCCTTGTTTAATTATTTCACACTCACAACACATATGGATAGCAGGTAGCATTATCCCTATTTGACAGATGAGAAAACTAAGTCTTAAAAAAATTCAGTAATTTAGTAAATCAAGGAACTGGGATCTGAACACAGCTGTTCATCTGGCTCAAAGCCTGGGTTTTTCCTGCCATGTTACTGCTGTTATGAATTACAGAAATAATGGCACTATTTCAGTTAAAAATTGGCTAAGAAGGACCCTGCTCACTCTCACATTCTTTCTTTATCTCTCTCTATCTGTATGTACATATATTTATGGAAAACAAACATAGTGGTTAGAGGTCAAGGAAATGGAAGACAGTTCTGCATCCAGGAAGGAAAATCAATTTGGAATTTCACAAATCCTTTTAGACTAGGTGACAGTACTGATTTTCAGTTCAACAGAACCACTGGTAGGCTCCCCTGTGGAAGCATTCTTCCCTTTGGAACAAAGACCTCCACACCAGCAGGGATGGGAAAAAATACTTTTACTAGTGGACACCAGGCATTATAGTGAGTGAAGCCACTCCCATTTCTACCCCTTGATTCCTCCATGTGTAAATCCTAGCTATGGAAGAAATGGCACCATATATTGGATGCTGATGAGATGATATGCCACCTCCTGAAGGGCACTGCTCTGCCCATAAGTCCTTGACACCTACTTGATGCCATAAGTGAGTCTTCAAAAAACTGTTCCACCATTTTATCAAGCAAGTTGCTTCGGGATGGTGGGGAGCATGGTTAAACCAGCAAAGTCCATGAGCACAGGCCACTATGAACTTCTTTTGCTGTGAGTAAGTTCCATGATGGGAAACAATAATGTGTTGGATATTGTGACAGTGACTAATGCCACAACCATGGCCACTTTGTTCATGAGCCCATGAGGAGTAGCTGGGAGAGGCGACTGATATTAACAAAACAAGTCATATTATCCACAAGTCGTTGGAAGCATGATCTTTGGTGAGGCAACCATGTTAAGCCAAGGCAACCAGGAAAAGGAGCTCCAGCAGACAGCCATCTTCTAGGAGCACTCCTAGCAAATTAGGGAACAAGTTCTTCAGTGAAGAAGGTTTTGCAGCAGTGCATCCCAAGCCATACCAACTGCCACCACACAGATCCTTAACTTCTGTTCTCTACTTGCTGATCAATTTGACAACAAATTCTGAATTATAATACACTTTTTTTTAAGTTGAAGAACTAGGTTACTACTAACATTAGCAATGTTGACAGCAGCAATTTGAATTACACTAAATATTTAAAACTTCAAAAATTAGTTAACTATTGAGTACTTACTCGTATCCTTTTCAGTTTCAGAGAGACCATTTCTCATGCAGATCATTGTTAAGAGGCTGCTCAGAGCTTCTTAATCCTCTGCCTGCCTATGGCACATCTCTAACATGAAATTCTGCAAAATGGAAAGACCCACATGATCCCCTCTTTGTAACCTTAAGTCTTCTTCCAGATAGTGATGATGGGTTCATTATGAAAACCATTGTTCAGCTTCTTAAATACTCTACAAATTCCCCAACACTCTTGCTATTTTTTAATATCACATATAATAAATTGTTATGCAGTTTCTCGGCAGCATGCACTAAATCTGTATGGTGGAATGATTTGTAATGCTATGCTCTTCTTGAAATGATATAGACATCCAAAAGATGCCTTTATTAACTAGATTAAATCTTATGAAACTGAAGGCTTCCAAGAGTCTCTGCCAGCTCAGTTGTGCTTTCCCGAGCTCTATGTCCAAGAGCAATGTGCTTTCTGCTCTCAACTTTTCATTGGAAAAGAGGTAGGACTATCCGTGTTCAGAATACAATCGATTATCCACCTTGCCTAACCCTATTCTTTGATGTCCACTTAGCATGAATGAATTGTGTATTTCTTCACTGACTGAACCCAATACAGCTTCTTAACTGATTTTTATGAAATGATTTTGAAAATAAATCAGGCTTCAATGCTGGTAATTTTACAAAATAATTTCCAAATGGTTCTCATTCAAAAAGTAATCAATTATTTACTTTGAAATTGTTACTTTTTAAATAGAATTTACCTTACAAAAATCAGGAGAAACATGTTTCTCTGACTGTATTTCTTTGTACTCAAATTTAATCATTGACTCTACAAATCATTAAACAGTTAGTATCCTGGGCATTTATAGAGTCATACCTGCAATTTATTTGGTTTACTGCAACAATAGGTGATAGGCAAAACCTGGGTCACTGTCTCAGTCCCCAGCATTTTCTTAGGCAGAGGCGCATTTTCTACAGGGCCGCTGGGTCTCTGCAAACAGCATTCTTTCTGCCAGGCACTTTGTAATGTGCAATGAACGGTGTCATTTATTTTCATTTCCTCATACTTAATTGCATGCTTCTTGCTTCCAACATTAAGCCAGAAGGCAGGTGGCAGAAGCAATGAACTAAGCTGGAAGTAGCTGTCACTGTTATAGGCTGTGTTCCCTCCCTTAAAAGCAAGAGGACCATTTACAGCCCAGCAGAAGCCACTGGGCTGGAAAAATGCTCCCTTCCATTGCAAGTTCTGACTGCAGAAACTACTGTAAAGATTAGTGCCCACTGAGGAAAAGACACCCAATTGACTATATATCTCAGCAACACCTATCTAAAGGTGCTGAAGATATTAATCCAATAATAAATATCAAAACTAATAGCCTGATAAACTACATGAATTAACAACTAGAATATATATTGGTGAGTATAGCTTTTATTCAAATGATATGCTTCACTCCTAAATACTCTCCATAAATTTTGAGCAAACCTGCTTAAAACTGATCATCCTAAGGAACAGGGTTAGTTAAACAAATTAAATATGAAATGTATATCATTATTTATAGGCCATTTAAAAACATATTCAAAGATTAAATGATAATTTTCAAACACTGAGATAGTTCAATATGGTGCGGTGTTATGGCCCAAAAATAAAATTGTTCAAAATTGAGCCAAGAAAAGATTAGTATAAATTTGTCCTTTTTGGCCAATAAAGGCAATCAATAATACTGAGATTTATTGACATCTTTCCCCAAGTGACAAACTCTTTTTTTCCTATTATCATCTTCAAGCAATGTTTTATGACATAAATTATGCTTTTTCTATGATGCCACATATGAGTCGCTAATCAAATGTCCTTTAGAATCTAAGAATAAACATTGTATTTCTGTGGTAAAGAGTAGGAAATGTCACAAGAATCTGATTTCCTGAGGCTATTTCCTCCTTTGTTAGGAAGAGCAACTGTATTGCATGAAGTATGCATTTTGCTTACTCTAGGTCATTTTAATACAAATATGAGAAAGAGGAAATGGAGTGAGGAAGAGCAGGGGGCCCACTCTTGTTCATTTTCAATACAAACCAAGCTCAGAGACCTCCAGAGGACTTTCTCTTTTGCCTCATATCTGAATTCTGGCTGTGTATCAGGAATTAAAGGCATTAAAAAGTTTTTTCCTTCACCCTCTCTCCATCCTTTTCTCAGCCTCTATTCCTCTATAACCTCTATTCCTTCCACAGCCTCCTCTATTGCTCACCGTTGCCCTTCAAGTCTTGGCCGTCATGACTTCACAGCCCTCTACCTTCATGTATTATAAACATCTTTCCCCCTAGATTTTTTGTCTTCTATCCAGACCTCTGCAAACCTTTCCTCTCACATAGCTGACATTCTACAAAGTGCTACCACTAAGTAGTTACTTGTGAAGAAATAAATGACACAATCACAAACATGACCACAAATCTGATACTTGGTCATATTTTATGCGTGCTAGCATCATTTCCCAAAGTATAAAACGATCACTGATAAAAAGGTTCTGTTATCAAATAAATCTGGGAAGTGCTGCCCACCAAATTTGGAAATTCAAATCCACAATACAGTCCCATAGTAAACAAGCCGGTTACTCGGTGTCCTATAAGCTTACCTGGGTTTGAACCCCACATTTTCATGAAATGCCTGTTTGCCTTCCTTGGAACACATTTTGAGAAACAATAGCTTAGAAGCTACAAGTTTAAGCAATTTTCAGACAATAATTTCAAAACAATCCACAGTTACATTTATGCAACCACAAGGCTAATAAAGCAAATCAAGAATACATCCCAAGTAGGATTTATGATATTAAAATGAGTAATATATTTTAATAACCATTGAAAATAGTCACAAAGATTTGATTTGTTCATATTCTGAATTGCAAAATCTAATTAGGCTGGAGTGTTGGTTTCCATTTATGCCTCAGCATCAAAGACCTGTTGTTGGTAAAGTTTCTCTGTTGCAGACTGGAAAAATAATTCTGGCTTTTTACAAGGTTATAATGTTACTCTCCATGTTTTGGTGTTTTTGTGAGTCTTGCCATGTTTTGTTGGATTATGAATAATTTTTTTTCATATAAATAAGACCAAAGTCATTGATTTGTAACAGTTAGAAATCATCCTTTCTGGTATCTTTGATGATGATTTTTACTTTCTCAGATAGAAGATTCACTTATACAGTCATTTAATCAATATATATTGGGTATATATATTGTTTGGCAGGCATTTCCCTGGGGTCTTGAATTTATCGATGAATATAACAGA
The DNA here is from genome assembly GCF_030020395.1 of Manis pentadactyla. NCBI lineage: Eukaryota > Metazoa > Chordata > Mammalia > Pholidota > Manidae > Manis > Manis pentadactyla. The sequence goes on from NC_080021.1 coordinate 77,084,766, forward strand.
CTTAGACATCGTTCTTTTGAAAATAATATTCTAATGGAGGTGGAAGGGAGTAGAGGCTGTTAATAAATAATAAGTATGATAAATAGGTAAATTATAGACTCTAATACAAGGTTATAAATTCAAAACAAAAAAAATAAAGCAAGGTAAGGTATTGGTAGAGCTGGAACAGGGGAAAAGGTGGCTGAAATTTTAAATGAGGTGGTCAGCATAGACCTCTTTGGAAAGTTGACATTTGAGTTAAAACTTGAAGTTGAAGGAGTTTGGTAATTGAAGGAAGAATGTTCTTATAAGATGAACTAGACAATGCACAGGCTAGGAGAACATCTGGCATGTCCAAGAAGAAGCAAAATGGGTAGAGCAGAGTGAACAAGAGGGAGACTAGTAAGAAATTAAGTCAGACAGGTAATCAGCAGCCTGAAAATAAAAGATCTTATAAGCCATTATAAAGACTTTGATCTCAACTCACACGAAATGGGTAGCCACTGGCAGAATTTTAGGAGAGAAGTAATGATTAACTCACATTTGATAAGAATTAATCTGTTTATTGTTCAGAATAGACTGTAGAAACTTAAGAGTAGAAGCAGGGAGGATTGCTAGGAAGAATAGTACAATGGAGGTGGTGTAAAGTATTAAGACTCTGGCTGTATTTTGAAGATAGAATCAAGGGGATTTCCTGGAGTCTTAGTAGCTGTGGAGTCTGAGAGAAAGAGGAGATTAAAGAGTAACTTCCTAAATAACTGGAAACATAGAGTTGCCCACAAATGAGATGAAAAATATCCTCAGTAGAAAGACTGAAGAAAATATCAGGAGCTCAGGTTTGGACATTTTGTGTTTGAGATCTTGTCTGTTATTCACCCAAATGGGGATGTCTTTAGAGAGTTGGATGTATGAATCTGGAATTTAAGAAAGAGTTCTGAGTGAGAGGCATCAATTTGGGAATTATCAGCATTTAGATGGTTTTAAAGACATGAGACTAGCTAAGATGACCAAATATGTATTAATGGAGAAGAAAAGAAGATCAAGAACTAAAACTAAGCACTATAATATTAAAGATACTGTGGAGAGGAGGGAAAACCAACAAGGACACTGAGAAGGAATAGCCGGTGACATAGGGGGAAAACCTAAAGAAAGTAGTATCTTCAAAGCCAACTGAAGAAAGTACACCAATAAGGAAAAGAGAACTGGCATTTGAATTTAGCAAAATGGAGGCTTTTGGTGATCTTGACAAAAGTTGCTCAGTGGGATAGTGGGAGTAAAAGCCTGACTGGAGGGAGCTTAAGTGAAAGTAAGAATAGGAAAATCAAGGAAATCAAATATAAACAACTCCTTCAGTGGTTCTCTTTCAAAAAATAAGCCAGGAAATGGATATAAATTATGCAAATGTGGTGTCAAGATAATTTTTATATAACACAAAAAAAATAAAGGCATGGAAAGATGTATCAGAGTGTAAAAAATACTGATGACACTGAAAGGAAATAACTACTAGAAAAAGTATCTGTAAGTCAGTAAAAGGGATTGGGGTCTTTTGCACAAGACTTTCCTAAAAGATTCAAACCACCATTCAACATTGGTTTCCAGACATCTACCAGCATCCTCAGAGAAGTTTGGGTAAAATTAATGAATATAAATAGATGTTTATGACATTTTCTTCATTATTTAGAAGGCAATACCTCCTTAGGGAATGTCATTTCTACATGTAGTTTGGTAATCCCACATAGAATTAAGAATTAATAAGTATTTATTTATGGCTTTACTCACACAGTTAGAAAAAGTATGAGAGAATTGTTGGTCATTCATCATTTTTCAAAACCATAGTTTATATGCCCAGAGAGATAGTAATCATGAGAATACTTGGATAAAAAATAAAACATGTATTAGTCATACATGTCTGCTAACAGCTGAAAAGAATGACCTCATTGTATTTCAGTGTGGTTCCGTGAAGGGTGGAGGACAGGTGGCCCAATCCACTCTAGTTTGTTTCATGCTTTATCTCCACCATCATCCCCACATAGTTTAATGATTGGCCTCTTATCAGCCAGCTAGAAGATGGCAGGAGTGGGGGTAAAGAGGAAGGATGTGGTATATGGAGAAGACACCACTGCCTTAATCTGCCTCAACCTAGAAGTGACATAGATCACTTCTGTTCAATTCCACTGATCAGAATGACCTACACTACCTAAATATTAGGAGGCTAAGAAATAAGGTTTAAAAGTGCTCAGAAAGTAGCAATGGGTTTGGTTAGCTTCTATCCAGTCTACCACAAAACACAATTTTATGCCTTGATGTGAATTTTTAGACCTAAATTTCTCCATTTGACTCATACACTGGAATGTAGACCATTGGCTACTATATCAATATTTGATAGTCTATTGTAACCATTGCCGAAGATGTTCCATATCATAGTATAACGTGCTAGTGTTGATTAAATTAGCAATTTAAATCCTTCAAGAAGTTTCATTGAAAAAATTCTAAAGTTTGATAGTTATGAAAGCTAGATGGGTTCTTCTGTAGACTGAATAAAGATGGGAGGATGGATATTTCAGGGAGATGGAATAGGGTGTGAAAAAAATTTAGGCTAAAGAAAAGTGTGGGAAATGCAAATAGTTTCTGAAAGTGGGATGTGTATGAGGGAGTATTGAGTCTGGAGAGAGATGCCCGGGTTGTACTACAAAACCCTTTGTATAGTATTCTAAGGAATAAGTGTTTTATCTTGCACTGGGACATCACTTTTCAAAATAAGCATAAGACCAATGTCATGCAGCAGTACTTTGAAAACAGTGCTTATCTTCAAATAACACAAAAGGAAAACGATGTCTTTATATGCAGAACATTGCTGCCTTGCCCTTTTCAGTCAAATATACACTCAAAGAATGCTTACCAGCCTTGTAAGAGTTCTTCATTCCAAATAAGGAAATCATAGCCTGGCAAAATTTTAAATCATGAATTCTCGGACTAGCCTCCTTTATGTGGATCAATACACTGAGTGGCAGTGTGGGGTGCCAACAATTGTAATGGGATACCTGAGAAGAGCCACAACAGTTGGTAAACCCTATCCTTCATTCTACATTCTAGACTGAACATCATGGCTTTGCCCGTCCCATTCCCCTAACAAAGCAATGATCAATGACACTTCCCTTTGTAGAAGGAATTTAACTGGAATGGAACTTAGGGATGAGAGGCTCCCTGATAATTCATCACAACTCTCATTTATGACCTGAGGTAAAGTCCATTAAGCAGGAGATAAATCAGATGTACCCCAAAGAATGTTGCTAAGACAAACTCCATGGTAAAACAGCCCAGGATGCTCAGGTAGGTAGACCCAAAGATTGGATGAGCTATACTGAGATCATTTTAAAAGTAGTTATTAGATATAAGTTTCAGTCTGAACAAGATGGCATTGAATTATTTTTCCCTGCTCCTCCCTGCTAAGCCTAAGAATAAACTATTGAAGACGTGCTAGACAACCAGAAGAGAACTAGAAAAGGTGATAAGAAAAAGTGAGCTAAATCCATGGTTTACCCTGTTTTCTTCTAAGAGTTTTCTAGTTTTAGCATTTACTTTAGTTCTTTGATCCATTTTGAGTTAAATTTTGGGTACAGTGTGAGGTAGGATGGCCAAATTCATTTTTTGCACATGCGTACTCAATTGTTTCAGCACAAAAAACATAACCAAAAAAAGAAAAGTGGATAAATTGGATTTCTTCAAAATCAAAAACATTGTAGTTCAAAAGACACTATCAAGAAACTGAAACAATAAGCCGCTGAATAGGAGAAAGTATTTGCAAATTACATATATGATAAGAGACTTGAAACTAAATATATAAAGAATTCTTACAACTCAATGATAAAGAGACAAATAACTCAATATAAAAATAAAAAAAGGATTGAAACAGACATTTCTCCAAATATATACAAGTGACCAATAAACACATGAAAAGATGCTCAAAATCATTAGTTATATGATATCTCACTTTATGTCTAAAATAAAAAAGTCAGAGACAACAGCCATTGTTGGTCTGGAAGTGGAGAAATCAGAACCCTTAGACACTGCTGGTGTGATGAAAAATATTACAGCCATTTTGGAAAATATTCTGATAGTTCCTAAAAGAAGTTGAACATAGCATTACCCTTTGACACAGCAATTTTACTCCTAGGTATATACTCAGGAGAAATTAAAACATTTGCTCACACAGAACTTGTGCATGAACAATCATAGCAGCATTAGTCATAATAGTCGAATGGTAGAAATAACCCAAATGTCTATCAACTGGTGAATAAATAAATAAAACATGGTATATTCATACAATGGAATATTATTCAGCTGTAAACCAAATGAAGTAGTGACAACATGCTACATAACATGGATAAATCTTGAAAACATTATGCTAAGTGAAAGAAATTCACCACAAAAGACCATATTTCATATCATTCCATTGATATGAAATGTCAAGGAAGCAAATCTATAGAGACAGAAAGTAGATTAGTGGGTGGCTAGGACTGAGGTAGAGGATGGGGGCTATGGACAGATTGAGGAGTATGGCTAAAGGATTTCCTTTTGGAGCAATAAGAATATTATAGAATCAATTATGGTGATAGAAGCACAATACTAAGAATATAATAAAAATTATTGCATTGTATATGTAGAATGAATTTTATGGAATATGAATTATATCTCAATAATGCTATCATAAAAATATATTAGTATCTAATAACGTAGATTTCAATACAAAGAGAGTTATTAGATACAGATGGACATTACACAGTGATAAAAAATCAATCCGCAAGGAAAACATAATGATCCTAAATGTGTTCATACCAAACAACAGAGCTCCAAAATACACGAAGCAAACTCAGAGCTCAAAGGAGAAATAGACAAATCCACACCTATACTTGGGACTTCCCATCCCACTCTAAGCCACTGATAGACCTACTAGCCAGAAAATCAGCAAGGATACAGAAGATCAGAAAAATATAATCAACCAAGAGCATCAAACTGAAATATATACAGCACATCTTCAAAAAGGAAACTACTTTTTTTTTCAAGTGCCTATGAAACACTCACCAAGACAGAAATATCCTGAGACATAATGAACTTCAAATTAAATAAACTGAAATCATACAGAGTATGTTCTCTATCATAGGAGGATAAAAATAAAAATCAATAATCAGGAAGACAGGAACATTTCTAAATACATGGAAATTAAAAACATATTTCCAAATATTCCATAGTCAAAGAGAAAGTTTCAAAGAAAGTTAAAAATACAATGTATAGAATGAAATGAAAACAAAATTTATTGAAATCTATGGGATGCAACTTAAGCTGTCCTGAGAGGTAAATTTATAGCAGTGAATGTTTAACATTAAAATGTAAGAAAGTCTCATATAAATAACCTAAGTTCCTACTAAGAAACTAGAAAAAGAGCAAAATAAACCCGAGGAAGTAGGAGGAAAGAATACAAATAAGAGTAGAAATAAAAAAATTGAAAACAGAAAAGTAATAGAGAAAATCAGTGAAAAAAAAAGCTGAGTCTTCCAAAAAAGTCAATAAAATCAAAGCCTCTAGCAAGACCAACGAGACTAAAAGTAGAGAAGACACACATCTGCAGTATGGGGAATTCAGTAGGGGATTTCACTGTGGATCTTGCAGTCTTTAAAAGGTTAATAAGGGAAGTTCTTCTATAGTATGTATGTTACATGGTAAACAGACACATCCGTTAAGATCAAGAAATAAATCAGGTTGCCATGTGGCTATGATAAAAATATCTCAGGGTGATGTGAGAGAGTGACCAGGTAGTGACTTGCAATGGAGAGGCCAGAGAAAACCTCTGCGGTGTTGATATTAAGGTGAGAGCTAAATGGAGAGGAAGAGGCAGCTGACAGCTACTGCAAAGGCCCTGTAGCATGGAAGAGTTAGGCGATTTTTAGGATTAGAAGAAGGTAAGTATTACTGGAGTCTAGTCAGCAGGAAAGACACCCATAGGGAGGAAGAATGGTCACCAGGGGCCAGATCAGATGAGACTTCCTAGGCCAGGGTCAGGGATTGAGTCTGTATCTCATGTGAAGGGGACAGATGGGGGAGTTTTAAGTAGAAAGGGGACTTGTTCCAAACCACATTTTAAAAAGATCACCATGTTGTTATTAGGAGAATGGATGGTGGAGAGACAAGAGTTGAGGAAGAGACCAGTTAAAAAGCTTTTGCCATAGAGGCTGGAATGGCTTGGATGAGACTTCTAGCGGTGGAAGTAGAGAGACTTTGACAGGTGATGTATTTTGACAGGTGATAACTCTACCCCAATACTAAAATTTGGAAGAAATTCCACTGCTAACTTCTTTCTGAGTAAAGACATGCCAACAATGTAGCAAGTGGTTTGGTGTTTTCCCATCTGCAATTATTATGCCTCTTTCTGACTTCATCATGATTCATACTGATACAGTGCCAAAAAGAGAAGTAATGCAATAGGTACCATGCTTACCATTACAAAAGAAAAGGTCCTAAAATGCTTAAAAGACCATTTTACTTCGATACCAATTTCCATTTTTGTCTTTACTAAGTTTGTGAGCTTTTCAAAACATCCGTTTTTTCACAATTGGATTGTTTGGTTCTCATCTTTACTCTCAGCACTTTCTATAATAAGGCTGGCATCACTATCATTAAAGTCTTTTTAATATCTAAAGGTCTTTTTTTGCTTTACCACTACCATTATCAACTAAGATTTATTTCATGTTCACTTGTATGACATGAGAAATCTGAAAAAATAAAGAGAAAAAATAGAAATTACTTGAAAAGCACGAAAACTGTATGATTTTTCTAAGCAGACACATAGTTCATATTAGTTGTACTGAAAATAATACTATAAATCTTTCAAATGACAGCCATTAATGGAATATGTTTGTTTTTGACAGCATATGATTTTGTAATAGATCTGACTAAAGGCAGAAGTACTAAAAATCTACAAGTGTAACTTTATGGAACAATAACATTAGTGTTTCTGAATAGTTCAAACATGTACCGCTCCTTAGATGAAGAGAGGAGATTATATTTACTTCCTTCTATGTCACATGCAGACATACACTAAGACAACAAAGAGCTAAGTATTTATAGCTAATCACCATCTCGTATCTCTTGACAGTACTAGATGTTGGATAAAGTAAGTAGCCTTCCCCAAAGTATGGCACAGACATTTTCATGCTCATGAATTCCATCAGTTTCAGTCCTTTCATCCATGAAGAGGGAGAATGACTTCTCTGGGCTGCATATCAGAGCCAAAAGCTTAATAAACTACCAACTGACATTCTTATTATGTTTAAGTGTTTTCTAATTCAATCATCCTTAACAGGGGAAAAATTACTTCCTCGGTTGGAAGTTTTAATTAATAATTATACTGAAACAAACTTAGACTTAGATACATTTTTAACAAGTCTTGAACAAGTCTTGAAGTTGATAGAATTCTCTTTTTCAGATTTTCACAATCACTAAAGAAAAATTCTCTTGAAAAATATCTCAACAATGAGGCTTTGTGTTCAGCTGACAGTGATAAGATATGACTGTTTAATATACGTATTGGCAGTCTGGAACCATGTAGCCAAATTAAGGAAAAAAATCCATTTCGAAAATGGTATCAACCCTTATATTACCAAAACACATTAGTAATAGGAACAACCAGGGATCCTTGCTACTATCATTCTTTTATTTGCTAATTTATTTGTTGGAATATTATGTCCAGCACTGCTTAGGATACTGGGCATAGAGCTATGAAGGAAGGAAAGTCCTATCTTTCTGGAAAGCCCACCAATGTTGAAGGGGGCAGTTGTGTTCTGTATTTGGTGATGAAGCTCACAGAGATCTTTGACTCCCATCACACCCCAGTTGGGCTCCCCCAAGGATTTGCTAGGAACTCTTCTCTCCTGGTGGATATGCACAAGCAGGAGGATAAGAGCTGATGGCCTGATGTCTGACTGTTGCCACTTGGCCCAGCTGCCCTTGGACTTGTCTGCAAGAACACTGCAGGCACCTGCTCCACTCCCACTAGTTGCTGATAGAACAAGGCCATGCTGCTGCAAAGTTCTAGGAATGCTAACCAAACTTATCTCCAGGTATTTTCCCACCCACACAGCCAGCTCAAGTGCATGGCTTCCTTGCATTGCCTTAAACTGACCTAGTCTCTCCCATACCACGTTCTTTGCTTTGAATTCTCAGATGGCTGGCCTCTTTCCATTACCTAAATCTCAGCTCAAATATCACCTCTTCACAGACAGCGTCCTTGGCCACATTTTTTAAATGGGTGTCCCCTTTTACATCACATTATCAAATTCTTTCCCCTTTACTAATCATTATCTGAAATTGCTGCATGTCATTGTTACTTGACTACTGTAGGTCTCCTTGGCTAGATACAAGCTCCGTAACAGAAGAGACCTTGTCTGTCCTGTTCACTGTAGCATCCCCAGCAGCTGAAGCAGCGGTCTGAGACATAGTAGGTTCTCATCACATAGTCATTAAATGAGTAAGATGGATATAACTGAGACTGTACATTTCCTTTCCTAGGCTTGCTCCTTGGATTGCTCATTCTCATTCATAAGTGTGAGTCTTGTATCATTCAAGAAACTTCTGAAAAACAAGTTGGAAAGAATCAGACACATCGAAGGGGAAAGACTTTCATTGCTTGGATGAAGTCATCAAATAAGATGAATGACTTCTCCACCTGTCCTTCCAAATTTTGTCCACCTTGACAAATATTTTATCTTCAAAAATTTAATTCAAGTGTTATTCTGCATGAAGTCTTCATTCTCCTATGCAGAATAAAGTGTTTCCTGTTTGATATCCCATACATATTGTATTTATCTGCACAGCAAAGCCTGTGTGATAGTGACAATGAAGTGAAAAAATAGTAATTTCTAATTTACTGCTTTGAGTGGCATGTATAATGTATTAACTTAGAGGGAGTCATTAAACTATACAGAGGGACACCTGTTTTAAGGTTTGTCACCAAAAGGAAGTGACTGTTTCCACCAAAGGAATCAGAAATTCCATTACCTTTATTGAAATGTACCGATCCTTAGTCTAAAGAGAAAATATTTTAGAATGTTTAAGTTAAAGAATCACAACATCATTTCTAGGGTTTAAAAATGAGACGGGCTAGATATGACACCAAAAGCATGAATGCAGAAAGAAAAGTAAATAAATTGAACTTCATCAAAATAAAAAACTTTGTGTATCAAAGGACATTACCAAGAAATTCAAAATCAACCTTCAGAATAGGAGAAAATACTTATGAATTATCCTGATAATGGTCTAGTATCCAGCATACATAAGGAATTCTTACAACTCAATAACAAAAAAGCAAACAATCTAATTTAAAAATTGGCAATTAACTTGAATAGACATTTCTCCAAACAAGATACACAAATGGCCAGCAAGCACATGAAAAGATGGTTGACATCATTAGACACTAGGGAAATGCAAATCAAAACCACAATTAGGTACCACTTCCCAACCACTAGGATGTCTACATTTTTAAATGAAAAATAACATGTGTTGGCAAGGATGTGGAAAAACTGGAAACCTTATGCATTGCTGGTAGGAATGTAAAATGTGGGAAATGGTTTGGCAGTTCCTTAAAAGTTAAACATTGAATTAACATATGACCTCTAATTCTTCTCCAAGCTATATACTCAAAAGAATTGAAAATAGGGACTCAGATTAGTACATGTATACTCATATTCATAGCAACACTACTCATTCCAGCCAAGGAATGGAAACAGCCCAAAATCCATCAATAGATGAATAGATAAACAAATTACAATGAAGTTCTGATACATGCTAAAATGTGGATGAGCCTCCAAAACATTATGCTAAGTGAAAGAAGCCAGACACAAAAGATGACATATTGTATGATTACATTTATGTGAAATATAAAAAAAAATAGAACAAATTGAAGCTTGGTAGTTGCCAGGAGCTTGGAGAAGGGAAGAATGGAGAAAACTGATTAATAGGTAAGGTTTTTACTTAGGGTCAATGGAAATGTTTTTTAATTAGATTGAGGCAGTGACTGCAACAACAATATGAATATACTAAATGACTCTGAAATGTTCACTTTAAAATGATTGATTGCATATTATGTGAATTCCATTTCATATTATTTTTTAAAAATGAAGCAGGCAACAGGCATTTAGCAGAATATATGAGTGACACTAAGTAGAAAACAGTTCAAATTCATTGCTTAAGACCTGTATATATCAAAACCTTGATGTTGAGATAATTCCTCTTAGTGGCACGGAGACCAATGTCCAAACTAAACCCAAACTGGGCAAATGAAATACTGTTCTTACATTTCTCCCAGTACTACCACCACCACCCCAGCTTCCTGTTTGTTCAGACCACAGGGAAGAGCAGATTCCATCAGGCAAGAGATAGGATCAAGGCAGGAGCCACACATCAGAAGCTGAAAACACAGAGGGAGGGGCTTTCCAAAAGAACTAGAGACACAGAGAAGAGTAGCTATAAGAAATAACTGCTTTCTCCCTCCATCTGTCCTCTTGTTTTCTGTCAGTGCCTCTCATTGGGCAAAACCGTGCAAAACAAAATGATAAGATAACCTGGGAATAGTGGTCCAAGGGGACAAACAGCAGAGCAAGGGAGTGAGAACCAGATCTGAGAGCAGTTTCCTGGCTCTGATTGGCCTGGCATATATTTTCCCATCCTTCAATCTTTCTGTGCCTTTCTGTTTTAGTTGTTGGCATATATTGCAGTTTACTTTTTCTTTAACACCCTAACGGTTTAGTTCTGTTGCAGACACCATTCAGTGTCTCCAGGACACCTGTATTCCATGAGGCAATTCCAGCCTGCCTCCATCTTGTGGCTCTTACCTTAGCACCTCCTTGATCACCACAGAGGGACAAGAGAGGGCAGCGTCATGTGAGCTTCCAAACAGCAGCAGCAAAGCGCGTCCTCCTAAAGCTGACTGGCCAGAAGGAGTCATGTGGCCCCAAACTGCAAGAGGTGGAGGAATGGAGTCTCTAATATACCCAGAAACAGGGAGAACCAGATATTAGTGAACACTGGTAGTGTCCTCCATAACTCCCTAATATGGTAGATGGGGATTAACTCTCCTATACTACCCAACTCCAATTCCTTTCCCCATCTTTTTAATATAGTTTTGTCACAACTTTTAAATTATTAGCTAAATTAATATTCAGGGTTTACATTTCTTTTTTTTAGGGTTTACATTCTTATGGCTTTGTAGGCATTTTGCACTGCTGAACCAAATTTTATATTATACTTATGTTTATTTTCTAGTACAGATTTTTGGTTTTCCTAGAGGTAATAATTGCCTCTTTTTTTTTTCATTTGTTTAGTTCTTTATACACATTGCGAAGTCTCCCCAAACATTCCAGATGTCCTGTAAAATGCCTTTTCCACACAGTCACATAATCTATCAGTTCCTTTGTTTTTCCAGGGATCCACATCCTGGAGTCTTCTTCCTCCCCTTTCAATCTGGGACTGGTTGCTTTCTAGAACAACTTCACACCTGTCCTCTTGTGTTACAGCACCTGTTTCCCCATTTTCAAGTCCTTCATATCTTGGTTTATACCCACCTTTTGGTGGAGCACATCCTCTAGTCACTTCCTAAGAAAGGACACATAAGAAGTAAAATTTTTACACCCTTGCATGTCTGCAAATATCTTTCTTCTGTCCTCATTCATTTTTATCACTTGTTAAAATCATGTTCAAGTCATAATTGAGCTGCATAAGCACCTTTATAAAACTTCAATTGACGATGTACATCTGGGCCTATTTCTTGACTCTCTATTGAGTTTCATTGACCTGTACGTCTTCCTTTACACTAATACCACGTTGTCTAGATTATTGTAATATATAATAACTCTTGAAATCAGGTAGTGTAAGATAGTATAAGACTCTAACACTGTTCTTTTTCAGTTACTTTGATTATTCCAGGTCTTTTTCATTTCTATATTTTTTTTTCCTTTTCCTTTCGACATTTCTCTCCTCCAAATCTCTTAATTTTATTTTACTCAGGATACCTTATTTATTCATTTTTCTATTTATTTATTATTTAATTTTTACTGTTTGAACCACATCACCCAATTTACTTTATTGCCTATCATTTTGTTTGTATTTATAGTCTGATAGTCTCTGGATGAATATTTATGTCTTTTAAATTTTTTCCATGTATTTTCCTAAGGATTTATCGAGTATTTTGTGGCTTCTTCCTTCATCCCATGCTCCCCCTCTGCTAATTTAGAACAATGCTTTCTTTTTTGTTTTGTTTTGTGTACCCTCTATTACATCACATTATTTTTTAAATTTGTTGCATTTATCACAATCTGTTATTTTGGTTTTTTTTCATTTCCTTATTCTCGTTCTCCCTGTCTTCAGCATAAGCTTCTCAAACCTCATCTTCCTATTCATTGTTTTATTTATTCCCATTATCTTTTTTTAAAAACATTCCTCACAACTTTATTGGAGTATAACTGACACAAAATTACCCATAAAATATTCAACTTGATAGATTTGTACATATGCAAAGATCTGTAAAACCATCACTACAATCAAGATAAAGGGCTATCCATCACCCTAATAAAATCCTCAATCTAAGTCCTCCCTTCTGCCACTCTCCCATCCCCAGGAAGCCACTGAAATGATTTCTTTTTTTTTTTTTATGAGTCTGTTGCTGTTTTATTCATTTTATTAATTTTTTTATTGAAGTATAATTGATATACAATCTTATATTAGTTTTAAGTGAACCAACACATTGGTTCAACAGTTACCCATATTATTAAATTCTCCCCCTCACTCACAGAGCTACTATCTGTCACCATAGGAGGATGTTTACAGAATCATTGCCTATATTTTCCATGCTGTTCTACTATCCCCGTGATCATCCTACATGATGATTGAGAATTTTAGTGCCCCTTTATCTCCCTCTCTTTCCTCACCCACCCACCCTAACCCCTCCCCCATGGTAACCACCAGTCCCTTCTCAGTGTCTACGAGTCTAGTGCTGTTTTCTTCATTCTGTTTTGCTTTGTATTTATATTCCACAAGTAAGTGAAATCATGTTCTTTCTCTTTCTCCACCTGGCTTATTTCACTGAGCATAATACCCTCTAAATCCATCCATGTTGTTGCAAATGGCAGGATTTTTTTATGTCTCAATAATGTTCCATTATGTATATGTACCACCCCTTTGTATATTTCATCTATTGGTGGGCACTTAGGCTGCTTCTATAGCTTGGCTATTGCATATAGTGCAGCGATAAACATAGAGGTGCATGTATCTTTTCAAATCAAATATTTTATTTTCTTCAGGAAAATTCCTAGAATTATTAGATCGAATGGTATTTCTATTTTTATTTTTTTGAGGAACCTCTATACTGCTTTCCACAGTGGTTGCACCAATTTACATTCCCACCAACACTGTAAGAGTGTTCCCATTTCTCCACCTCCTAGCCATCATTCATTGCTTGCTATTCTGTCTGCTGTGAGGTGATAGCTCATTGCGGTTTTGATCTGCATTTCCCTGATTATTAGCGATGTGGAACATCTTTTCATGTGTCTGTTGGCCGTTTGTACTTTTTCTTTGGAAAAATGTCTATTCAGGTCCTTTCACCACTTTTTAATCAGGTTATTTATTTTGGGGGTTTTGAGGATATGAGTTCTTTATATAAAAATGGATGTTAATCCCTTATCAAATGAGTCATTTATGAATATATTCTTCCATACTGTAAGATACATTTTTGTTCTGTTGATGGTGTCCTTTACTGTACAGAAGTTTAGTTTGATTTAGTCCTACTTGTTCATTTTTTATTTTATTTCCTTGCTCTAGGAGATATGTCCAGGAAAAAGCTGCTCATACTTATGTTCAAGAGATTTTTGCCTATGTTTTCTTCTAAGAGTTTTATGGTTTCATGATTTTCATTCAGGTCTTTAATCCATTTTGAGTTTACTTTTGTGTATGGAGTTAGTAATCCAGTGTCATTCTCTTGCATATAGCTGTCCAGTTTTCCCAACACTAGTTGTTGAAGAGGCTGTCTTTTTCCCATTGCCTATTCACGGTTCTTTATCATATGTTAATTGAACGATATAATCATGAGTTTACATTTGGGCTCTCTAACTTTTTGCATTGATCCATGGGTCTGTTCTTATGCCAGTACAAAATGGTTTGATTACTATGGCTTTGTAGTAGAGCTTGAAGTTGGGGAGCATAATCCCCCAGCTTTGTTCTTTCTCAGGATTGCTTTGGCTACTTGGGGTATTTTGTGGTTCCATATGAATTTTAGAACTATTTGTTCTAGTTCATTGAAAAATGCTATTGGTAATTTGATAGGGATTTCATTGAATCTATAAATTGCTTTAGGTGGGATAACTATTTTGACAATATTAATTCTTCCTATCCATGAGCACAGGAAAAATTTCCATTTATTAGTGTCTTCTTTAATTTCCCTCACGAGTGTCTTACCGTTTTCAAAGTATAGGTCTTTTACCTCTTTGGTTAGGTTTATTCCTAGGCATTTAATTATTTTTGATGCAAATGTAAATGGAGTTGTTTTCCTGATTTCTCTTTCTCCTCATTCATTGTTGGTGTATAGGAATATAACAAATTTCTGTGTATTAATTTTGTATCCTGCAACATTGCTGAATTCAGTCATTAGTTGTAATAGCTTTTTGGTGGAGTCTTAAGGTTTTCTACATATAGCATTCTCTCATCGACAAATAGTGACAATTTAACTTCTTCCTTACCAATCTGGATGCTTTTTATATCTTTGTGCTGTCTGATTGCCATGACTAGGATCTCCAGTACTATGCTGAATAAAAGTGGTGAGAGTGGACATCCTTGTCTTGTTCCTGATCTTAGAGGAAAAGCTTTCAACCTTTCACGATTATGTCGCTGTGGGTTTGTCATATAAGGCTTTTATTATTTTAAGGTATGTACCCACTATGCTCAATTCTGTTGAGAGTTTTTATCATGAATGAATGTTGAATTTTGTCAAATGTTTTTTCAGCATCCAATGAAATGATCATGTGTTTTTTGTTTTTTGTGGTTTTTTTTAGATAATTATTTTTTATTGAAGGGTAGTTGACACACAGTATTACATAAGTTTCAGGTGTACAACACAGTGATTCAACATTTATATACATGATAATTCTAGGTACCAGCTATCACCATACCAAGTTGTTACAATATTTTGACTATATTCCTTATGCTATATATTACATCCCGGTTACTTATTTATTTTACAATTGGAAGTGTGTATATATATATATTTTTGTGAGGGCCTCTCTCATATTTATTGATCAAATGGTTGTTAACAACAATAAAATTCTGTATAGGGGGGGTCAATGCTCAATGCACAATCATTAATCCACCCCAAGCCTAATTTTCATTAGTCTCCAATCTTCTGAAGCATAACAAACAAGTTCTTACATGGAGTACAAATTCTTACATAGTGAATAAGTTACATGGTGAACCTTACAAGGGCAGTCATCACAGAAGCTTTCGGTTTTGCTCATGCATTATGAACTATACACAGTCAGTTCAAATATGAATATTCATTTGATTTTTACACTTGATTTATATGTGGATACCACATTTCTCTCTTTATTATTATTATTTTTAATAAAATGCTGAAGTGGTAGGGAGATAGAGGATAAAGGTAGAAAACATAGTTTAGTGTTGTAAGAGGCAAATGTAGATGATCAGGTGTGTGCCTGTAGACTATGTGTTAATCCAAGCTATACACGGGCAATAAAACATCCACGGACACAGAAGATTTCTCTCACAACAGGGGGGGTGAGGTTCTAGGCCTCACCTCTGTTGATCCCCAATTTCTCACCTGATGGCCCCCCTGCGACTGTGCCTGTCTTAGGTTGTTCCTCCCTTGAGGAATCTTACCCGTCTCTGGCTAACCAGTCATCTTGCAGGGCCATACAGGGAAATGTTAAGTTGGTAAGTGAGAGGGAAGACTTATTGTTTGAAAAGGTTAGCTTTATACTTCTTTTCATATTTATGCCCTGTGGCTTCTATGCCCAGCATTTGTCTTGAGGTGTCTTTACCACTTGGAAGAATTATGATACTTGGTAAATTCGATATGTGGCACGAATTCTATTTAAGGGTTGTAATTAGGTAGGAATAAGAAAAGCTACAGAAGAAGCAGGCAGGAAGAAAACATGGGAAGATTGATTATTTCTTTGACATATCTCCTTGTAGAGTAACTTCAGCATGTATAGGTTTTAAGCTACTAATTAAATTGCGCACACACATTAACACAATAGGAGTACAGTTACGTAACCAAAGCATACCTGTAATTACCAAATTACCAGCCATCTCCAGTGAAACCAAGAAAACCAGTTAGGCACCTTAGGCATTTGTGAAAACATATCTATGATATAGTGGATATTGTCCAACTGAACTTGAACAGTCTGAGAGAAATCAGACAAATTAAAACAACCCATTCCTGGGGACTGTTCACATCCCATATGTTCTTTTAACAGTAAATAGTCTGTAGTTGTAAGATCTTGGAGCGCTACAATTTGCACTTCTCCTAATTCTTGGTTGAGTTCCAACAGTATAGATCCAGCCAAATTTGTTGTTTTACTGTATGCACAGGCCAGCTTAGATATCTCCTTCATCCTTCCCATGGCAAGTCCAGGAACTGGTGGGATGAGTGCATGTACACCTGTAGCAGTGCGTGGATCTTTGTTGGGGTTTTTTTGATGATCATCTTCTGGCATGAGTCTTCCAGAGAGTGCTGATGTTGGAAGTTCTTTTTCATATCGTATCTTAGTTCATTTTCGGGGTAGCCAAATTAGGCTGTGATCCTCTGTATAAACACAAACAGACCCTTTGACTACACTTTTATATGCCCTTTATATCATTGTGTAGAACTCATTGGACGTCACCATACAGGAACTGATTTTTTTTTTATCATTAATCTACACTTATATGATGAATACTTTGTTTACTAGGCTCACCCCTATACCAGGTCCCCCCTATATACCCCTTTACAGTCACTGTCCATCAGCATAGCAAAATGTTATAGATTCACTACTTGTCTTCTCTGTGTTGTACAGCCCTCCCCTTTCTCCCACCCCCCTATGCATGCTAATCTTAATACCCCCTTCCCCCCCTTATCCCTCCCTACCCACCGATCCTCCCTAGTCCCTTTCCCTTTGGCACCTGTTAGCCCACTCTTCAGTTCTGTGATTCTGCTGCTGTTTTGTTCCTTCAGTTTTTCCTTTGTTCTTATACTCCACAGATGAGTGAGATCATTTGGTATTTCTCTTTCTCTGCTTGGCTTGTTTCACTGAGCATAATACCCTCCAGCTCCATCCATGTTGCTGCAAATGGTAGGATTTGTCCTTTTCTTATGGCTGAGTAGTATTCCATTGTGCATATGTACCACATCTTCTTTATCCATTCATCTATCGATGGACATTTAGGTTGCTTCCAATTCTTGGCTATTGTAAATAGTGCTGCGATAAACATAGGGGTGCATTGGTCTTTCTCATACTTGATTGCTGCATTCTTAGGGTAAATTCCTAGGAGTGCAATTCCTGGGTCAAATGGTAAGTCTGTTTTGAGCTTTTTGATGTACCTCCATACTGCTTTCCACAATGGTTGAACTAATTTACAATCCCACCAGCAGTGTAGGAGGGTTCCCCTTTCTCCACAGCCTCGCCAACATTTGTTGTTGTTTGTCTTTTGGATGGCAGCCATCCTTACTGGTGTGAGGTGATATTGCATTGTGGTTTTAATTTGCATTTCTCTGATAATTAGCGATGTGGAGCATCTTTTCATGTGTCTGTTGGCCATCTGTATTTCTTTTTTGGAGAACCGTCTGTTCAGTTCCTCTGCCCATTTTTTAATTGGGTTATTTGTTTTTTGTTTGTTGAGGCATGTGAGCTCTTTATATATTCTGGACGTCAAGCCTTTATTGGATGTGTCATTTACATATATATTCTCCCATACTGTAGGGTTCCTTTTTGTTTTATTGATGGTGTCTTTTGCTGTACAGAAGCTTTTCAGCTTAATATAGTCCCACTTGTTCATTTTTGCTGTTGTTTTCCTTGCCCGGGGAGATATGTTCAAGAAGAGGTCACTCATGTTTATGTCTAAGAGGTTTGTGCCTATGTTTTTTTCCAAGAGTTTAATGGTTTTGTGACTTACATTCAGGTCTTTGATCCATTTTGAGTTCACCTTTGTATATGGGGTTAGACAATGGTCCAGTTTCATTTTCCTACATGTAGCTGTCCAGTTTTGCCAGCACCATCTGTTGAAGAGACTGTCATTTCGCCATTGTATGTCCATGGCTCCTTTATCAAATATTAATTGACCATATATGTCTGGGTTAATGTCTGGATTGTCTACTAAGTTCCATTGGTCTGTGGCTCTGTTCTTGTGCCAGTACCAAGTTGTCTTGATTACTATGGCTTTATAATAGAGCTTGAAGTTGGGGAGTGAGATTCCCCCTACTTTATTCTTCTTTCTCAGGATTGCTTTGGCTATTCGGGGTCTTTGGTGTTTCCATATGAATTTTTGAATTATTTGTTCCAGTTCATTGAAGAATGTTGCTGGTAGTTTCATAGGGATTGCATCAAATCTGTATATTGCTTCGGGCAGGATGGCCATTTTGACGATATTAATTCTTCCTAACCACAAGCATGGGATGCGTTTCCATCTGTTAGTGTCCCCTTTAATTTCTCTTAAGAGTGACTTGCAGTTTTCAGAGTATAAGTCTTTCACTTCTTTGCTTAGGTTTATTCCTAGGTATTTTGTTTTTTTTGATGCAATTGTGAATGGTGTTGTTTTCCTGATTTCTCTTTCTGTTAGTTCATTGTTAGTGTATAGGAAAGCCACAGATTTCTGTGTGTTGATTTTGTATCCTGCAACTTTGCTATATTCCGATATCAGTTCTAGTAGTTTTGGGGTAGAGTCTTTAGGGTTTTTTATGTACAGTATCATGTCATCTGCAAATAGTGACAGTTTAACTTCTTCTTTACCAATCTGGATTCCTTATATTTTTTTGTTTTGTCTGATTGCCATGGCTAGGACCTCCAGTACTATGTTAAATAACAGTGGGGAGAGTGGGCATCCGTATCTTGTTCCTGATCTCAGAGGAAAAGCTTTCAGCTTCTCGCTGTTCAATATAATGTTGGCTGTGGGTTTTTCATAGATGGCCTTTATTATGTTGAGGTACTTGCCCTCTATTCCCATTTTGCTGAGAGTTTTTATCATGAATGGATGTTGAACTTTGTCAAATGCTTTTTCAGTATCTATGGAGATGATCATGTGGTTTTTGTCTTTCTTTTTGTTGATGTGGTTGATGATGTTGATGGACTTTCGAATGTTGTGCCATCCTTACATCCCTGGGATGAATCCCACTTGGTCATGGTGTACGATCCTTTTGATGTATTTTTGAATTCGGTTTGCTAATATTTTGTTGAGTATTTTTGCATCTACATTCATCAGGGATATTGGTCTGTAGTTTCCTTTTTTGGTGGGGTCTTTGCCTGGTTTTGGTATTAGGGTGATGTTAGCTTCATAGAATGAGTTTGGGAGTATCCCCTCCTCTTCTATTTTTTGGCAAACTTTAAGGAGAATGGGTATTATGTCTTCCCTGTATGTCTGATAAAATTCCAAGGTAAATCCATCTGGCCCGGGGGTTTTGTTCACTGGTAGTTTTTTGATTACTGCTTCAATTTCGTTGCTGGTAATTGGTCTGTTTAGATTTTCTGTTTCTTTCTGGGTCAGTCTTGGAAGGTTGTATTTTTCTAGGAAGTTGTCCATTTCTCCTAGGTTTCCCAGCTTGTTAGCATATAGGTTTTCATAGTATTCTCTAATAATTCTTTGTATTTCTGTGGGGTCCGTCGTGATTTTTCCTTTTTCGTTTCTGATACTGTTGGTTTGTGTTGACTCTCTTTTCCTCTTAATAAGTCTGGCTAGAGGCTTATCTATTTTGTTTATTTTCTCAAAGAACCAGCTCTTGGTTTCATTGATTTTTGCTATTGTTTTATTCTTCTCAATTTTATTTATTTCTTCTCTGATCTTTATTATGTCCCTCCTTCTGCTGACCTTAGGCCTCATTTGTTCTTCTTTTTCCAATTTCGATAATTGTGACATTAGACCATTCATTTGGGCTTGTTCTTCCTTTTTTAAATATGCTTGGATTGCTATATACTTTCCTCTTAAGACTGCTTTTGCTGTGTCCCACAGAAGTTGGGGCTTAGTTTTGTTGTTGTCGTTTGTTTCCATATATTGCTGGATCTCCATTTTGATTTGGTCATTGATCCATTGATTATTTAGGAGCGTGTTGTTAAGCCTCCATGTGTTTGTGAGCCTTTTTGCTTTCTTTGTACAGTTTATTTCTAGTTTATGCCTTTGTGGTCTGAAAAGTTGGTTGGTTGGATATCAATCTTTTGGAATTTACTGAGGCTCTTTTTGTGACCTAGTATGTGGTCTATTCTGGAGAATGTTCCATGTGCACTTGAGAAGAATGTGTATCCTGTTGCTTTTGGGTGTAGTGTTCTGTATATGTCTATTAGGTCCATCTGTTCTAGTGTGTTGTTCAGTGCCTCTGTGTCCTTGCTTATTTTCTGTCTGGTGGATCTGTCCTTTGGCGTGAGTGATGTGTTGAAGTCTCCTAGAATGAATGCATTGCGTTCTATTTCCTCCTTTAGTTCTGTTAATATTTGTTTCAGGTATGTTGGTGCTCCTGTATTGGGTGCATATATATTTATAATGGTTATATCCTCTTGATGGACTGAGCCCTTTATCATTATGTAATGTCCTTCTTTGTCTTTTGTTACTTTCTTTATTTTGAAGTCTGTTTTGTCTGATACCAGAATTGCAACACCTGCTTTCTTCTCTTTGTTGTTTGCATGAAATATCTTTTTCCATCCCTTGACTTTAAGTCTGTGCATGTCTTTGGGTTTGAGGTGAGTCTCTTGTAAGCACCATATGGATGGATCTTGCTTTTTTATCCATTTTATTACTCTGTGTCTTTTGATTGGTGCATTCAGTCCATTTACATTTAGGGTGATTATTGAAAGATATGAATTTATTGCCATTGCAGGCTTTAAGTTTTTGGTTACCAATGGTTCAGGGTTAGCTTCTTTACTGTCTTACTGTCTAACTTAACTCGCTTGTTGAGCTATTATAAACGCGGTCTGATGATTCTTTATTTCTCTCCCTTCTTATTCCTCCTCCTCCCTTCTTCATATGTTGGGTGTTTTGTTCTGTGCTCTTTTTAGGAGTGCTCCCATCTAGAGCAGTCCTGTAGGATGCCCTGAAGAGGTGGTTTGTGGGAGGCAAATTCCCTCAACTTTTGCTTATCTGGGAATTGTTTAATCCCTTCTTCATATTTAAATGATATTCATGCTGAATACAGTAGTCTTGGTTCGAGGCCCTTCTGTTTCATTGCATTAAGTATATCATGCCATTCTCTTCTGGCCTGTAGGGTTTCTGTTGAGAAGTCTGATGATAGCCTGATGGGTTTTCCTTTGTAGGTAACCTTATTTTTCTCTCTGGCTGGCTTTAATACTTTGTCCTTGTCTTTGATCTTTGCCATTTTAATTATTATGTGTCTTTGTGTTGCTCTCCTTGGGTCCCTTGTTATGGGAGTTCTGTGTACCTCTGTGGTCTGAGAGGCCATTTCTTCCCCTAGTTTGGGGAAGTTTTCTGCAATTATTTCTTCAAAGACACTTTCTATCCCTTTTTCTCTCTCTTCTTCTTCTGGTACCCCTATAATGCATATATTGTTCCATTTCAATTGGTCACTCAGCTCTCTTAAAATTCTTTCATTCCTGGAGATCCTTTTATCTCTCACTGCATCAGCTTCTCTGCGTTCCTGTTCTCTGTTTTCTAGTCCATTAATGGTCTCTTGCATCTCATCCATTCTGTTTTGAAGCCCTTCCAGAGCTTGTTTTATTTCTGTATTCTCCTTCCTTAGTTCTTGCATATTTCTCTGCAAGTCCATCAGCATGGTTATGACTTTTGTTTTGAATTCTTTTTCCGGAAGACTGGCTAAATCTATCTCCCCAGGTTCCTTCTCAGGGGAAGATGTAGCAGATGCCAAAGCTGTCTGGTTTAGTCTTGTCTGGATCATATTTTTTTTGCCTTTTCATGTTGACAGGTGCTATTGACTGTCAGCTGGGAGTGCCAAACTTTTCACTTGCTACTGGCCTTTCTTTACTGGGACAACTGCGACCCCTAGTGGCGTGTTTTGTGTAATTGCGTGTAGGCTGGGTGTTTGTGTCTTTCCTGGCGGAGGTGTAAGAATTTTCCTTTCTGCCTTTCTGTGGGTGTGTTTTGCCTTAGGCTGTTTCTCTGCTTTCGCAGCGCCCGGAGGGGTAATGGACGGGAGTGTGGGGGGCTGTTTGGCTGTTTACCTCCATGAGGGGTCTCAGAGCTGTTGCCCAGGGGGTTAGTGCGCCAGTTTTCCCTATAATTTCCAGCCACTGGGCTGTGACCTATGCTGTTTCCGTTCAGCTGTTAAATCCCTGTCCCTTTAAGACTTTCAAAAAGTCCCCACTTTTCTTTGTCACAGGGACATCAGCTTCGACTCCCGCTCAGAGGTCTTGCTGCCCTATTTCCCTAGTTTCCAGCCCTCCATGCATGCACTGTGCCTGCGGTCTGGTGCAGGTGGCTGGGACTGGGTGTTTAGCAGTCCTGGCTTCCCTCTCCCTCCCACCGGGAGCTGGGGGGAGGTGTTCTCTTTCACCAGGCGCTGGGTTCTCGCTGGTGTAGTTGTAGTCTGGCTGTTGTCCTGTGTCTTCTGGTCTCTCTTTTAGGATTAGTTGTATTTGTTGTATTTTCAAAAATATATATGTTTTTGGGAGGAGATTCCCACTGTCCTACTCACGCCGCCATGTTGGCTCCACCCCAATCATGTGGTTTTTATCCTTTTTGTTAATGTGGTATATGATATTGATTGATTTATGAATATTATACTACCCTGGCATCCCTGGAATAAATCTCACTTGGTCATGATGGATGATCTTTTTGATGTATTTTTGGATTTGGTTTGCAAATATTTTGTTGAGGATTTTTGCATCTATTTTCATCAGGGATATTGGTCTGTAATTTTCTTTTATTTGTAATGTCTTTGCCTGGTTTTAGTATTAGAGTGATGCTGGCCTCATAGAATGAATTTGGAAGTCTTCCCTCCTCTTCTACTTTTTGGAATACTTTAAGGACAGGTATTAGCTCCTCTTTAAATTTTTGGTAGAATTCAGCTGTGAGGCCATCTGGTTCTGGGTTTTGTTTTTTGGGAGTTTTTTGTTTACCAATTCAATTTCATTGCTGGTGATTGGTCTGTTCAGATTTTCTGTTTCTTCCTCGGTCTGTCTTGGGAGACATATAATTTTTCATTGTTATCTCTAATAATTCTTTTTATTTCTGTGATATCCATTGTGACTATTCCTTCTTTGTTTCTGATTTTATTTATTTGTGCACTCTTTTTTATTTATAAGGCCAGAGAGGGGTATATCTGTTTTTTTTTCTCAAGGAACCAGCTCTTAGTTTCATTACATTTTTTCTATTTAATTCTTCTCTTCATATTTTATTTCTGCTCTGATCTACATTATGTCCCTCCTTCTACTAACTTTGGGTTTCATTTGTTCTTCTTTTTATAGTTTATTTGAATATGAGTTTAGACTGCTTATATGGGATTGTTTATGTTTCTTGAGGTAGACCTGTATTGCTATGTACTTCCCTCATAGAATGGCCTTTGCTGCATCCCACAAATATTGAATTGTTGTTTTTTTGTTACCATTTGGCTCCATGTATTGCTAGATTTCTGTTTTAATTTGGTCATGAATCCATTATTTAGAAGCATGTTGTTTAACATCTATGTGCTTATAGGCTTTTTTATTTCCTTTGTCTAACTTATTTATAGTTTCATACCACTGCGATCTGAGAAGTTGCCTGATACAATTTCAATCATTTTTAATTTATTGAGGATCTTTTTGTGGCCTAGTATGTGATCTGTTCTGGAGAATGTTCCATGTACACTTGAGAAAAAAGTGTATCCTGCTGCTTTTGGGTGAAGAGTTCTGTAGATGTCTGTCAAGTCTGTTTGGTCTAATGTATTGTTCAGGGCCTCTGTTCCCTATTTATTTTCTGCCTGGTTGATCTGTCTACTGATGTGACTGATGTGCTAAAGTCTTCTACAATGAATGTGTTGCAGTCTATTTCCCCCTTTGGTTCTGTTAGTATATGTTTTACATATTTAGGTGCTCCTATATTGGGGACATAGATGTTTATAATGGTTACATCCTCTTGATGAACTGACCCCTTTATCATTAGGTAATGTCCTTATTTATCTCTTGTTACTTTGTTTTGAAGTCTATTTTGTCTGTTACAAAAACTGCAACTCCTTTTTTCTCTACATTGTTTGCATGAAATACCTTTTTCCTTCCCTTCACTTTCAGTCTGTGTATGTCTTTGGGTCTAAAATGAGTCTCTTTTAGGCATGATATAGATGGGACTTGTTTCTTTATCCATTCTGCCACTCCATGTCATTTGATTGGTGCATTCAGTCCATTTTCTCTTAAGGTAATATTGATAGGTATGTACTTATTGCTATTTTATTAATGTTTTCTTTTTGTTTTTATAGCTCCTCTATCTTCCTTTCTTCCTCTCTTATACTCTTCTTTGGTTATTTGATGGTTTTCTTTAGTGTTGTGACTGGATTTCTCTTTTTTAATTTTTTGGTATCTATTAGAGGCTTTAGGTTTGTGGTTACCAAAGGTTTAAGGATAGCTTCCTGGCTATACAACAGTCTATATTAAGTTGATGATTTATCTATTTAAAACACAATCTAAAAGTTCTTTTTTTCTTCTTCTGCCTCTACACTTTATGTGTTAGATGTCATAATCTGTGCTTTTTTGTAACCCTTGATTGCTTTTGTGTAAAGTTGGTTTTGTTTTAATTTCATACTTGCTTGACAATTTTGGTCTACTGCCTTTATTTTATTTTCACTGGTGAAAAGTATTTAGCCTTAGGAACATTTCCATCTACCACAGTCCCTTTACATATCCTATAATGCTGGTTTAGTTGTTATAAGTTCTTTGAGCCTCCATTTATCTGGAAATTGTTTAATCCTTGCTTTGAATTTAAATGATAATCTTGCCAGGTAGAGGATTCTTTGTTGGAGGTCCTTCTGTATCATTACAATAAATACACCATGCCACTCCCTTCTGGCCTATAAAGTTTCTGTTGAAAAGTCTGCTGATAGCCTGATGGGTTTACCTTATAAGTAAACTTTTTCCTCTCTCTGGCTGCTTTCAGTACTCTGTCCTTATCCATGATTTTTGCCATTTTAATTATTATGTGTCTTGATGTTGTCTACCTGGGGTTCATTTTGTTAGGGGCTCTCTGTGCTTCCATAACCTGAGAGTCTATTTCTTTCCCCAGATTAAGGAAGTTTTCAACAATTGTTTTCTCAAAGAGATTTCTAACACTTTGTCTGTCTATTCTCCTCTGCTACCCCTATTATGCAAATATTGTTTCATTTGAACTGGGCACACAGCTCTCCTACCATTCTTTAATTCCTAGAGATCGTTTTTTGTCTCTGTAACTGTCCTCTAATTTCCATCTTATTGATTGTCTCCTCTACTTGCAGCAATCTATTACTCATTCCCTTCATTGTATTTTCCATTTCAGTCATTGTATTCTTTACCTCTTGTATCTCTTTGTTGAGGTCCTCCCTGAGATCTTTAATACATTTCTGCAGATCATTGAGCATATTTATGACTTTTACTCTGAAATTTTATCAGGAAGATTGGTAATCTCTGTTTCATTCAGCCCTCTTTCTGGTGTTTTATCCTATCGATTTGTTTGGAACATATTCCTCTATCTCCTCTTTTTGTTGGGTTTTCTGTTTCTTACTTTGTATTAGATGGATCTTCTATGCTTCTTAGTCTAGAGAGTAATGGCTTTATGAAGAAGGCATCCTATGGTGCCCAGAATTCAAGACTCTTTCCTTTTCCAGTGTCTGGTTCTCCTTTGCTGTGGAGCCCAAGTTGCTATTTGTCGTAATGGGCTGGGTTGCCTTTCTGTCTGTCTACCAGCAGTCGTTTATCTCAATCTGCAGAGGCCAGCAGTTTACCTCAGCTGGCCCTTTGTGATCAGAACAGGGGCTTCTGCTGGGATCATTGTGGGTGGGGCTGCCCTCTGCCTGCACAGCAGCAATGGTGGGGCTGCTGGTTTAATAGGATGGGCAGGGTAGTCCTTGTGAGTTGCACAGTGGAAAGGTGCACTGGTTTGTGGTGGTGGCAAATCACCAGGTTGCAGAGCATGTTGGCTCTTGGCAGTGGAAGGGAGCTGCACAGTGGGGAGGCATGCAGGCATGCAGCAGTGCAGTGAGACATGCAGCACCAGACTTGGCCACCAGTCGGGAGGAAGGAGTTTTCAGGGCTGACTCCTGCAGATGCTCCCCAGCTGGGCTGAAACAGTGCCATGAAAGCTGAGAGAGTCTCCCTCTGCCTTTCAGGCAGCAAAGTCCCTCACTGCTGGGTCAAGTGGTCTGGTTCTTGGAAGTACACAGGGAAGCACCTCAGGGTTGAGCCACCAGTGAGGGGAATGGAGCATTTGTGGCTCCCAAGAGTGCCCAACCTATTGGGTTGAGGGAGGCCTAAGGACGTATCCTCCACCTGCCCTTTCTTTTACAGACAAAGCTCTGTCTAACCCTTGCTCCTTGCCCCTCTGGTTCCCATCCCACTACTGGAAAATCTTTCAAACTGCTGCTGCCTGTTGGATCTCAACAGCACCAGCAGAATGTGTTTGTCCTCCATAGGCAGCTAGTGTCTCAGCCTCTCAGAGAGTTTGAACTGTCCCTGTATCTAGTCCAGCTAATCACCAGAAACCATTGCAATGTGGACTCATGTTCCTGGAGTAGATCTCCAGGGTCAAGTGTTCAGAGTTCCTGGGTGCCTATCCCCTCCCAGCTCCAATTCTCTTCCTCCCACCTATGGGCTGGGATTGGGGGAAGGACTTTGGTCCCACTCAATCGTGGGTCTGACACTTTACCCTTCTCTGTGTGGTCTCCTTTTCACCAGGTGTAGATCATCTGTTCTGCAATCTTCAGGTCATTTTCAGGGTTAGTTGTTTTTGCTACAGTTGCTTCCTTGGTGTGTGAGTGGGAGGACATTTCTGTCTTGCCATCTGGAGTTCCCTCTTATTCAGAACAATGCTTTCTTTAATCTCACAATCCTTGATTCTTCTACTTGAAATGTATGTGGGTTTTTTTTTATGTGGATGTATGTTCTTGTTGTTGTTATTATTTGTTTATTTTGTTGTGTGCCTGTTAGTAATGAACTCTTCACTTTTATTGGCATGAAATGTCTTTATTTTACCTTCACTCTTGAAAGATAATTCAAAATTGATGGTTATTTTTTCCAAGAACTTTTCTTTTGGCTTCTGTTGCAGTTGAGAAATCAGATATCTGTCTTTTCTTTGTAAATTATATGCCTTTTCTCTATTATTCCTTTTAAGATCTCATTACCTTTAGTATTTTGTCACATCATTAAGATGTAGTTACTTTTGCCTCTTTTCAAGAGGCACTATCATGTCGTGACTGACAGCAAGAATTCAAGAGCCAGCTTGACCCTATAATTTGCTAGTTTCGAAACCTTGGGCATACTCTGTTTTTGTGCCTCATTTACCTCACATTTATGAGGATGAAGGATTCAATATATGTAAATTGCTTAGACTTCTATCTGTCTTGTATTAAATACTTTTTCTTTGTTTCTTTTATCCTTTTTTTTTCATGTTTGTGAATCATTGAACTTTCTGAATCTAAGGTTCATTGTCTTTAAATGTGTATACATTTGAATATTTCTGCTTCCTCATTATTTGTTATATCATGCAACACTGCCTAGACATTTATTGGTGTTTTACTGTATTATACAAATCTCCTAATCTCATATTTTTTCATATAGCTCTTCCAGTTTGCTATTTCTTTCTATAACTGTTTCTAAATTACTGTACAATCACTTCACTCAGTTCCTAATTTCATTTCTAGAATCTCTATTATTTTATTTATCTTATCTCTAATTTTGGTAGTCTGTTTTTTGGTCAGACTTTTATACTATTTTTAAGATATATTAAACATATTGCCTTATACTTTATCAGATAATTCTAACAACCATTGATTAAGGTTCTGATTCTATAGTTCTTTGTCTAGTATGTCACTCAGATAGCTTGGTTTCTCGCATGCATATATATACTTCCTGGAATTTCAGCTGCAGGAATACCCTGAGGCCAATTTTAAAGTGCCTTTCTCTAAAGAGGATTTGCTTTTGCTTCTTATAGGTTTGATTAAGGCCTGAAATTAAGATCCAAAATTAGATGCTGCCTTGACATCTGAAACTTGAAGGGTCTCAAAGGTCCAAAGCACAAGGACTCTCCTTCCCCATTCTACTTCTCTGGATAAAGTCTGCTAGCCAAACAATGCTACTTATCACAGAGACCAAGCACAGTAGCTGTGTACCTCTAAATAGCAAGCTTCAGATCCCTGCCAACCTGCATAATTATGCAAATAGCCAATCACATCCTCCCATAGGAACCAGCAGTCACTCCAGATTCTTAACACTACAGAGGCCACCTCTCAAAGCCACTGTTTGTCCAGTCTGTTTGCAAGTGCAATTCTATGTGATCCTGCAGAACACAGAGTCTTCCTTCCCCAAGCTGTGAGTATATGTGACTAATAAATGCTGTCCTTCTTCTGTTACCATTGTTGAGTGTCCTGTGTTCAGCCATCCTCATATTCCTAGAGCTAGAAACCCTCCCCTACCAATAGGATGAAAAAGAGGCAAACCATTAGGTTCCAAGGTCATTTCCAACTATAACAATTCAACTAAGGTTCTATCTTGAGAGTTTGGACACTTATCTTACAGTGTAAAGTCAGGCTTCAATCCCAAGTGCAAGGCAAAGCTTACACCCTCTCTCAAGGAAAGTTTTTTTTTTCTCCCATTCTTTTTCTTCTTAACCCAGAGTCAGACAAGATAGTCACACCCCCTCCATCTTTGAAGAAGTGCCTTTTCTATCTAGTACTGAGGGGGTTGCCCAATTCCCCTCTGTACATGAGCTTCTCCAGTCTGACTTTTAGCCCTGCTCAGCCTTGTGGTATATTTCCCGTCCACTATACACAGGACTGATCGAACCCACTCAAGGCTACTCCCAAGTGAAACACCAAAGCCTATGCTTACTTACTACATAATTTCTCCCTTTCTTGCCCTTTCTGTAAAATTAATTTTTAAATTCTGTGAAAGAACTATCTTTTATAGAAGCTCCATCATGCATTAAAAATATTTTTGTTCATAAGTATTATATAGCTGCACTTCTTTTTTGCTGTATTTTCTGTCCCATTTCCCCCCACCCCAATATCACACACACACATACACACACACATGCAAAACTAAAAGTTAACTTGAACATTTCTGCATGTCATTACATGTTCTTCAAGCATGCGATTATTATTGGCTCCACATTTAATTATGGAAATGTAGATAATTTAGCTAATTTCTATTTTCAGATATTAAGGTTTCAGGAATCTTAATATTTTTACAGTTCTAAAGAGTGTCACAACTAATATCCTTGTATAAAAATTTTGTATCTCTGATTATTTCCTTAGAATAGACTCTTGGATGTGTTATTATCCTGACAAAGGGTATGAACTCTTTCAGGGTTCTTGATGCAGTTTGCCAAATTGCTTTCTAGAAAGGTTTTAGCAATTTACAATTCACTGCAGTGTGTGATAGGTAAAAAGTGATGTCTCATCAATGATTTAATGTGCATTTCCTGATTATCTGTGAGGTTAAACATTAACTGAACATGCTATATGTTTAAGCAATTTCCTTGTAAGACTACCAGGTGATTTTAATTATCCAGTTTGGAGCTTTGTTCATTTCTTCACTAAAAATATTTGTGAATTGTACTCTAAGCATAGCCGTATTAAAACAAGGATGAGCTCAACAGTCCAGCTCAACACCCATGGGAAAACTGGCATACAAGCCATCAATTACATAATGATGCAAGGAAATACAGAAGCAAATGAAAACTTCTGCCCAGCAAACTCACCGCTGTACAAAAAAAAAAGATCGTTATTTTGCTGTTTAGTATAATTTCATGCTTTCTATTGAAAAGGAGAATACCATATTGAAACCTGACTTTAAATGATTTTTAATTTGGCTCTTTTATAGTTAATATTGTTGTCTTATCCCAGGGCTGTTTTGGAGCCATTCAGCACTTATTATTTTCTGTACCAAATTCCTGCTCAACTCCTTTGCTTATTTCCATTATCTCTGGGAAGAGATCTGCTAATTGGCACAAAAGGAATTCTGAGATATAATTTAATGCAATGATGGTAAAAACCACTGATTTTTTCTTAGTTTTATTCATCACATTATTATGAAATTAACCTTTTCCTTCTAAAAAAAATTTCCATGTGATCTCTCCCTTTGAAAAGTCATGTCTTCTTGTTGTATTATTCATAATAAGTTCTCATCGTAATGAAGGCTACTCATGTGAAAATGTGGCACTCTCAATGAAATTGTGTGAAATCCCCACCAGGATGTTCTTTAAAACCCTGGATAAAAAGCCTTGCACCTCTCCATTCCCTTTACATCCAGTGACAAGAGTCAGTTGACCATGTATGCTGCAGGCAAGAATAAAAACATGTTCACACATTTCATTTCTGTGTAACCAGCACCAGAGGACAAAAGGGAAATACATACATTTCCACTTCAAACAATACAACCAGGTAGAATTTAATGCAGGAAAAGAATAGACTGTGTTCCAAGCAGCTGTTTTATTTAGGGAATAATTCTTGTTTTGTCGTGATCAAGTTTACACTACTTTCCCCAATGCACTGCCTTTGTGAAGTGTTCATTTGCTTTGCAGGTTAACAAAACTACGAAGTGTTTTGCATAATCTCAGTCACTACACGTGTGATCCAGGTAGATGTGATGGGCCAGCAGGGTACCTTGTACCATTTATGGCAATTTTTAAAGACACCCTTGTATTTATTGAAAAAGAGAGAGAGAAAAGAAAGAAGAGAAGGAGGGAGAGAGGGAAAGGGACAGAGAGAGAGGGAGGAATCTTTAGGGTGGCATGCAACCCTCTGGTCTCAGGGGTTTGCTTCTACACCTCTGATCAGCTTTGCTGATGGTGCCTGGTCTCTTCCAGCTTGCTAGCCTAAGCTTGTGCTCATGGTGGTGACACAGATTTAAAAAGAGAGAGAATGGATGTGTGCAAGTCACCTTGAATCCTAGGCTTGAAACTAGCAGAATATTGTCTCCACCATTATCTAGTATTCAAAGCAAATTCCAGTGTCAATCCAGACTTAAGAAACAGGGAAATGGATTCTACTTCCTGGTGCAGAAATCTGCCAAATCTTATTGCAAAGGGCATGCATAAGACAGAGATGAAGAATTGTGGTTATTTTTTAAATCTATGCTCCTAATTGATGACAATTACTTATAAGAAATTCCGATACATTATTCTCCTTAATTTTTCTTGTTTATCACATCCTTAAATATAACTCTAATAAATAAAAATCATGTATATTATTATATAATAAGTTTGTTATATAAGTAACTTATCAATAAGACTCTTTCCAAGTCAATATACAACTAGATCATCTCTTTTAATGTCTGCCTAAGGTTAACAAATCAATGTGTCATAATTTATTTAATCATTTTCCTAGGAAGGAAGATATAGTTGACTTTTTTCCTATACAAAGAATATCTTTATGAGTATATCTTTGTATACTCATGATTTTAATTTTAAAAGTTTGCTTCCTAGGAGGGTAATTTCTGGTTCAAAGTGTGTATACATTTCTCATTTTATTTTATTTCTAAATTTATTTTATAGAAAAGGGCTAGGATTGGTTATAAAGTTATGAAAATAATTAATGCCAGTCACTGGAACAAATAATCCTAAAACACAGTGACTTAACTTGAAGAATGTCAGATACGGGTAAGTCAGCCATCCCTAGCAATTGTCTTCCACAAGGTTAATCCAGCCCTTTCCAACATGTGCCTCTGCCACTTCTGAGAGTGGCATCAGAATTCCTTCTCTAGATCTTCTGCATTCAACAAGCTGCCAAGAAGAGAGAGTTAGGATACAGTGATAATGGGCAATATTTTAAAGCCAAGCCTTGGAGTGTCTCATTTTCTTCCACTGATAAACCTTTGGCCAAACTCAGTCACATAGCTTGAATCTAACTGCAAGGGAAGCTGGGAAATGTAGTTTTCTTGTATGTCCAGAACTAGAAACAGATTAACGAATATCTGGTCATTTTGTGCCTCTGATGATATGCTTTCTGTATGTGATATTTGTATTATTCTTTTATTATTCTTTGAATATTATGAAAAACTCAAAAAGGAAGAAATCATGCATAATTCCAGACCTTTTGAAATTGTAACAAGGAACAAACACTCTCTATCCATCCCTTCCCAAACTTAGAGGTAAACATGGCTAACAATTTGGAGTTTATCTTGCTTGGTTTGCTTCTGAAACATATATCTATTTATCAAGTAGTTCTCTATATCTCTTTTATATATCTATATGTTTTCGGTTGAATTGTATCCCCCAAAATTGATATGTTGAATTCCTAACCAGTCTCAAAATGTGACTGCATTTGGAAAGAGAGTCTAAAAAAGGGGTAATTAAGGTAAATGAGGTCATTAGGGTGAGCTCTACTGCAGTATGACTGGTATTCTTATAAGAAGAAGAGATTAGAATCCAGATATAGACAGAGGGAAGGCCATGTGCAGACCCAGGGAGACATGGCCATCCTGCTGACACCTTGATATCAGATTTCTAGTCTCGAGAATTGTCAGAAAAAAAAAAAATCTACTCTTTTAAGCCACCCAATTTGTGATACTTTATTATGGTAGCCTTAGCAGACTAATACACTCCACATGGTTACACATAAATTATATGATTTTAAACTCCCTTACACTTCTTCAACTACACATTGTATATAAGCCTCCCCTCTCCCCACCTCTTATTTTGGCTGGAAGTAAATCTTTGTAAGTTTTTGCCTCTATGTTTAAATAATTGGAGATAATGATTTTCATTTTCTCGATTTCTAGAGAGATTACAATTTCATTCACATTTTTGACATTTGGGTTATTTGCATTACTCCTTCTCTATATTGACTATTTGTGCCATTTATCTGTTCTTTAAATCACTTTTTGCCCCTTTTGTTTTTAATGTGAAGAAATTCTTTGTAAGTTATGGAGAACAACACTTTGTTGTATAAGTTGCAAAGATTTTCTTCCCATCTGTCATTTGTATTTTGACTTGATTTATGGAAATGGTTTGATTTATAGATGCTTTACATTTTTCTACTTCTTCATGAGCTTCTATTTTTTAGACACTATGCTATCTGCTCCATGATAGGAGATACCATGATAATAATCCCTTTCCTCAAGATTATAGTCTCTTGGTTAGTTGAAACAGGTACACAAATATGCTGCATACACAGCAGATATGGAAGACATCATAAGAGGGGAACAAGCACAAAGGTTGGGGCAAAGTGTAAGAAAGACTTAACTAACAAAAGAGCATTTGTGGAGCATCTTGAAACATGAAAAGAGCTAAAAAAAATGTCTAATACACGATACATGTTTATTAGAGCCTCCCACCAATAAGGTCTTAAATAGCAGCCTCAAGAGTGTTCTTCTATTTGGCTGATGATGTTTAAAGATAGCATGGTGGGGGTGAATTGCAGAATTAGTAGTCAAGAAAAAGAGGGAAAGAGAATGGATCCTCCCTTCAGGATTATAGGAAAAGCTCAGAGCACAGCGGGCTCAGCAAGGTGGCAGGGGCCCAATTTTGTCATTGGGACCCCACCTGCTCCCAAATTCCCCAACCCAGGACCTGTACAGATACTGATGGACTGTGGACCCTGGCCATCGTGATGATGCCCTGAGTCTTGTGGCACACATGGCTTAGGGGCCCTCTGTGTATTAAGAACACAGGGGCCCATGTACTTGTAAGGCACCGTGACTCTGGCCACGCAGGTAAATAAGCAGTTCTACACAGTGAAGAGGAAAGCAGTCCCAGAGGCAGCCTGCCTGCACAAGGATCCTGGTCCGCACTCCCTCCTGGGGAACTTCCCGAGTGGGCTACTTTACCTCTCTGAGTCCCAAGTTCTTCTCCAATTTACTGGAGCTAATAGTAGAGCTGACTTCAAGAGGTAAGAAATAAAGTGGGAATATCATATATAAGGACCTTAAACCAGTGCTTACTCTTAGACCATTTGCAGCCTTTGTGCAGCTCCATACTGTGAAGTACATGCATTGTATTCTTATTAGCATCCTTGTCATATAGATGGGGAAACTGAACATCAAAAGATGGAAGTGTGTTAAACAGAAGGATTTGTATTTAGACCCCAGTTGGTGGGTCACAGAGCATGGTCTCTTCATCCCACACCACCCTCTCTGCCGCCAGAAAACACGCACTAGCGAAGCATAGAAGTCGTTTCCCAACTCCATTGGCAAAAATTGTTGCTTGCATTGGTGTAGTTTCAAAGTAAAGAGAGCAAAGCCAAATAGTGTCATCTAAAAAAGAGGGGAAGAAAAGGAAATTTTCTTCAATATATTCTTCCAGGCTTATTTAATTATCCAGATAAATGAAACCTTATACCTACCTTCATTTGCAAGTGCCCACAGACCAGACCAAATGTCAGCGCAAACTTGGTGGCTGGAGCTGCTTTGGTGTGATCCTTCTCAGCCTGCAGCAGGAGACCGACATTCCTCAGAGCAGCCGCGTGGCTAAAGCTCACTGATTTGAAACTGGAGCCCTTAGATGGAGGCTGACAAAATGCCACAGACAGCAGCCAATGTGGTCGACCATTTTCATTTCTGTACAATTCTTTTATTGTCTGATAACTTGGCAATGGGAATTATTTAATCTGATTTGTAGTCTCTATAGCCTGCCAGAACTTCACATTCTCAAAATATTTTTGAAAGGAAATTGTGCACTGGTTTGTAAAGTAGAAAACCTCCTTAAGATGTTCTTCACTGAGGCCTACAAAGCTGAAAGGAAGCTCTGGATCAAGATGGTGAGAATTGCGCTTTGACTTGAAATGTCAAATGTAAAATAAATTCAACTGCCCATGAGGAAGATCTGCAGGCAGTTCAGGAGAATTTTGACATAGTCATTAAAGGGACTTGTAAAAAGAGACGTTTTGCTGTCCCTGTCCCACAGAAAAAGCCCAGTCACTCATGAAAAAAAATTCAAATGCATTCCCCAATGCAGAAGGGACATTCAGCACTGTCTCATGGTTCAATCAGTGCTTATTCACATTCTAAGAAGGGGTACAGTCATGCTTTCAAGTAGAACATGTGGTCACATTTTGTGGAGATAGATTAAGTTAGTGTTATTTTTTAGACTCTCCTTTTGAATTTTCAAGTCCCAACACTGAGATTAAAAAGATGTTTTGTCCTTCCCTTATTTTTTCTAGCTTATTGAAGCCCAAGGATCCAGAATAAACCCCTGAGTCCTAAGCCAGGTTTACTACAAATCTCACTTTCTTGGCTCTAAACACACCTTTGCCACCTTTGAGCCAATGAGCAATAGTCTAGGTTTTTAAATCAGGGACACGCAACCCAATAGTATAATAAATGTGATTATATCTATATGCTTATACATTTGTATCGATAAGTCCTGAAAGAATTTAGATGGATAGTTAATGATGAGGTCATAACTTATTAGAAGAATGCTCTTAAATAGGTGCATGTTCCCACTCTCTGAAGCTAATGTCACAGAAAAAATAAAATCATTTTATTTTCACACACTGTCAGGGAGAAAATGTTCAGTCCTCCTAGGACAGTTTTTTTTTTTTTTTTTTTTTTAGTGATTAGAGGTAAATTATATAGCCAGACTAACAACTTTGTAATATATGTTCTGTTCATTGTAGAGGCAACAAAGTCCTGCAATTTAAAGTACAGTAAACTGCTTATGTTCAAATCCTAGCTCTACTGCTTATTGTGGTTATGAACTTGTTATAATTATTTTGTCAACACATAGTGAAGAGACAGCTGTTTGAACAATTAAACCAGTAATTACTGAGTACTTGTTATGTTTAAGAAATTGTGCTTGGCTTTGCAGGGCCTCAGAGATGAACAGGACATGATAATGCTGCCCCAGCAATTTATTGAGAAGGGAGATAGGATAAAATACAAGTAACTGTAGCATTAGGTGAAATATGAGAAGATCCATGAAATAATTGCTCCTGAAATGAGAGTGTGAAAGCCTAGATTGGTTGGAAGGAGTTTCAGTAAGGCAGTGGCAGATAAGATGAAAACAGAAGCAGGAGGGTAATGGCGATGACAGTAGGAGGTGAAAGGCAGAGCAGGGCATTGCCTAGGAACAAACACACGGAAGCCAGAAACAGGCAGGGCATACTAAAAGAATATGAGTTTATCTGCTCTCGGAGAAACACAAAATTTGAGAAAAATAAGACTAGAAATCTAAGTCAGGGTCTGGAACTCTGGGTGTGGAGTCCTTCCTTAACTGCAAAAGCAATAAAAATGGTCAACATTCACTGAATGGAAGCTTCTAGAAAGAGATTAAATACTGGCTTAAACCTTAGAAGCAAAGATACTAAGTCAATATGAAGCAACCTCATGAGTTTTCTTGTGAAAAACAGCAGATTAAACTTTGAATGGAAATTTATAAATTAATTTACAATTTTTAAAAATGTGTTGGAACTTTATCACATTTAGCCAAGCAACAGCCTCTCTGAAAGACTATTTTTTGCAGAAATTGAAATAATTAAATTGAAGATTCAGTGTACCTTTTCAATCATTTTATTAAAAAACTCATTCTGGTTTTCTCTGAGGAGAGATAAGCCACTGCTAAGGAAGTGGCTAAATCTTTTTCTAAACTACTGTATTCACTATAAAATATATGACATTATTCCCAAATAACACCTAATAGAAGCTGGTCACATTCAAATCAGAAAAAAATTTGCCGTTTCAAAACTAGCTTTCTGTACTCTTTCTAAATCAGATGTTAGAAGTACAAAGATGATCAAGATATAATCTAGAAGGAAAAGAAGAAGAGCTTATAAACAAGTCATTACAACACAGTAATGAAGGACTATACAGTGTACCTGTGGGGTAGGAGAGCTTAACACAGCTTTACTGAAGTAATATTTGATATGGTTCTTAAAAATAATAGGAACTGTCACTTGAATATGTGGTAGTGAGGATGTTCTTCCAAGACTGAGGGAACACTAAGTGCAAATGCTTGAAAATAAGTCAAGCCCCTGTGGCTATTTGCTTTCCCATATGTCTGGGTATCAGAAAGCTGTTTTCAGGTGTTTAAGCAGTGTTCAAAGTGTCAGGTAGGTTGGTAGTCAGGTTGGCAGATGTGTAGATGTGCCGAACTGTAGGGAAGGAGACCCAGTGGGAGGTTTCATCAATAGTCCAGATGAGAAATGAGAAATGATGAGAGTTACAGTTAGCCATGGGTACTGAGTATAACTATTAAATGAGACTTGTATTTGAGGAGGAGATGACTTACATGTATGTATAATATTTGTCAAAACATATGTGGATAAGCTGAATTTCAGTGACTGAAGAAATACAGGCAGATATAGCTGGTACACAATATAACTGGGAGAAATAGGCACCTGGGAAGTAGAAAATAGGGAACGGGCATAGATTTGAGAGGGACTGGAAGATAAGTTGTAGTTAGCAGATAACAGTGCGGGAGAGGGTTTAGAAAATTTTTTGTGGACTTGGAGTCTAGCACTGTGTCTTGTACAGAGTGAAAAAATCAAGAACTGCTGGTTGAGTAGATGACCAATTGAGAGAAAATAAATGAATATCTACTCTTCCTTCCTGGAACACTCCTTGGAATCCATGATGCCACATTCCCATGATTTCTCTTACTTCTGTTTTTTGTTATACTGCTTATCCCACCTGCTTGTTCTCTTCATGTGGGTGCTTGCAAGCTGATATCTGCAAAGATTAATAAGGCAGATCCTTTCACTGAAAGTCTTTGCAGTTTGGGGGGCCAGTTTTAAAGCTCCAAGAAAGTCAAGTCAGGTAAGGAAGAGAGTGTCCAGGGAAAAGGACAGATATAAGTTCAATGGAAATCTCTGAACAGTTTCAACAGAAATTATTTCAGGAGCAGAAATCCAGATTGTTATGAGTTAAAGAATAAATGGGTAGGAAGAAGAGATAGGGGCTTGTTTCAAGAAGTTTAGTAACAATAAGGTGGGAGGTGACAGAGCTATATCTGGAAGGGGAGGCAATGTCAAAAGTTGTTTTGGTGTTGGGAGTATAGAAAAGTTGAGTGCTCTTCAGACCAGTAACCCAACAGAGCATAAGAAGCATTGTCATTGACCTCAAAGATCTTTTTATTGTAGAAAACAGACATGTGAATTGACCAGGAGGATGGATTGTGATCAATGCTTTGAGCAGCCTGGCATTTGAGAGATGGAGTTTCTGCAAAACCTTCCCCAAAAAAATGAATCTAAAAGATACATTGCCTGAGTCTAAAAGAGAAACAGAAGCTCTTCACACAGAGCCCATGACAAAGGGGATTCTGGGCAGAGGAAACAACAGGTACAAAGGTGAAGGAGTTTTAAAAACATGAGGGTTACAATCATTAGTCATTTTCTCCCAGCCTGTGAAATGTCTTCTGAAAAGCAAGTTTTAAAATTTTTCTAAAATTCAATTTATCAAATTGTGTTTTGTGTGCTAAGGAAGCTTTGTCTAACTCAAGTCATGATTTTATCCTGTATATTCTTGTATTATTTTTGTAGTTTTAGCTCTTTCTTACGTTAAGGCTTATGCTGTGTTTAGAGATAACTTTTGTATATGATGTGAAGTGAGAGTTTATTTTTGCATACGAGTATCCAATTGTTCCAGCACAATTTGTTTAAAAAACTATCATTTCCCATTGAATTATCTTGTCACCTGTATTGAAAATCAATTAACCATGTATTTATGGGTCTATTTCTAGATCCTATTTAGTTCAATTGCTCTATATGACTCTCCTTATGCCAATATCACATGGTATTCATTATTGCAGCTTTAGATTAAGTTTTAATATAAAGTGGTATAATTCTCCCTATTTTATTCTTTTGCAAAATTGTTTTGATCCTTTCCAGTTCCACAAAATGTTTGAAATAAGCTCCATATTTTCATCAAAAAAGCATAAGATTTTTATTGGGAGTTCACTGAATCTATAGATCATTTGGGGCAGAAGAGTATCTTAACTATATTAAGATCTTCAAACCATGAACATGGTATAGGTGTTCATTTGTTTAAGTCTGTTTTCATTTCTTTCAGCATTATTTTGTGATTTTTAGTGCACAGGTCTTGTATATATTTTGTGGAAATTATGCCTAATTATTGAGACTAATTTAAATGATATTTTTCAAATGTTGCTAGTATATAGAAATAGAACTATTTTTTCATTTAGATATTTTATCATACAGTCTTGCTAAAACTCATTTGTTGGATTTATAGCTTTTTTTGTAGACTCTGATAAAGGACTTATATCCATAATACATAAAGAATTTATACAACTCAGTGATAAGTGAACAAATAACCCAATCATTAAAGCAAAAACTTTCAGCAAGCTCTTCATCAAAGAAGATATACTAGTGACAAATGTGTGAAAAGATGCTCAGTATCATCAGTCATTAGCAAAAATAAATTAAATAAAATGTGATTTCAAACTCTCTGGAATGGCACCTTAAAAAGACTGACACTGTCAAGTGTTGACAAGGATTTGGGGCAATCAAATCTCTCATACATTCCTTGTAGGAATGAAAAGGGGTCCAGTCACTTTTGAAA
This sequence comes from Manis pentadactyla, assembly GCF_030020395.1. Taxonomy (NCBI): domain Eukaryota; kingdom Metazoa; phylum Chordata; class Mammalia; order Pholidota; family Manidae; genus Manis; species Manis pentadactyla. The sequence continues at coordinate 77,124,614 of NC_080021.1, forward strand.
TCAGCATGGCAGTTTAAACATGCATTTGCTATGGAATCTAGCAGTCATATTCCTAGATATTTACCTACAGAATATGAAAACATATGTCCATACATGTACTTGTACTTGGATTTTCATAGCAGCTTTATTCATAGTAGTTAAAACTGAAAGGAACCCATCTAATCATCAGTGAATGGATAATGAAATTGTGTTACAGTCACAATGGAATATTACTCAGCAATAAAAAGGAGCATGCTGCTAATAGACATAGCAAGGTGGATGAATTTCAAACATATTATGCTGAAGGAAAGAAATCAGACATAAAAGACCACATGTTGAAAAATTTCATTTTTATGATATTTCAGAAAAAATAAAACTAAGTGACAAAAATCAGGTCAAAAGTATCTGGGGCCTGGGGGTTGAAGGAGAGAATTGACTGCAAAGGGATCCAAAGGAACTTTCTGAACTGAGAGGGAGGTTCTGGATATGATTGTGGTGGTGGTTCACAAATGTGTATATTTCTCAAAATCCATCAAATTGTACATTTAAAATTAATGGATTTTATCATATATAAACTATTCTGTGATGGATTGCTTCAAAAGATGATGAGTTTAACTTACTACAAAGGGCAGGTCTATAGTCCGTTATCTGAGACCCTGCAGGCCAAATGTGTTTTAAAATTCACAAGTTTTGAAAGTATATATAGTATATTATACAAACTCTCTTGATGCAGGATTTGGGGTAGTACCCTGAAATCAAACACAGTCATATTTCTGCAAAACATATAAATATTCACTGAGTATGATCAATAAATTCTATTAAAAGCATCTTCTCAGTTGATGTTAGATGTTGCCTCTGGATTTGGCTGCCAAATATGTCATGAAACAACTTTAGTTTTCAGAGCTTTTAGAATTTCAGAACTGAGATTGATGGCCTGTGGACCTGCCCAAGCAGTTTGGCATTTGCTATAATTTATGATGCAGATAGTGAGCTGAGGGATGGGAGATTCTGAGTTGGGAAAACAAGAGGCTGGAGAGATAGGCAGACCACAGAGGGTTACACTGTGTAGTTCAGTTTTTTTCTGGGCATATTTATATACCACGGCTACTGAAATGGCAGGTTAATAAACTCTCAGGAAACAAGTACCTGGTCTCTCCTTCAGGAAGGAACTCTAATAGTTGCTTATAGAATCCTTCCTGTGATGGAAAGAGTACATGAAAACCCCATTGTCCATAAAATATTATAGTACAAATACATCAAAGTCAGATCCTATATTAAAACGCTTCAAGATGCCCCAGCCTCTTCAAGGTAAAGTTCCAAGTCTCTGATGAACAAACTGTCAGTGACCTGGACCCGTCTGTGCCTCTCCTCACTCCTCCTATCCCTCCATCCTTCCCCTACCTGGCCTTAGCACCTTAAAAACTGCACACTTCATTGCTTATTCTGGTTGTTCCCAATCTTTTCTTTGTCTTTAAAGCCCCACTGATTTTGGTCATGCTCTTCCCTCTGCTTAAATGATGTTTCCTCCACTCCTTCTTCAGCAAATGTCTATTCTAGAGGTTACAAATGCTTATAGAGGCCACGCAGGATATAAATGGGTAAAACAGGATATAAATAGGGAGAAGGGGAGCAACAGTTGACGTATATTTTTACAGAAGGCACCTCACCTATAGAAGGCCCTTAATAATGGTTCCCTTAATTAAAAGTGTTTTTAGAACCATAGTAGTACAAACAAGGTAGCACAGAGAATGTAATCCTAAGGTGACTCCTCCCAACCTGTCTTAATGAAGTGGAAGTGTTTACATATAATGACGTTTTGAATCTGTACCAGTAGCTTCTTAAATGAACTCTTTCTGAGGCCAAGGGAAAATATGCTAAGTTAAGTTGTCCTCTTGCAAAGATCACTTTGTAAGGAACTGATGGCATCTGAGGCCATCAGTTCTATTCAGAGATTTTGTCCCTTCCCTCTAGGAGCTTATACTCAGCATCAAACACATTACTACAGACATATTGGAATGCTACTAGGAATAAAATTGAAACATTAAAGTCATACATGGATAGACAGGCAACTGCATTATGTAAAGGTCAAGTAGAAGTGGATTTATAGTGGAAGGAAGCAGTGAGAACCTAATCAGGGCAGAGATCAGGAACTGCATGTAGAAACTGAGCAGGGTGAGAGCAGTCACTTACCTAATCAGCCTTGGAAGGTGTCATGGGAGGAGTGGTTATTAAGCAGGAACTATCTGCCTGAATGGGAGCTGAAGATATTTTTTAAATATGTGATTTTTAAATTAGTGAATTAAAGGCTATGCATAAAATATACTATAGCAAAGCAGAAGGATTCCTTTTCTTTCATCTTTGGCTCTGAAATCACCCTAAAAGGCCATCTTTATCATGTGAGAGTGTCCTTTTACAAAAGTAACATTCTAAAAATGAATTCAATATTTTAATTCCTAGTTTTATATCTTAAATTTTGCCTGCAAAATGAGATGTTTACTATTTTTCTTGTAACCAAAGTCCCTGGAAATATCCAGGTACAAGGTCTAATGTAAAAGAAACGAGTTTTATACTTCAAAGAAATGCAAGAGATGTCTTAGTTCCTTGTCTGGATGAACTCTACTTTATGCTATCCAAAATTTATGAGCACAGAAACCCATCAGATAATTAGAGCCAAGTTCAAACCCTCTGCCTACTTGATCTTCTATAAGTAAGGCATATTTCAAGAGAAGGGGTGTCTGGGTACATGGGTGACTTGACACACTTTCCTTGGGTGCAGAGATTGTAAAATCATCCTCTAGTGAGCCCACACTCACCTTTGACAATACTTTCAAGATTATGGGGGAAGATTCTTTTCATGTATGACTGAATCCTCAGTGTTCTAGTATTACAACCAATTCCTCATGTTATATTTCTGGTAGAGGGGTGTCCTCTCATTGTCTGTGAAAAAACTCTTGAGATGCACGATTTGAAGATATTACATTGCCTCTCAGTATTGTCTTCTCTAGACAGGGCCTTTAATCTTTCTTAAAGGTCTTATTTTCCAGTCCTTTAATCATCTCTGTGGTAAAAAAAAAACAACAAAAAAAACTCCATCTCTTTTTGTCTCCCTCTGGGTATAGTCGCTGACTAGTATGAGTCCTATGAGTTATATTTCTATCTTTCCACGCAAGTTCTACCTTTCCTGTTTAAATGGAAGTGTTGCTGTTGATTCATCATATCTTTTTGAGAAACAACAATAACCAAACATAACTATGAACACACTTCAAAGTAAGACACAGAGTAACCAAGTAAACCAGAATTACCTTTCCTTTTTATTACTCGTTTCCCTTTCAGGCTCCACTTCACGGGGAAGTATGAGCCTTGATTATCCATTTTCACCAAATAAGACAGGGATATTAACTCAGGTAAGCAGAACGATTGTTCCTTTCATCTCAGCAATTCCACACCTACTCACCTTCCAATTGACTTCTTATAGAATATTAGTTTGCATTAAAAAAATCCATTTAATTGCATTGGAAAAACACTTCACTGCCATACTCCAGGCCGATACCACATTGCAGCTGCTCCTATTTAAAGGATAATTGTAGCCTCGCTCTTCTGCAAGGAACTAATTCTGATTTTGAAAGGATTTGTCCTCACAGTTTATCCTGATGAGAGAGGACTGGATTATTGCCGTGTAAAATAGCTGAATAGTCCTATTATGGCTATTACGCCACAAATGTGTATTGTTGAAGATCAAAGTACTGTACCACACTCGACGGCAAGATGTACAAGGCTGGCACACTTCCCCTATAATGTAAAAAACACTGCATTTTATGAGTCATTTAGTACCATGTGAGGTATCTGTGGACACTATATCATTTCCTTCAAACTTTCCTCATCATTCTGAAATCCTTTATTTTCTGGTTGAAAGACTTACAATCTCATCATTTCTCACTAGTCTCCCCAGGAAATAAACCTCAGGACTCTGTGTTCTCTCATTGCATGTACTACGTATTGCATATCATTCTATTTTACATTTAAATTACTTTAGTAAAATACTAAGTAATTCTGGACAACAGTAAATTCTCACTGGTAAATTGAGAAAATGTAAACATTTCACATCAAAACCACTAAGGATGTTTCCAGAACCCTTAAAATGTGTAGGATTCAGTGTGGTTTAGGTTCTAAGGAAACAAGCAGAGCTACTTCACCCCCATCTAACTGTGATAGGAAAGTAAACCTGTAAATACATGCATACCAAGATGCCTTAGAGTGTAGGGTGGCCCGATGAGGTGTCAAGTGAATGGTATATTTAAAAAGAATTGAGGTTTTCTTCTGCAGGAGAGATGCTGGCATCAGCTATTACCAGAAGCTTGCCATTAAATACAGGGAGGTCAGGGAATGACTGAATTTTAATTTAGTTATAGAATATTGTATGCTTTGATTTTAATGTTAATATTTGGCATTTCAAAATAAATCCTTCTATGAGATGTTTCATTCTCATAGTCAATACGTAGAGGGCTTCTACCCTGAAAGAAAAAATTACTCTAAAATCTAACAAAGAATGCCCCTCAGGAAGTACCATTTTCTTGTTGTTGTTGAATGATTTTTTATAAGACTCTCATAAATCATGGATAGGATTAACTGTCTAGGGGACATTTTCCCTAAAGTAACACATGCCCTATGTTATGTGGACACATTACTATAGATCTGGACTTAGCTACATAGGACAAAGAATTAGTAAACATAAAATGTGGTCAATGAAAACAACTGCAAATGTGAAAACACAATAATTATGAAACTATAATTATAATGAAGATGGGTAATGTTGAGGGAGCAAAGTGAAATGCTAAGTGTGGTTTTAATTAGTGGTTAGGATTTCCAGTGTAATTTGTAAAACTAAATAGAAAGTGAAATTAAGTGTAAAGAAATTAGGGTCAGGACTAAGACACAGCAGGCATTTCATAAATTGCTACATCGATACAAGTAAGGAAATGTTTTGCTCATAGGCACACACTTTTTAGTAGGGAGAGTACATAAGTTCCTAGTTCAGATGACCACATTAAAATTTGGACCTATAGAACAATTTGCTCACGTTTAATTAGAGTAACTGAAGAAATTGGCACCCTCAGCCTCTGAAAACGCAGATGCCGGCACTCTGGAAGTAGTGATCCTCAATATACCCTTGTGAGATCCAGCAAGGATTGTTAATAACAATAATCCAAACTTTTTATTTACTAAAACTGTGCTTTTAACATTTCTTGTGTACCCAACTTATCCTTCCTTCTATGCCAATGGTTCTCAATCTTTCCTGAAAGTTTCCTTAACACCACTAGATAGCTTTAAACAATTTCCATGCCCAGACCCTCTCCTAAATGAATTGAGTCAGAATCTACAGGGGAGGAGGAGCCCAGGCATGAGTATTTTTCAAAGCTTCTAAGGAGACTCCATTGACCAGATAAGGTTGAAAATACTGCTCTAGGAGACTACAAGCACATCTGAAGCAGAAACAGTTTTAGTTATTTGTTTTCTATTAACCTATGCACAATACATAGCATAGGGCTTTGTCCTGCTCCTATGTCTTTGCTGGATAATACATAAATGAAAGAATGAGTGCACAAATAAATGAGTAAATTTAGCTGTGAAATAGAGTTGAATGTCCTAGAAAATGGAAAGTAATAAAACCTCTCTACTATTTTATCTTCCAAATTAATAACATTTCTTCAGAGGTTTCACTATTCAACTTTACCCAAGTTTTTCTTGGGAGAGGAGTACACCCATTCAACATATGGTAGATCTTGGGTGGAGCATTTTAAAGAGAGTATTTCTTCAGATTACACTGAGATAACAGTCATGGTCTACTCTCTGTGTGTGAGTGATTGGAGTTAAGAGCTTTTTTTCAACCAAGAGATCATACTCCCACATGAGTTGGGAAAAACTCAAGCAATTCTCTGAGGCCTGCTGGGTGTCCTACAATTTAATTCAATTCTGACAGTATCTACCTGGAGAGAGCATCATAGCCCATAGGTGAAGCGCTCAGTCCTACAGAACTACTCTCCCCACTTCAGACACCAAGCCTAAGTCCAGGTTGTCCCTGTGCTTCTGATTGCCCACAAATCAGGGGTTCCTCTGACGCCCTCCTTGGGTTTGATTAATTTGCTAGAGTGGCTCACAGAACTCAGGAAACAGGTTACTTGCTAACTATCAGTTTATTATAAGAGAATATGATAAAGGATACAGATAAACATCCAGATGGAAGAGATGCATAGGGCAAGGCATGTGGGAAGGGGTGCAGAGCTTACACACCCTCTGGAGGCATACTGCTCTCCCAGCTCCTGTACGTGTTCACCAACCTGGAAGTTCTCCAAAACCTATATTTGTGGGATTTTTATGGAGACTTCATCACATAGGCATGATCAATTATAAACCCCATTTTCATTCCTCCCCTCCCACCCCCATTAACAGTCATGATCTATTCTCTATGTATAAGTGATTGAAGTTAAGAGCTTTTCTATCACCAGGTCACATTCTCACCCATCACACCATGAACAAGCATATCACTTTGACTCTAAACCAGACCCTGGATTAAGTAGCGGGACATACAGGTTCTCATGCATTTGGGTTTTCCCTCAAGACAGAGAAAAGCAGTAGGTTTAAAGAGCAAAGTGTAGACATTATCATCTCCCCAGGTATCAAGATGTTGATAATAATATTGTTCCTGCCCAGAAGCATTCCATCTTCCCGATCTTCCTGGTTCACAGGGTCATCAAGTAGAAATCAATTATGGATTCTAAAGAAGCCTTTCAAAACTGAATTTTGAAATGATGTAATATGTTGGTAATAAATGCTGGATTGATGACAGAAATTTAAGCTAGGAAATGTTTAATTTAAACCTAAAAGTTTCTTTTTTAAAAGTGTGCAAATAAGTACATTTAGGCACACTTTAGCATCTATAATTGAATTTTGAATGCTGATGTTACAAACCACAAAGCTTCATTTAAATTTTATCATAAAGACCTTTATTAAGAGAACATATTTTTTATTACTTTTATTTTGTAACCTGAAGGGTCTGTAAATATGGAGGTTCTTCTAAATCCAGTGGAAAAGAAGTCTTTCTTCTTACTGTTTCCTCCCTACACGGGTCTCCACTATGCACCTTGACGTAGGATGGAAGCTGGATTTTTGCCACTTTTAAAAATGATGATAGGAAGAAAAAAACAAACAAGTGCTTAAGAGGAAAAGGATGCAGGACAATATTTAACAAAAGGTTCCTAAAGGATCCATGCATAGACGCCCAACGATGTCAGTTTTATCATCTCTTACACTGTCTTCATAGATTATTCCAGAACTCTCTCCTTGATGCATGACTGGTGCTTTCAATTGCAGAGGAAGCAACATAGCTGTGGGAAAGTTGCACAGAGCAGCTTGCAGTCACGGTGAACTAGAAAGTGGTGTAGAGGTGGTAAAAGGTTACTAGTATCCTCCTTAGTGCCAGAAACAAGTGGGAGAGATGAAGTACCTCCAAGCTCCTTTGCAGGGACTTAGGCCCTAGTGTGTGGGGCTGCTCCTTCCTGGAAAGGTAAATATCACCCACTGCTGCTTGGACTGCCCACCAAGGGCAGATAGCTGGGGATAAATCTGGATAGGTTAGGCTAGGCCAAATTTTTTCAACCACCTGGAGACACGAAATTGCAAGTTTCCAGATTTGAGAGAGAACATGAGAAAACATGATTGGCCATCTCCTCACCCAACTTATGGAACAGAGAAATAGGGAGGCTGATTCCAGGTCTAACATGGAACCTCCAAAAGTATCATTGGGCTTCCCACTATAAAAAGATAAGAATCCGCAAAGCGGCAAGTAAGACGCTCATGTGTTTTTCCTCTAGCCCGATCGTGTGCGCTGCTAGTCATTTCCCTATTTACCCTTTGAATTACCCCTATGGTCTTTTGTGAGTCCTTAAGGCAGCCACAGCCTTCGCAAAACGTCCAGTGGAGCACAAATCACGGGAGGTGAGGGCGGGAGGCGGGAGCGAACAACAGACCGGGAGCTACTCCTCCAGCCCGGACGCACCCTGCAGTCCGTTCAGGTCTCTAGGACCACTGCAGCCACGGAGGGTTAGCGCTCTCTGAGGATTGACGGCCCCAGGAGCGGCGCTGCGTGGAACAGTCACCTCCACCAAGGGATGGGAGTAGGGCTGGGGAAGCAGAAACAGGGGTGGGGACAACAGAGCAGGGGGAGGTGGCAGACACAGAGAAGGAGGTGGGAACCGCCGCGGAGGGGGCGGGGTGGGGCCAGGGGCGGGCCCGGGGGCGGAGCTGCGGGGGCACCACAGCGCCCCCTTGCTGCGCGCTGCCCGCTGTGCCCCGAGGCCGCCGGCGGCACTGGCTCGCCAGCCCCTTTGTGTGCGACGCGCAGGCCGGGAGGAGAGCCGCTGGGGTACAGCGGAGGCTCCCCGGAGTCCGACTGCCTCGGCCGGCTCCCGGTCTCGCTCTTCTCCTTCTCCGCCCCTCCCTCCTCCGACCCCCGGTCCGAACTGCAGCCATTGGGCCGCGAGCCTTCCGCGTCCTGCCGCGCACCCTACCCCTCCCGGACCGGGGCGTTCACCCCCCTCCCGTACTGTTCCCTCATCATGCTTCCCCACCCCCAGCCCAGGCCTTCAAGGTGGAGAAAATAAACTAAAAGCAGAGCAACTCAGAGACTCCAATAAATCGCCCAGTACCTAGAGCCCCAGCGCGAGCTCGTGTGACGGGCCGCGAGGGGCGCGGAAGGCGGGGTGGGGGACCGGCGGGGGGACAATGAGCGCATGAAGTTACCTGCCCGGCGGCGGAGGGGCCAGGAGGCGGCGGCGGAGCGGGCTGCGCGCTCGGCGCCGACGGGTGCGCGCCGCGGCTTGGAGGAGAGTTGAGCGCTTCCCCCCCCCGCCAACCCTTTTTTTTTCTTTCTTTCTTTTTTTTTTTCTCCTCTTCTTCTTAAACAAACCACAAACGGATGTGAGGGAAGGAAGGTGTTTCTTTTACTCCTGAGTCCAGACACCTCTCTCTGTTCCGTCTAAGCTTGTTTTGCTGAACACTTTTTTTAAAAAAGGAAAAGAAAAGGAGTTGCTTGATGTGAGAGTGAAATGGACGTAAGATTTTATCCACCTCCAGCCCAGCCCGCCGCTGCGCCCGACACTCCCTGTCTGGGACCTTCTCCTTGCCTGGACCCCTACTATTGCAACAAGGTGAACGCTCTGCTTTTGTTTCCACCGTGTTCTTGCCGCTTGATCCTGGGAGGGGGGCGGCGGCTGCGGCGGGCCAGCGCGGCGGCCGGGGCCGATCGGCTGAGGCCGGTCCCGGGCGCGCTCGGCTCGCCGCCGCTACAGCCCTGCGTGCGCCCGGGTAGTAAATATTGTGGAGCAGCTCCGGGGGTTTGCCAAACACCGCGACTGTGCGGAAAGTGACACGATTTGCTCGGATTCTTTCCTTCCTGCTGTTCGCGACTAAGGATCCCTGCTTAGGTTTGCCGGGGGGCATTTACAAAAAAATTAAGAGAAAACCGTGGAATACTTTGGGGGTGTGTCTGGGGTCTGGGAACGGAGGCAGAGAGTAAGAGAATTGTTTATTTTCTAGTTTTCCCGCTCCCTTCCTCTCTCGCACGGGCAGCAAGGACTCGAGCACCTCTTCCCTGCCCGGGATTAGTTGCCAGGGCAGGGGAGCAGCTGGGAGTCGGGGTGCAGGGACCCGGGAGACGCTTCTGTCCCCCATAGGGAAAATTGCTCCACAACTCTTTTGTTTCCCCAAACCTGTTCGGCGGCCGAACCCGGTGTTCGGACACCGGTCTGGGGCCAGTGTGCAGCGGAGTAGCCAAGTTTGGGGGACAGGTCCCGCTCGGGGGTGGGGGTGCGCGCAGAAAATGCAAGTTTGTTAGGAGCTGGGCGAGCGCGTCGCGTTCCTGTCCGAAGCTTCCGCACTCGGCACCGGCCTGGAGAGGGTCCCAGGCTGTGCTGCACCCACAGACCGGTGACCCCATGTACCAAGACCGCGGGGGACCGAGGCAAGGTTGGCCATGAGGGTGGCTCGGGGTGGGGGCGCCGGCCGCGCTACTGTGGAGCGCCGTTCGTCCCAAGGATAGAACAGCCAGGAGGTATGTAGGGAGGGGATCATTCTTGGGGCTTCTCGAACTCGGAACCAGGAAGGAAGAGGCGCTGGGACCGGCTCCCAGAGCAGCCGCCAGGGCCACGGCTGTCCTCGCCTCTGGCTTCCTGGACGTATCTAAGCAGTCCGCCCGGTGAACGCTGGCGGGGAGAACTGAGTTCTTGGAGACGCGGGGCGAGCGGTGTAGATGCCGCTCTCCGGCTGGTTGGTAAACCTGCCTGATAGAGCCCCAGCTGGCAATTCCATGTCGGCCCATCGGTGAATTCCACTGGACACATCATTGGGACCGCTAACATTTGCCTGGTGGCGAGAGTCATCATCAAACAGCTTTTTTCTTCTTTTTTTTTACGGGATACAGAGGTATTTAGCGCTCTGCGTCCTTAGTCCCCGGATCCCCACCACGCAGCCCTCTCACTACTCCTAGTAGTCAATGGGGACACACACACACACACACACACACACACACACACACGGTTGTGAGTTAAGTGAGCCACAGATATCACTCTGAGGAGAAGCTCCTCGATGCTGTGTACAGTGTAAGACCCAGGGGTGTGTGCCGATGGTGTCTAAGCAAGTTTGAAACGAGGGAGGAGGTCAGCTAGGGGCAAGTCGGAAGGCACCAGTAACTGGCGAGAGAAGTCTGTGCGATGAAGTTTCATTATTTGATGCTAGAGTAGTTCTGTTGCTCTAAAATCTGTATTGCCTTCATAAGCAAGTATTTTGTGTTTTTGTAAACTTTCATTTTGCTTATAACATTATTACTAATACAGACAAAAAAAATGATAAAGTGGCAGCTCTATCATGGATAGTAAAGACATCTACAGTATGGAACCAAAAGGTCAGAATCATTTTGGCAGTGAAACAGGACAAATCTTATTAAATTTATCAGTGATTTCAGACTCCCAAAAGAAGGTAATGACTTGGATACACATTTCACTCGTCATTCTTGTGATATTAGGGTCAGAATTAATTTAAAAGTTAAATGCTTTGGAAAATCAAGAATTACTTCAATAAATTAAATCATTTTCCAATTAAGTGCCTTAAATAATTTTAGTGGGTTGTGCTGTGAATTGAATAAATTAACGTAGAACGTCTTCACAATTTCTTTACTAGCTCATTGAAGTTCCTTTTAAGTCATCCGGTGTATGAGGAGCAAACTGTTCTTTTTAAATGCAAATTAGCCACCTTTTCTATAGACTAGTTCCAAGTCTTTAACTTATCCAGGGAATAATGGATTTTTAAATGATGCAAAGTCATGATATACTTCTAATAGTAGAAAGAGATTTCATGGAAATGTTTCTAACAGGATACCTTCTGCCCTTCTCTGTCTAACAGTTTATCAAATATATTTGTCACTGATCCCCGATTATATTAAATGTCCTGAATAGGTTTGTTAGGCCCCAGAAAGCCCAGGCATTCGTTTTTTCTACTCCATCATGATTAGCATTGGTACGGAATTTCTGTCCAGCTCCCCTATTTTGGTTGCTTAGAATGTAGGCAATGAGCATTCATTTTTGCAGTGATCCAAGTGGATTTTCAGGGATATGGAAGATGGGCAGATTTGGAAGATGTGAAGTAAGAAATCTTCATCTGCATTTAGTTTAAACATGTGGGATCACACTTGCCCAAATGAGACAAGGCTGCAAAGTGAGCCTTGTATCTTGCAGAGGTATGATGAATACATTGTTGATTACAAGAAGCAGTCGCTTTGTCAGGTTATTTGTTTTTAATAGGGTGATAAGATCATAAATTAGTGATTATCTTTATTTTAAATCTGTCCACACTCTGCCAGTTAAAGTTGGTTTGCTAAATCCCAGCGGAACAAGTGTCTTTCTGTGCTTCAGAATCATGCAGTTGTAACTATAGTTTCTCCAATGACATTTTTTCAATGTCGGAAGAGACCCTAATCAAGAAAATGAATATCCTCTTCCTGAAGCTTTTCTAAACTAAAATGAAGTTGTTTTACTCTGCTGACACTTTCTAGCACTGCTGCTCTGTAGATTGCCAAAACACTACTTATATTTCAGCTAGTAAACTCCATAGGAGGAATTTTTCGGGAAACAATTTAATCTAGTATTGCTGTATTGTAAGAGCACATTATGTTAGGAACATATCACTATGCAAACGGGCCTTCATTTTCACATAGCCCATTGCAGGAGAAAAGTGAGAACAATGCTAATGATGTTGGTTATGGCAACTGTGTGAAGCGTCTCTTACATGAACAGCCAGAATGGATGGCATGTTACTGTATATAGGTCAGCCTTTGAAAAAGCAGTGTAGCTCATAGACTGGACAGAAACATGTAGACTGAAAGTCACTGTGTTCACCTCTTGCAACTTAAAGCATGTTTATGTTTGAGACATTGAGAGATGGATACCACAGTCCAGTTTCATCTAATTAAGACTATTTTAAGCAACATTGCATCCCTTAATTGAGCTGAATGCTACCAAAAGAAATTGGATTAAAGGATCCCACAATTGGAGTTCAGTAATGAAATACAGTCTATTTTTTGTTCTAGTTGAAGATGTCAGAGCATCAGTTTAAATATATACCTACAGAGTAATAACAGCTCCTTTCAGTTTCTTAGTGCAGTGTCATTTGTAAAGATTGTTTTCACTGATTTTATGCTAAATTGGGACAAAGAAGTGGTACTTGTTCATTTTTACAATGATGTGATGTGTTCAGTTATTGCTCAGTGTCTGCCCACATAAGGAGTAGTAATACAATTGTGTTATGACATGGCTAATGACAGGGCTGTTGACCTCTGCCAGCAGTAAGAGAGGAAATAATGGTCTTTACTGTTCTCAGTGGCTGCTTTTGTGGAATCAAGTCCTGAATCTCTCTTTGGCTGATTTAGATACAGGGAAGTCCAAAACACAAACTCGTATGATTAATACTAGTTATAACAAGAGTAAAGAATAATGGGCAATTGGAATATTGGGCCTTTATCATTGAAATGAGGAAGGATAGTATATAATCTTTTCACATAAACATAGTAAGAAGGACTTATTTGTGATGAACTCTGCGTCACAATGTCAGGGATACCATTAAAAATTTGACAACTTTGGAGAAAAGCAAGATTCATTATCATCTCTGCAAAATCTCTGTTAAGCTTATTTTCCCACTTAGAGTATCATGTACTGTAGTTTAATACGGCAAAACTCATCACATCTAAAATACAGGATTTGCAAGCACATGAAGATGGAGTCATTATTCCTATCTTAATTAATAAATGAAAGAAAAAGGAGGATGATGGGCAAGAAGTAGGAGGAGGAAGGGGAGGGTTATAAGCAATTTAGAGCAACATGCTTGATTGGTTTTCTACACACCCCATAACTTCAAGGACTTGGAGAAATTCATAGTTGATACTTTGGTCATGATTAGTGTAACCAAAACTCCCCTGGGAGTTTTATTAACTAGCATCATCTGTAAGTTTTGAGGTCTTTAAATATGTTTTGAATAAATTTATTGGCAAGAAAGAGCATAAACCAAGCAATCGTAGGATTTTGAGCACTAAATTGAATATCATACAAAACCCTCAAATGTAGCTGTCTTGACTTAATGGGATATTTCAGGCTCACAGACTCCAATTTTAAATGTTTATGCAAAAATTAGTTATGAATTTTGGAGAGAACTAATGTTATTTTTAACATAGTGTTCATGGTTTAGTATTCTCACAGTTTATCATATATTTTAAAAGTTACTGAATGATGATGTTAAGGAGCATTTTGATATTTTGCTTAGTTAGAAAAACTAAACCAATACTTAAATATCTAATAGGCTGTTTATTGTAGATTTTTTTTTTAAATGACATGTTTGAAAGGGGCTTAATAACAGAGGAAAGAAGCAAGACACTTACTTGGACCTGGAAGAAGCAGGGATAATTCCAAGTTTAACAATGGCTTCCTTGGTACCAAAACTGGGTCTCAAATGTTGGTTTTTATGTGTGGACCAATTTCTTGCATTCATACCTTTTTTGTGTTGTGCTCAGTTTGAGAGAGGGATAGCTTAGAGGTTTGGGGGAAGGGGTCTAATTTGCTGTGAAAGAGGATTTATTCTAGTGTTTTCCACTTCGCTAGGATACTAAGAAGTTGAAAAGACCCTGGGGATGTTTTTCAGCTACTGGTGATCCTTCCTGTCCTTTTTGCAGCCTGCCCTCAGCAGCAGATCATCAGTCTGTGTGCTGGTGCCTCTTCCCTCCCTCCTCCTTACCCAGTTCCCAAACATCCCCAACAGGGGCACAGCCTCACCCTTGCTTTTCACCTCCCCATTCTTAAATTGAACCTGGGAGGTCTATGCTTTCTGATCTGAACTCCCCTCCCTGTCCTCAGGTTCTCGACTCACCACTGTTGTTGTGTTGGCCTTTATGCTTCCTTTTCTGCTCACCATCATTGTTATCATAATCGTGTTAAGAGAGACATTCTTCCTGCAGTGTGGACCTTACTCTCTGGTTAAGGAAATTGGAATCTGCCAGCCCTCAGGCTTGTGTCTGCTTTTTAAAATCCTGAATTAGGGTATTCTTTTCCCCAATCCCCCATCTGAATGAATGACCTAGGGTCATAAAATAATAGACCAAGAAAGCATAGATAGTTTACTCAGAGAAAAAAATAAGTATGGCAGCCATTTCTGAGCTCTCATAATTTTCCCTTCCCCTACATTTTATGCACAGTGTATTGTATATGTATATGTAGAGCTTGGAAATAGCTCCTTGAACATCTTTTATCAGTGAGAAATCTTTATTTGGACTCTAAAATAGTATGAAAGTGGGATTGTGATCTCCTGATCTTTAGTTGGCGTATAGTAAGTTAGGTGAGTTACACTTATATTAAGGAAACAGGTATGTATTCTTACGTGTTCAGATCAGAATCTGCATAGATAACTAAAATGGCAGTAGGTGGCCATGAGGAACTTATTTAACTCATCGAATTTAGATAACTTTTCCTACATTTTAGCTACCTGAATGTGAATCTCAAGGTTTCTAGAAAGTCATAAGTGAGAATATTTATATTGTAATAAAAATGAAATATGATCATGACTTGATTAAATGCTATTAACAATTACAGTGTTAAAATATTATCAGTCATTTAAGATAAAACTTACATTGTACACAACCCAGCCCAAGAATCGAACACACCTTAGGAGGAAAAAGATTGTAGCAAACCATAGTTAATAAATACTGTGACCCAAAAATCATAACCATAGTTCTTGTCTGCAAGAAGCTTCCATGTGAAGCATCTAAATGCTTGAATGCTGCCTTGTTTGTTTAAACTGAATTTAACCAAATTTAAAGGTAGGAATGTTTACATTTACTAATTTTTTAAAGGTGCTTTCTTTCCTTTATTTCCACTTTGGTGTTATTGATACATATTCAATTCATCCTTTTCTTTGAAGATGAATTTTTCAGAGTCAGATAGCCTGTGGTGTCCACTGGTTGATAGGACCAGCAGTAGTATAGTGAGTTGAGTTAAATGGACTGTCTGCTAGGAAACTGGAGTGCCAAAATAATCCAGCTTACATCTGCCCTAGTCAAATGGAGGATTTTTTTGTTTTAAACCATGCATGCCAAGTTTCATCCTGAAGAGCAATTTCTCATTAAAAATAGTTGAGTTAGAAACTGCTTGGAAATGTAGTTTATAATGAAAGTGCCAACAGACTGTTAATTTGGCAATTTTTCCGTAATACTTTGAGACATGGAATTCACATTAACCTGAACGAGCTTTTCCTGGTCCTAACACATTTCTCCCTGTAGCATTTTTTTTGAAATGGGAACATTATAGTGCTCTGTGCTTGGATGTCGCTGATGCAGCAGGAAAGACCAGAGGGAGGAACATGCCAGAAAAAAGTCCCCTGCTCTTTCATGACAGGAGGTAGCAATGCTTTCCCAGCCTCTTTAGTTTGGTCCGTGGCAAGTTTGCCTGACTTGATTAATAATTTTAAAGTTAACTTTTTGAGGCTTACTTTAGATTTCCATTTTACTTAGGACAAATCATTATTGGCATATATTTGTCATACCAAAGGTCATGAAGCCAATGTCACTATTAGTGCTTTTCTGTTTGTTCATTTTTGACTTTGGAGTGTTCTTCTGCTGTAGCCGGGTAGTTATTGTTTTTCATTCTGAGTTAATGTGCTTTTATGAAACGGTCTTGAAAGGACTCCTAATTAAGCTAAGGCCATGGTTAGTTGATAAAAAGCTTTGCTGGTGGCCAAGAAAATATAAAGTATTTTGAGTTCATGCAGACCTACAAGTTATGGGTATCTGATCCACAGTAGTGACAATGGCAGCTTCTGCCTAACGCGCCTTTTGATTGGAGTCTTTGAGCCCCCATTTGGAAGTTACCTAGTCAGAGAGGCTGGTGTGTTGGGGGAGTATGCTTTATATATTTGGTCCTAGATATATTTCTGGCCACAAAAACATGAGAATTTTTCATAAATGGCAGAATCTATCAATGTGTTTAGCAACACCAAAGGAAATCATATTGACTAGTAGGAATGCCTTCTTACAACTCCTTAAAAAACTTAGTCATATTTCACAGAAGAAGGGCTTTTTCACAGTGTCAGGGCTTCACTTGGGCATATTAAAACCTAATAAGACCAAAGAACTAGATCTCTCTGAGGAAAACCATTTTCTGAAGAGAAGACTCCTTTTTGTTGAAGATTTCAGGTAAAAACTGAGGGCCCTTCAAACTGTATTGACTTACTCCCTAGGCAAAATAAATATAACTGAAAGGACATGATTCCCTCTCACTCTGTTTCCCATTCCCTTTAGAAGCCTGACTTCATTCCATGTCTGGTAAAAGTTCTGACACTAAAACCTTTAATCCACCTGTGTCCCAATCCTCCATGTTATCCACTAGAGAAAATAATTTATATTTGTACCAGGAAAGCCTTATGAGAATTAAGGAGTCAACATAGGTAGATTATTTTGAAATCCTGTGGTGAAAGATGTTCCAAAATTCAAACAATAGGAGATCTTAGAAAAATACTGTCTCCTTGGCCCATTTTTTCTATTTCTGCTACCCTACAAGAATAAATGTGTTTTCCAAAGTCATAGACTATGATTCTTTTAGCAAGGGAGTGATGGGATAACCTTTCTAGAGGCTCACAGGTGAATTTGGGAGTGTGGGGTGTGTGTAGGTACAGGCTGTAATCTCCCTGCTTCAGATATTGATGAACCCCCCTGGGGGCCTCTGAGTTCCTCTCCACATTGAGAGTCCATGCACTTAGTGAGAGATACTGTTGATGAGAGCTTTTGCCAGTTTGACAGTAAAGAAGATGAGCTAAAAGTTGAGGATAACTGCTACAGGGGGAAATGCCCTCTTGTAGTTCCTGACGTCGGGGAAGCAAATTTGCCCCTCTGTACCCTCCTCTGACATAATAAGGGTCAGAAATGCAAACTAGAATGTTCAGGATTAGTTAACAAAAGGGGAATTGGGTCTAAAGATAGTCCAATTAAATTGAAAGCATGTCTGTGTACCACCTGATTTCCTTAAGTCTTTTAATGCACTTAAATGGTTAATTTAAGAAATGATGGGCAAGGCATTATATGTATTGGCATCTTCATACCATTGTAAAAACCAGTTCTTCCTTTCTATGCCAATATGCATCAGCCTCAAATGCCAGTAACAATTGTATAAAGAGAAATGTTAATAATAAAGAGTCAGGATAACCTTTCAATAAAAAGTATATTTTATCATTTGGCAGATGCAGTCATGAACATTAATCATAGAAACCTGCAGATAGTAGAAGCTTAATATCAAAGCTAATGATTTATTTTATGTTAATGACTTTCTGCCAGGGCATAAAAGACTGTTCATAATGGACTCTCTGTGCTATGTTCAGTTACAAAGGCTAATGGGATAATCTTTTCTCTCCCAAAATTAAGCTTTTTGAAATAAATTATGCTGTTACTTTTCAAGGTAACTCTCAAAAATTTACTGCAAAACTAATCTTTTAAGAACTGCTTAAAGAAATAAAGAGAAAGAAAATTCCCAAAGCAGCTTTTCTAGTTCATGAACAGTTTTACTTAATTAGAGAGAGGAAGTTTGTGTGTATGGTAATATCACTGAACTTGTAATGCCAAATCATTTTAAAGTCAGTCTTCAGTGACCAATCTGCCTTTAGAGATTCAGCTCCGTAAGTACATCCCATGATGGAACATGTTTTTGTTGATTACCAGCCAATAATGAGCTGAACGGTAGTAAAACATTGAGTTTTAAAAATCATGTTTACAAGTAGTTATAACCAACATTATATTTCAATAAGAGATAATTTGCCTACTAAAGTCCACATAATGTGCTAATCATGTCTAGTGGTTAATAAAGGCCTCCTACCTCACTCCCCTGATGGCTATAAAAGGCTATTATATTCATGGCAGCAGTTCAGGTACAGCTGCTGTGTGTTAATAATGCATCATTGTCCCACTAATCAACACACCAAAGGTCAGCACCCCTCAGCACCTAAACCACCTCTTCTCTTTCCAAAATATTTATTAACACCTTAAGAGCATATCTGCTCATTTCCTTTAGCCTTGAATCAGTGAATTCCACTCCAAGCTACTTGTGTCATAAAGGTGCTGTAACCTAAGCTAGGATATAGAGGAGATGAATGTACATTCATACTAATTTTCTCCCATAAACTTGTTTCCATTTCCACAGTCATTGACTGGATTACTGTAGGGTTGTTACAGTCAGGCACCCCTTTATAATGAAGTAGGGGTGCCCCAAAGTGAGAGTGTTTTCAGATCTTACATGCTATTTAAGAAGACATTTGGAAGAAAAAAAAACTTATCAGCAAGTAACCAGAATCAGGTGGAGCAAATAGCGCATTGGGAAATGGGAAAGGATATTTAAAATCTGAACAGATGAGAATCAATGTTGGTTTATAAACCTGATATAGTAGTGAAATATTATTTCCTTAATTGTTCTTTTGGCATAGAAAAAAGAAGTAGTAAAAGCTTCTTAAACCATATTTTCTGCACACAAAGAACATATTCACATGGGATTTCCATTTTGCTAGAAAAATCATGCAAATCAATAAGCCAGCACTTATCTGCATTAAAATTAGGTAGGCAACAATTTTTAGGCAGAGTGATAGTATAGTTGTCTTGATATCCTTGGTTAGTGTTTAAGATAATCCTTGCTTTTGTGTCCTCAGAGAGAAGCCAAAATGTTAAGTGAACGAGATCTCATTTTCTCATCTTGTATTGTTGTCTTCTGTTTTCTGTTACTTGTTTTGATAACCTTGTGTGTGTGTGTGTATGTGTGTGTGTGTGTGTGTGTGCATGGACCTTCTTCCCTGATGATTTGGGAAACTTAAAAGGTTTAATAGGAGAAAAAGAAATGAAACTCAACTGTGTTTCCATCATCAAGAGAAATGCAAAAGGCAAACTAGTGGGAGGAGCCTCTGTTTACGCACATAATGTACAATGGTACATTTGTCATGCTTTAAATATATAATGCCTACAATAAAATATGTACAGGCGCAGTTGTGATCTATGAAGTCCCTGGCTCCAGTGCCATTGTTTGTCGGCTCTACGGTTGTCATGCATTGTTCTTTGCACATCATACCCTTACAGCAGAATTTGACACAATTTCTAGCTTTCAGCCCTGTACCATTTTCACTGCACAATATACACGAGTTTGACAGGGTGTGTTGAGGAAAACTCTGGCAAGCAATTGATATTTTGAAGTGGCAAGCGTTTCAGCAGCTGGCTGCTTGTGAAAAAGGAATGATAAGATATACTGTATTGTTAGTTTCAGGGAAAGCATTAAGGTTTAAGCTCTGTAAAAATGTACACATTATTCGTCAGTGGTGAAGCAAGTCTTTTATGTTTTTTCGAGCTTAGCTCTCTAGCTGATGTGAACTAGAATGACATTGGTCAGTAAATGAATAGGAGCACTTTGAATTTGAACTGCTGCCAATTTTGCACCAACAAAGGAACTGACAAAAGAAAGATTTTATGTGAAATGCAAAGCACACCCAATGTTTTGGGGGCGGGGAAAGGAAAGAAGAGAGAGAGGAAAAACCCACACCAGAGAATATTCTTCAACACATACTTGCAAGGGTACCAAGTAGTTAAAACACATCGCTTTTTCATGGCTCATCAGCTGCAACCTAAGCTGTTTTACCTAATGTTCTTTAAAAACCTGTTATATACTCTTAGGCTTTCAGAATATGTTCATATGGAATTTAGAGTGTTTTTCTAAATATCATACTGTGCCCTGAAGGCCTGTTGGCAGAATATCAGAGTTGCCCACTGCTGGAGTCCCCTACTCTCTCTAGATCTGGTAGTGGGAAATTGTAGTTTAATCAGTTATGGCACTTTCAGTGTGTAACGTTCATTAGCAAGGCAATTTGTCATGACTGCTAATGGTCAGGATGCATCTGCTCTCTCAGTTTCAGAGCATGATAAGTAAGAAGACAAATATTTCAAAATCAGAGAGTATTAACTTGTTTCAAATTTCTAATCCAAGGTTAGTTGCTCAAAACAGACACAGCAGCAGATTAACAAGCATCCTATATTCAATTTTACTGGGCCCTGTTTTTATGGATTTATGACTTTAGAGCACACTAATGTGCAATTACGAAGGGCACAGTCTTTGATTAGATGTTCAACAGAAACTAAGTTATGAGCAGAGTACCTTCTGGGTTCGTCTGGAAAGAATTTATGTGCATAATATTTTCTATAGAGCTCCATAAGTTGAAAGGTTTGGTGCATGCATTATTTCTGACATGCTAAATATTCTTCTTATGATTTAAAAAAGAAAAGGCACTCTGCTATTGGTTTATTAGCTGGTCAGTCCCTTTTCAAGAGGTTAGCATCTCAATGTATTTTAAAAGTTTTTAAATAATAGTGAAAAACTTTAGAATAAATTAGCAACATCAGGCTCCCACACACCGCCACCCCCAGTAAACTGCTTTACAAGATCATTGTTCATTGTTCTAAACAGGAAAAGTAACAAAGATTCTCCCAGTTGAAAAGGCCAGAATTTTTTATATATCTCATATTTTCTAGATATTACATCACAGAACTTGCCATACCAAATCTTTCTGACACATTTTCATTTTTAATGAAAGGCCCTAAAATTCAGAGCATAATGATTTCTTAGAAACTGAACCCAATCTTGGTAAAAAAAAATCGTTCTTGCTAGTAACAAAAGCTGTTACTGTTTAAGTTCCTGTTGAGCGGTTAGTTGGTACGCTTCGCTGAATGTTGTCAAAAAGGCTTTTCTCATGATTGACAACCCGGCAGGAATGTGAATGGAGATTTTAATTGCGTATCATGTGTGCATATCAGAGTGAGTGAATTCATGACTCTGCTTAACTCCGTATCTCTGCAGGTCAGCCGTGCCAAAAAATGCTCTTTTATGCGTGATTTTTCCAAAAAGAGAAAGGTGTATGTGTTCTGAAGTTATTGGTTATTCATTTCTGAAGTGAAACACTTGTGTTCCTTTAGCCTAGGAGTTTGAAAATGGAAAAAAAATCCATTTTGAGATTAATTTCTTTTACTCTTTGTACTTATACTTGGAAGATGTAAATTCTTTTCAGTTACAAGTTGGGAAAAGTCTGCCAGAACATATTTTTCTTATGGCACTTGTTACATGAAGTGTGTTTATCTTTCTTTTTCCTTCTTTTTTCCCTAAAGAGTACTTTGAAAAGAAAGAAAAAATGTAAGCCAGTGGAAAAATGTACTGAGGTCAATTGCCTTTCTATAACTTGAAATCCTTAGGAAAGGTCTGATGGGTGGGTGGGTAGAGAAGAAAGGGTATATTTCCGAGAGTAGAGGGTTCATAAAATTGTATTTTGGTTAAAAATAGCAAGAATATGGTACTTAGGGTAAGATGACATTAATAAATATATGAATGTTCATTTCTTAGAAAAATAACTCCTCTGCTGAAAACATAAAGGTCAAAGATTCATTTCTGTTACCACTTCTTTGCCAAATGCAATCGTAGTGATAGACCATTTATCTTACTGGTCTAAACCCAATACCTATGAGATTGAACAAAGTGGGTTAAAACTTTCTTCATAAAGTAATGTTGGCTACTATAAGCCCAGACTGATGAAGGTCTTTTTAATATGAAAGCAAAAAATATTCGCAATGAATATGCCATGTAATATTTTTGATTTGATGTCTTGTGAAAATTTGGCCCTTGGGTTGTACATTGAACACACAGCTACTCTTCTATATCATTTTGAATAGGTGAGAAAAAGATTAGTTCCAGGGTCATTTTAACTATAACAGTAGTAATAAGTAGGGTGATGTTGAAAAGATGGTGACTTTATAGCCATAGGATAATATCCCACTGGGCTTAACTTTGTTGTGGGTTCTAATCACAGGCTGATGATTCAGCCCTTCATGTGTGTGTGGTGCAGAGTGATCACTATACATGGAGACACCACTATACCTTTAAAAATGCTAAAGAAGAAAAATATATATATTTTTAAAAACTTAGCTTTATGTATAGGGTGACATTTTTCTAATGTTATGGAAGACTATTTTGTACCTTATCCTGAGAGCTCAGGCAAGAAATATCTATTTACAAAATGAAAAAAGTGCTCAGCTGAATGCATTTCACTTTTAAAGATGACATTCTGGTAATGAACTTTATCAAGCAGAGAACATTTCAGTAAAAGTATTAATGTAGTTCCTATTTTGGCTGCTTCACTTAAGGCTGTGTGACTGTTTCCATTATAACTTCTTATTTTCAGGTAGCGCTACTACAGTCCCCATGCAAATATCTGCACAGGGATGAAATGAGAATATTTTAGCCTAAGAAGTAGACTTTTTAATTTGGAATGTACTTCTTTATTTGAACTTTGTTAATAAGGCACATTTAATTCATTTTTAGAAATTGAAGAGCGTTTACTGAACACCAACTGTGTGCAAAGCCTTATGCTGAGTGTTAAGGGGGCGGGGGAGGCCAGGATTAGTAAGTCATGGGCCCTGCCACCAAGTGGCTAATCAAGAGAGGAATACAAATAGTTATAACACAGCTATGGTATAATGTATGTAATTAAGAAGTCTGTGGTCAAATGGCTAGGGATACAGAAGGAGATTTTAATGAGTTGAAGTTGGGGGAATCCAGGTTGCTTCCTGGAGGAACTGGCATTTCAGTTGGCATTAAACACTGGGCAGTGAGGAGACGGAAAGCCACTCCTATTTCTTGAATTATCTCTGAGACTTCCTACCTCTTTTTACAATGACTTGAGGCAACTTAAAATAAGAAGCAACACATACAATAAGGCTATTAGTAGTAACTCAGCGTGAACATTAGAGCCAGAAAATGGAGACACAAGCATTTTCTTAGCAGAGGTATTATTACTATAATTAGACATTAAGTTTGGCACTTGCTCTCTCATAGTTGGAGCAAAAAATGGAAACATGCTGAGTGACAGAACTCTGATTATCTGAGAGACATATGAATACTAGTTTTTCATGAGTAAAAAGCTTTCCTCTATTAAGAGACTGCAAAAGACATAAAATGAGAAAATCCACAAAGGTGAGCTGTCCTGGGCTACCTGAGGACTACCTGAGGTGGCACGAGGGTTGAGATTGAAGTATGGGTAGCGATAATGAAGGAGGACAGGCATGCTGGAGTAAGAACCCAGAGAAAATCAGGAACAGCTTAGGAGCAAGGAGATTGAAAACATCAGGCCTGTGTTTTAGGAAGGGAAATGTTATCATTATAGAGATTGGCATTGGTTGGGAGAGGTTGGGTGCTTTCAAATAGCTTATTTTAAGTGGGCTAATGTTCAGCCCTAAGAATGTACCAGATCCCCTGGGACAATGACATGGTGTAGTAAATGATCAGGTATTGATCTGTTTCTTTTCCAAAACTTTTTAAGGTAGAGATAGGTGATGAGCTCTTTAAAGGTTTTATACTTTTGGCTCAAAGGTTGAGTTCTCTTAAAATCTAACTTCTTAAAGTAGAGTGTTGTAGTCTACCTGCCAACTTTTTAAAGTTGGAAAGTCCAGTAGTTAGCAATTAATATGAATGCTTTGTGTAGAGTTTTAGAAGTACACCTACTGGGTTAACTCCCAAAGTCACTGGAAATTGCTTTCCTGAAACTTCTTGTTCAGTATCAACATACAAACTGTTATCAGCTAATTTGAGAAAAATATTAAAGTGTCCAAACACTTTCAGAAATGTCATTTGGCCATTCTGAAGCTATCTCACAGCCTTCAAATATCTAATAGCAAAACTCTCAAGTTATTTTACGGAAGTGTGCTGTAATGAATTTATACCCCAAGGGGCTGGAGAGGAAGCCGGAAATACCCTTGCAATACACATAGGTCTTAGAAGCCTGAAGTTTCATGTTTAAGGAATATGTGGGTTTTATATCATATTCCATAACTCATCAAATCTGGTGTTAGAGAATATTAAGTATGTGTGGGAGACCCCCTCGCACATATTTACACATACTGGAATCAGGTCTGGGTACCCAAATGAAGTTACACTACAATTACTTCTGTGTATAATATTGTTACTGTTATACATACATGTGGGGGAAAAAATACACCATCTCATTTGGTGTCAGAGATGTGATACCATCCATGTCTGTTTTAATGTAAATATGATACTTTCAATGACTCATAATTGAGTCAACTCTGTGTTCCAGGAAGATAGTCCATGTTATTCTAGAGTCCTACTGCCTTGGCATATGACTCTGCTCCTACAGGTAGGAGCTCAGAAGCATAAGGTAACATAATGGTCTTTTGTTCTTATTGGTCAGAAATAGACTTGTGGCTGACTTTGTTCTGTTAGGTCACCTCTCCCACAGAGAATGGAACATTTTGTTCACCCATGTTCTTTCCCTGACTCTCAGTCATTCTCTATTTTTGATGAGTAAGCTTAACAAAATACTTAATCTTAGCTATTTAGCTAGGATTGAAGAATTTCCATGGGGAGAGTGACATTATGCTTAATGGCAGAGGATGGCAAAGAGGAAGGAATGGCAAGAGACAAATCCGTAGTTACTGGCACAACCTGATGATGCTTAGAGATGGAGGAAGGTGGTCAAGAGGGGTGTCATGTTGTTGGGGGTCAGTGTATAACCCAACCTGGAGAGGGCAGGCAACACGCAGGCAAAGGAAAGGATGGTGAAGAAGTCAAATGATTATGGTGATGATGTGAGGGTAGGGTGGGGGGCAGGTACAGGACAGAGCAGAACCCCTAACTTCCCAAAGGGCTGAGTTCTAGATCCTTTCCCCTCTTCTCCCTCCCTCTTTCTGTTTTCCTCCCTTCCTTCCACCACAAGCAGACCTAATGAGTAGGATGATTGACATTATTTTCAGGACTCCTGTAAACTTGTTTTCTTCAGTGATTTTTTACTAGGACTCTCCAACCTATATCCTCACCCACCCGCAGTGGGCTTCTGTTTCAGGCAGCCATCTCTCCTATCTTCTCCATTATCATTAGAACACACTTCAGCACACTGAACAGTCTTGGAAAAATAGTGGTCTAGTTATGCGAAACAGCACAGCTAGATTTTAGGTGTGTATATGCAAGGTTTCCTAAAAAATGCCAATCTACGTGGTGTCTGGAGCACACAATTAAATCAAGGTTGTTTTGGTTTGTTTTTTCGTTTACTTCATTTAAGCCTTAACCTGTTTTTGAAATGAGTTCTCTATAAACACTCAGCCATGTGTATATAATGGACATTCTCTTTAATGACAAAAGTGTTTTCTTCTAGAAACTCCATTTAGACAGAAGAGCATTTTAGATTTTTCTTTTACCCAAATCAGGGAGCTTTTCCCATATTTAACATCTTTGGAAGTTTCATCTGAAATGACAGTCCAGGGGAATGAAAACTGTATATATCTGCAGTTTACATACATTTATTTACAAGGTCCTGTAAAAGTGGAACAAAAAAACAGTGAAAAAGAGAAGCAGATTCCCTATATTTGGTTCCCTAGCTTCCTTCCATGGGTCTTAGAACTCATGCCACAGGGTTGTTACACACCCAGCGTCTAGCAGCATGACATTGTCAAATTTTTATTAACTTACTCATGAAATATTTTGAATGGTTGCTATGCATTAAGAACTGCTTTAAGTGGGAGAGATAGAAAAAAATTTGTGCATTTACAGAAGTAATAATATGCAATGTGATATGAATAATCTTACAAATACAAGTTGGGTAAACTGAGAATCAAATGGATGACTTCAATATTTGACCTAAATACTATTTAAATGTTAAGCTCTGAATAGCCCTGTGTCCATTCCTGCATTTACCTTCTTTGCTCCTTTAACTTTTTTTTTTCAGTCTAGATGATATGGCTGAGAGTAGAACCAGCATGTCTTGCCCTTTCTCCTGACTTTCTATGAGAGCAGCTGATAGCCTATGGGATATAGTAACTTGGTAACTTAAGCCAATAGTGATTGCTTATGCAGCAGCCAAAGGAATGAATTTTTTAAAATTGAAATTCTAATCGTGCAAATATTTTTCTATCTTTGGAAATTTGAACAGGATGTCATTTAGAAATAAAGAATGGGCTTTATGCTATGTTCTGTTTTTTTATGCTTTAATGGGCTGAAATCAGTTACTTGTCCTTATCAATACCATTTTTATATTTGAAGTTGTTGGTAAGTTCAGGATATTTTTTAAACGGTAAAATAACCAATGCTCATTTTGGTTAGGTTCATCATAATGGATTTCAAAGGGCAAACTCCACTGTGCATTTTTAAATTATTTTTTCTGACAAATCCTATTCTGGGAGACCATCATTGTAGAAATAGCTTACAAAATAATTCTGTGAATCTTCTGTTTTCTTACCATCTCATTCCTTACCCTAATATGGTATGGAACCAGACTGCAATTACACCTTCACAATTACTTTATTATATGGGTTGAAATATACTCCTGGAGCTCTTATTACCTTTCCCATACACCATTTGCACAGACCTGCTGATGGCTGTCAGCGGTGCTTCCTCAGGACAATCAGCCATTCTGAGCAGGTTGTGTTTAAATTCAGAACACCACAAATAGAAAGCACCTCTCCCTCCCTGCTGATGAATTTTTAATGTTCAAGCATTTATAATAATTCAAAGGACTTCATTATAACAGCTTGCAGCATTAGGCATGTGTGTTTTAGGATGTCAGATATTTGTGATATTTGTCAAAGAGAAAAAAATGAAAACCCAATATTAATAGTGTGTTTGTGTCTGTAGCAACTTGAGCATTATGTCACCCAATGTTAGAGCTCCTTTTCCCTGAAAAAGGTTGTTTACGACTTCTACTTCAAACAATTCACTCAAAAGCTCTTCTCTTCATAATTGTATTTTATGGGACAAAAAGATGCAACTCCACTCCATGTCTTTAAATGGAAATTGGAATGCCACATATTCAAATATGGAATATATTTACATTTAATAACAAAATCAAGAACCTTTCGTTTACATTACAAAGAGAAATATTCCCCCTTTAAAATACAAACAAACAGTTCTTAGGGTGTCTGAGAGGCTTCCAAAGATATTTGGTTGACTTTGAGAGCCATATGGTAAAGTCTGTTACCCTCTTTAATTAGTTTTTCTTTACCATTTTATTTCACTCCCAAACTGTGCTTATATTAGAACAGCTATATATTAGGCCTTCCCTTATAAAGTTATGACATTTAAAATATATATAATAAGAAACAGTTAAAATATAATCATCTTATGTGTTTCCTTATGTCAAATGCCAACATAATGATTATTTCCCCCTTTGAAAAATTAGACAGATTTGAGCCAAATGCTAATACCTTACAGATATATACATTCATGTAAGTCTATAATGTTCAGAAATATTCAGATAACTGATTTTATTCAATTTCTCAAGTGCTTAAATTTAATAAGTATACTTTTTGAAATAACATAATTACCAATTTATTTGGTACTAAACCATTTGGTGTCTGTCTTCTAGATATAGCCTCTTACATATTACTGATGATTAGTAATGAGAATGAAATTCATTCATTAGGTGGTCTTACTTGTAGCTTAGTGTGGTAGAAAGAAGATGGAGATGGAATCCAAGGACTTAGATGCTAATTATAGAAGTAACAACACGATGTGGGACAAATTACTTTTCATCTTTTCTCTAAAATGAGGGGCTTGATTACCTCTAAGATTCTTTCTTGACTAAACAATCACAGGTATCAAGTGACTGGTTAGAAGTAAATTCCATAATATCAGGAGGTCCTGAGACTAAAAGCAGTGAGAGAGTCATCTCTGTTACAGACACCCAATTTTAAAACTAAATGGTGTTATCATTTGTTACACACCACTAGGATCTATCCAAACTTGATCAGTTTAATGGAAAAGCAAAGCAAAGTAGTTTTCCAAGGAGCAAACCTCAGAGCAGACATTGAGTGTGGTTGTAATGAGTTCCATCTTAACATCTTAACTGGAGGTGTACCCAAACCATTTTGGCTAAAAGGCAACTTGGGTTTATGAAAGTGACGGATGATAAAATGTTTCTCCAGCACTGCACTATACTAATTTGGCAAGTGAATCATAAGTTGGGAAAGGAGTTTGAAAACCAGAAGTCAAAGGTGGCTGCTGCAGGATGATGGGCAGGTGAGGCTCCAGGGGGCTGAGGAGAACCTATAGGTGTAGCTGTGCCTGATGGAGCCAGCCACACATGCACATCCAGGCGTCTGCTGAACTGAAACAGCTTCCTGCCCCACTCACAAGTCTATCATCATCATTATTCGGATTCTTACATTACTGTAACAAATCCTAGCATTGCTGTTTCAGGCAACTTGAAAGGCCCTATTTTAAGTAGAGAGTTCAAGCTTTCAGAATAGACTTGCCTTCTATCAGCCTGCTCTGCCCATCAGCAGGGTTCAAGGAGGCAGAGTTCCTGACTTCAGGAAGTTCTTGGTTTGAGGGGGAAAAAAAGAGTTTATACTTGAAAAGTAAAGAAATAAAAAGCTTAGAGAATAGCACGAAATAAAATGTATTCTTCAGTCAGTCACTCTTAACCTTTTGGACCTCATGAAGAAGTGATTATTCTAGAATTTCCGACACTGTACTTGAAGGA